>NW_027397087.1:29825403-30399257 GCF_003265705.2 Callorhinus ursinus
GCGGCGGCGGCGGGGGGCGGGCGCCGGGGGAGGGGGCGGGCGCCGGGCGGCGGCGGGGGGCGGGGGCCGGAACCGGCCTCAGCTGGGGCCCGGCCAGCCCCCTCCCCCGCCCTCCTCGCGGTCTCCGGGGGAACGCGCAGCCAATCCCCGCCGCCCACTGCGGGCTCGCCCCGGCCCGGGCCGCGGCGCGCCAGCCTCCGGCGGGGCTTTTCCCCTCTTTTCCCTCGTCCTAACTCTCCCTCACTCTCCTTTCCCCTTTCCCTACTGCACAAGTTTTTAAACTTTGATGAATTCGCCCAGTGAACTTTCTTAAAGGGTCCGCGCGCTCCGTGCTGTCCCGGCCCGCGGGAGGTGGAGCTGCGTGCCGGGCACCCGCGCCCCCTCGTCCCTAGTCATCCGTGGCCCGCCGGCCCCACGCGAGCGGCTTCCGAAGCGGGGCTCCTCGGTCGTCGGCTTCAGGAAAGAGCTCCCCTCGTACTCTGATTTGGGGTTACAGAGTGTCTGGCGCGCTCATTTCACCCCCAAATCCAGCCTCCCAGTCCCGGTCCACACTCCGAGCGCTGGACTGTTGGGGGTCGGGTTCTGAGGATGATGGCGGTCGGGAGTCCGACCTCTGGGCTTTGGCCCTGACTGGCCGTTGTTTTGCTGCGTGACCTTGAGGAAATCACTTCCCCTCTCTGACTTCAGGCTTCCAGCCCAGAGGGTGGGACTTAAATCTCAAACTCCCCGCTCCTAGTCACTGAATAGGACTCTGGGCGGGGAGACGAGTCTTCGGGACCCAAATGGTTATTAGCCCCAGGAGGGGGTACCTCTAATGACCAGGATTCCATTCGCCTTCTTTCCCCCCAACCCCCCCCCCCGCCTTGGGGGCCCCGCCTCCCCCGCCTTAAATACCGCCCCCCCCCTACACACACCTTTTCCCCTCCTTCTATTCAGAGCCCGAGGGCGGGGGGAGGGGAGAGCAGCCTCGCGTCTTGGGCGGGGCGGTGGTGACCCCCTCCGCGGGTCTCGAGCGCGCGGTCCGCAGGCCCGTTTGCCTCTGACTTGAGAACCCGCGCGGACTTGGCCAGCCCCAGCCACCACCTTGTAAAAGCCCGTGCCCCGCTCGGGTCTCGCCTGAGATGCAGCAGCCCCGATCCGGCCGGAGGTCGTCGAGGACTAGGCCCTCCCCGTCAACCCCCCCCCCCCCCCCCCCCCCCCGCCGGCCTGGGAATTCCAGCCGCGACCCCAGGGCATCCCGGCCAGAGGCTCTGTGTGGACTCGGGAAGACACTGCCGAGAGGTTAGGGCAATCCTGTGTGACCCCGGCCGGGATCAGGGGTCTCTGGGTGTGATTCTGACCTTCCCCGCCAAATCAGGTCGTGGTACCTGGGTTTTGAGATTGGAAGCAAGGCGCAGTATCGGTGGAGTGGGAGAAGCTGGGTTTGCAGTCGTGTACCAGTTGGGACCACGCGACCTTGGATTGGTGACTCAACCCTTCTGAGCCTCAATATGCCGACCTCTAAATAGGGCTGCCACCACCATATGGGAGTATCAAGTGTGGAAGTGCACAGTGTCCCTGTCACTTAGTCTCCCCAACAAATTACAGTCCCCTTCCCAACCTGCCATTTCACAGATAGGTAAATTGAGGCCTAGAGATATGTGGTATCTTTCCCAGGGACATATTCTTTCAGTAAATTGCTGAACATCTGTTGTGTGCTGGGGACCCACTGTGTGCTCAAGACCAGGAGCACCCTGGTTTCCCACCCCGCACAGTGCCAACACTTGGCTCAGGCCCAGTTTTGAGGGGAACTGCCTCCTACAGGAATCAGGTACTCCAGTCAGTGATAGGTGCTTCACTTAACCCAGAGTTTTCTAGGTTCTTCCAGCTTCTGGCACCTCCAGATGGAGCCAACCTGGTGAACCTACAGATATCCTACCATCCTTCAGAGGCCTCAGTCCACTCTGGCTGTAGTCCCACTCCTAAGCCCTCTTCCCTAGAATAGATCTTCTCATCAGGCATGCCTCCAACTTTGGCCCAGCAATATTATTTCTTGATCCAAATCCTCCCCTCAGGATCCTTTTTCACCCCACTTTTTCCAGGCAGAGGAGCTGGGCCAGTTTTCTAAATTCAGGTATCCTATAGAAGTGAGTTTGAATTTGTCAAAGAGGAAGAGATTCTCA
Source organism: Callorhinus ursinus (assembly GCF_003265705.2). NCBI lineage: Eukaryota > Metazoa > Chordata > Mammalia > Carnivora > Otariidae > Callorhinus > Callorhinus ursinus. The sequence goes on from NW_027397087.1 coordinate 29,827,566, forward strand.
TCTTGTCCTCAGGTCTTCATTTTATACATGAGGAAGCTGAGGCCCAAAGAGGTGACAAATGGGGGCACCTGGCTGGCTCAGTCAGTAGAGCATGCCACTCTTGATCTCAGGGTCAGGTTTGAGCCCCATGTTGGGTGTAGAGATTACTTAAAAAAACAAAACAGAACTGGGTCCGCGATTGACCTTCATTACTATTTTTCTGTGATATGAAGCTGATGATTTTTAAAATAATCTTTATTACTTTTCTGATGATAAGAGCAATACATGCTTATGTTGAATAGTTGGAAGCTACCAGAATACTTTAGAAAACAATTTGAAATCTGGAGAGCAAGATTATTAATATTTCCCTCTAGTCTTTTTGTCTGCGCCTATTTTAAAAAACAAAATTGCTGGACAATTTAAATACTCCTTTTTCTCTTAAGTTTATCACAAACATTTCTTTTTAAGTTCTTTAGTCATATTTTCTTTTTAAAGTAGGTTCCCACACGCAACGTGGGGCTCAAACTCATGACCCTGAGGTCAAGAGTGGCATGTTCTACCAACTGAGCCAGCCAGGCGCCCCTCTTTAGTCATAATTTTGAATGATTGCTTAACCCCTATTGGATGTGCCAGAATTTATTTAACTTATCTCTTGTTAGGCATTTGCATGATTTCCAGGTTTTTTTCTCTTCGGCTTCATCAGGAACACCCTTATATACAGATTCATAATGCCTCCGAAAGCTTCGTGTATGTGTGACCAGACCTTAAGCACTTTAGGGGCAACAACTTATTCCTCTGTATATCTTCGATAGTCCTGGGAATGGGAGAATCTCTGACCCCAAAGGGATTTGGAGATCATAGAAATGCAAAGCTCCCACCCAGCCTGGCATGAGTACCCATCAGTGCAGACTCAGGGTTGAGGCAGGTGGGGCCAAAGAGAGAAGGGTTTGGGGTGTATGACTGCCTGCCTGGAGGTTGGGAACGTGTATCTTTGTCTTACCCAACTGTGACCTAGTAGCCTTTTCAGTGCCCCTCTCCTCTCCCAGTGCTCGGCTCCACATCACCTCTGAACTTCTCACATTTCTGTTCCCTTTGCCTGGAACCACCCCTCTTTCCCAGCTTCCTGATCTTTCTGATTGTTCTCAGAGTGCCTCCTCTGTGTCGTCTTGAGCATGGGAATCCCTTGTCTTGCAGTCTTACCTACCAGATGGGAAAATTTCTGACTCTGAGCAGTGTTCACAAACCCTGCTAAGTGAATAGAGCCTCAGCCCCCTTGCCTCTAGCAGATGGCTTGATGAGTGGTGGGCATTTGCAGTAGTAGGTATCCATAAATCTTTATTGAAATGGCACTGGGCCACTCCTGGGGCCTCTAGGTTATCTGGTGCCTGTCCCTTTCTCTCTGATTTACTGTACATACATTATCATATGATGGTTCATTCCTAGGGTAAGAAAAAGAGTCAGATGTCTTCACTCTTGAGAAACTCTGCCTGGGACCTGGCATCCTGAGGGTGGACCAGGAGACTTCCAGGCAGGCCCCCCATTCTAACTCCACCTCCCCTACCATCGGGAAAGCCTGGGTAATAAGAAGGCAAGTAGAGAGGGTGACCTTGAGGCGCAAAGGCTAGGATGTATCTGAGGTGTATTTTCTTGGCATTTATAGGTTTAAGTTCTACTTGGGTGCAAGAGGTCTCAGGAAGGGAAGGAGGGAGGATGCTGGCATTTATAAAGTGCCTACTTCTTCCTACCCTGGGCAGTGAATATGTCTTCTCATCCAATCCTCCCATTGTTCCTGCCATCCCTGGTTATAGATTAGAAACCTGGGGCTCAGAAGTATTAAGGGGAACTCACCTAGCTACTGGTGGATGGCGTGGGTGGCGGGAAAAGCACGAAGCAGCCCTGTGATGGGATTTTGATCTGGTGACCTTGGATAGGTTACCAGCTGAGTATCAATCAGTAAAATGGGAATACTAATGCACAACTTCAGGGAATGTGTTATATAAGACAAATAACCTCATGGGAAGCTCTCGGGGGTTGTGATTTTTTTTTTAATTTTTTGCTTTTTTCCTTTTTAAGATTTTATCTATTTGTCAGAGAGAGAGAGCGCAAGCGCACAAACAGGGGGAGCGGCAGGCAGACGGAGAAGCAGTCTTCCCGCCAAGCAAGCAGCCAGATGCGGACTAGATCCCAGGATCCCGGGATCATGACCTGAGCCAAAGGCAGACACTTAAGCAACTGAGCCACCCAGGCGTCCCAGGGGTTGTGATTATTGCCTGTGGTCCTGCTGCTAGTTTGAAGGTCAAGGTCAGAGTGGTGCAGGTCAAGATCAGAGACTGGGCCATTTCAGCCCAAAGTTTCTGAGCTCTGTCTTTGTCTTCTTGCCTCCCTTACTCTGGGCCACGTAGTAACCTAAATCACAGGTTCAAATCCAAGGCAAACAATATTTCCAAAATACCTATGCCAGAAGATCTAGGTTTGAGTCCAGGTGACCATAGCAACCTGTGTGACCATGAGCACGTAGCTTACTTTCTAAGGCTTTTTTTTTCTTTAAGATTTTATGTCTTTATTTGAGAGAAAGAGCAAGAGTGCACAAGCAGGGGGAGCAGCAGAGGGAGAAGGAGAAGCCCCACATCGCTGAGCAGGGAGCCTGATGTGGGGCTCGATCCCAGAGTCCTGGGATCATGACCTGAGCCGAAGGCAGAGCTTAATAGACTGAGCCACCCAGGCGCCCCAGTGCTTTGTTTTCTCACAGTAAAACTAGAGATGCCTTTCAGGCTTTCATGAGTATTATCCAGGCTTTTGGGGGTGCTAAGTGAGATCCAGGCTCTGGAAGTTCTCGGAGTGATTATAAAATCAGCAAAGGCATAGAACCAAGAACTTCACTTTGAACCCAAGAGGCAGTTATCTCCCCCACTTCCAAAAAACAACAAAAAAAGTTATTCTACCCGCTGAAAATTAGGGGAGGACCCTGAGGACAGGGACGATGCCTTTTTTTTTTTTTTTTTTAAATCTCTGAATCCTTGGTACCCAGCCCGGGTTCTTGTAGAAAGGGTTCAGTAATGATCATGGAATGAATGAAAGGCTTGGGTACCCTGGGAAAATCCCCGAGAGAAGTATTTTTCTATTAACATGTCAATGACTGCAGTTCCTCTCCCAAGATGGGAGAGAGAATGGGATGCCAGAAACCTGCAAGGAAAGCAGAAGATTAAAAAAACAATGATCAGGGGCGCCTGGGTGGCTCAGTCATTAAGCGACTGCCTTCCGCTCAGGTCATGATCCCAGGGCCCTGGGATGGAGCCCAGCATTCGGGCTCCCTGCACTGGGCTCCCTGCTCCTCGGGAGTCTGCTTCTCCCTCTCCCTCTGCCTGCCACTCCCCCTGCTTGTGCTCTCTCTCTCTCTATCAAATAAATAAAATCTTTAAAAAAAATTAAAAATTAAATTAAAAAAACAATGATCAGGATCCCAAAAGGGGTGTCTTGGCAGGCCAAATGTTCCTAGGCTGTGCTCTGGGCTCCCAGCTTACACCCTCCCTCTCAGCAGCCAGAGGCCCTGCCCCATTGCTAGTTTCTACCCAACCACTGACCAGTGGCCTTTGCAGATGGGGAAACTGAGGTTCAGCAGCTGAAATCAACTCACTTGAGGTCGCACAACACGGTACTGAGTTCATTTCATACTTCCTACCTTTAATCTCAAAAGCAGGTGGCAGATCTTTTCTTATAGAGTCCTCAAATTTTATTCCCCAGAAAGTCCGCTTCAAAAAAATAAAAAAAAAGGTCTGGCAACGATTAAATGGTACTTGCTAAACTTTTACTGGTTTTGAGCCCTTCCCAGGGAACCAAAGGTCACTGAGAATGCCTCCCGGGCCTGCCTGCCTGCCTGTCACTGGCTTCCCAGAGCTGGAGAGGACAGACCCTCTAGACCAGATGAACTCTGTAGAATTGCCTGTCGTGCCCGGGAAGCTGACCCCACCAGGCAGTGTCTGAGAAAGACCAAGGAGCTGAAAGTAGGAATGGTTGCACCTGACCAGGGTCCAGTGGGTCAAGTGGCAGCTTTGGGGCTCTGCATGGAGTGGAGTAGAGCGGGGCAAGGAAGGAAGATGAGCTGGCATCACCCTCACCACTGAACGTGGCGGTCAGTGAGGCTCTTGTGTCCTCCATCTTTGCCATCTTTTTTGCCTTCCCCAAAGCCTACTGTCCGTGTGGGAAGGCCGCAGCTGCATTCATTCTCTCTAGGGCCTTCGGGATATGAGAGGGCAGTGCCTCACCCAAAGGAAGGCTTTCCCTGCGGTGGGTGTTAAGGCATTGCAGATCAGAGAATCTGTGATAGAAGGGACCCTGGAGGTCATCCAAGCCAGGGAACCTCACACTTGGCTGCAGGCCAGAATTGCCTTTGGAAAAGGACAGATTCCTACGCCCATTTGAAAACTACAGCTAAATCTCTGGGGACAGATCTTGGGCATCTCCTCATACTCTCAAAACTAGAACCCGATGCAGCCACTCTGGAAAACAGTGTGGAGGTTCCTCAAAAAGTTGAAAATAGAGCTACCCTATGACCCAGCAATTGCACTATTGGGTATTTACCCCAAAGATACAAATGTAGGGATCCGAAGGGGCACCTGTATCCCAATGTTTATAGCAGCAATGTCCACAATAGCCAAACTATGGAAAGAGCCAAGATGTCCATCAACAGATGAATGGATAAAGAAGATGTGGTCTATATACAATGGAATATTATGCAGCCGTCAAAAAAAGAAATCTTGGCATTTACAACGACGTGGATGGAACTAGAGGGTATTATGCTAAACGAAATAAGTCAATCAGAGAAAGACAATTATGTGATCTCACTGATATGTGGAATTTGAGAAACAAGGCAGAGGATCATAGGGGAAGAGAGGAAAAAATGAAGACGAAACCAGAGAGGGAGTCAAACCATAAGAGACTGTTAATTTCAGGAAACAAACTGAGGGTTGCTGGAGTGGTGGGGGGTGGGAAGGGTGGGGTGGCTGGATGATGGACATTGGGGAGGGTATGTGTTGTAATGAGTACTGTATATTGTGTAAGGCTGATGAATCACAGACCTATACCCCTGAAACAAATAATACATTATATGTTAATAGTAATAAAAAAAAAAAAAAAACTAGAACCCGGGACCCAAATCCAATCATCTGTATCAAACCCTTAAATCTCTACCAAAAGCTAATCCAGCCTCTGCCTGAACTTGGGGAGAAACAACTCACACCCTCCACCCCAAACTGCTCATTGCATTGCTATACCTTCCAGCTCTGCTTACACCAATGTTGTTATCAGATAATGATTAGTGATCATTAACATCTGTCAAGTACTTGGCCATTGACCCCTTAGCACAGAGGCTAAGCTTCCGATTTCTAGACTGAGACAGGCCTGGGTTCAAATCTGCAGCACTTTATATTTAGTTTTGTCACTTTGGGCAAAGTGACAAAGGACTCTGAGCCTCAGTTTCCTCATCTGTGAAATGGGGATACTTTGTGTAGAATCACGTAAAGGTGCCTGACACCATGCTTGGCACTATGTCCTCTCAATTAAAAAGTTGTTCCTCCAGGGGCGCCTGGCTGGCTCAGTCTGTTAAGCATCTAGTGTAAAGCCACTAACCTAGGAAGCCAGCTGTGTGCCAAGCTCAAGCCTAGGCATAACACATCCCTTGGCTTATTCAACCCCCACAGCTGGCCAGGTAGATGATTTTTCCTTATTTTACATTTGTGGTGCAGAGAGGTTAAGTAACCTATACAGCGATGCACAGCTGAAACTGACAGGCCTGGGATTTGATCCAAGGTCTCCCTCTACCCTGTACCCCATACCCGGAACCAGACTGGAACAAAGGAGTGGAATTTGAATTGAAGTCTAAGTCCAAAATGCAGTTTTCTTTAGAAATCATCTAGATAAATATTTGCTCATTTCTTACCTAACGATGGCGGGGATTACCCTTGCATTGACAGTATGCTTTTTTCCCCCATGAAGGTACACCTTCATGTTTTTTCTATTTTTGGGGGGGGAAGTACTGATATTTGCTCATGGTACTCATGGCATAAAATTCGCAAGGTACAAAAGAATATTGAGAACAGTTTTCACTTCTTAAGAAAGACACAGAATTACCATATAACCCAACAATTGCATTCCTAGTTATGTACCCAAATGAACTGAAAACAGGTATTCAAACCAAAACCTGTATGTGAGTGTTCATAGCAGCGCTGTTACCAGTAGCCCAAAGGTAGAGACAACCAAATGTCTATCAACTTAGGAATAGATAAACAAAATGTGGTACGTCCATATTATGGAATATAAAATCCACGACGAGGATCGGCATGGATGAACCTCAGAACACAGTAAATGAAAGAAGTCAGGCACAGAAGGTCACATGCTGTATGACTCCAATTATATGAACTATCCAGAATGGGCAAATCCATAGAGACAGCAGATTAAGTGGTTGCCAGGGGCTAGGGGTTCGGGATGGGGAGGGACTGATACTGTGGATGGCAGGTTCTTTTTAGGGTGATGAAAATGTAGAACAACATTGAGGTGATGGTTCAACTGTATGGAAATTTTACACTTTATTTTTTAAGATTTTATTCATTTTTAAAGACTTTATTTACTTGTCAGAGAGAGAGAGAGAGCACAAGCAGGGGAAGCTGCAGGCAGAGGGAGAAGCAGGCTCCCCACCGAGCAAGGACCGGAGGATCATGACCTGAGCCCAAGGCAGCCGCCTAACCAGCCGAGCCACCCAGGCATCCCTTTCTTTAAGATCTTATGTATTTATTTAAGAGAGAGAGCAAGCACGGGGGGGGGGGGGGGCAGAGAGGGAGAAGCTGAGCAGGGAGCCTGATGTAGGGCTCAATCCCAGGACCCCAAGATGATGACCCGAGCCGAAGGCAGATGCTTAACCAACTGAGCCCCAGAAATTGTACACTTTAAAATGGTTCGTTTTGTGTTATGTAAATTTTACCTCAACTTTATAAAAAGAGTATTGAACATTGAGTCTCTCCCCCCCATCCTATCCCCTAGCAACTGATACACAAACAGAGATATTCTGAGCATTTATAAACATTTGTGTGTATAGCTTTTCATATAAATGGCAGCATCTTGTATTATGTCGGTCTGTACCTTGTTTCTTTCACTTAACAGATTTTGGAGATTATTCTACATAAGCACTTACAGACTTGCTAGGCTCTTGGCTTTAACATCTCTCTACTGTTCGGTTTTCTAGATGTGCCCTGGTTTATCTAGCCTATCTGTCCCCTTTTGATGGACATTTAGATTGTTTCCAGTATTTTGCTATTTCAAACAAGGCTGCCATGAATAGCTTTGTACATGGGTCATTTCACACATGCCTCTATCTGCGGGGACTTCCTAGAAATGGAGTTGCTGGGTCAAAGGGCATGCACATTTTAATTTTTCCAGTTGCAAAAATAACACATTCTTGTTACACAAATTTCAAACAACTCTAAAGCTCATAGGCTAGAAAGGGAAAGAAACTCTGCCCACAACCCCTATCCTCCTTCTTCTTCATCTACCCCCCTTTCTGTGCACTTCCTCCTTGGCCCCTGGTCTGCAGCTCTCAGAGCCTTCCCTGCCAGACCAATTCTGGGTCTCCCCTCCGCCCCCCCCTTCCTTCCCTCATCCCTCAGTAGAGACTTTCTCATCTGTCCCCAGGGCCTGGGCTGGGACTTAGGCTCATGGTCAAATATAGCCTGCTACCACCAAACCTACGAATGGCAGGTCCCTGGCAATTGCTTTCAAATCATAAAATGATCAAACCAAAAGATGAGGGGTTTCTTACCTAAACCTCATATTCGACCTTACATAGGAGGCAACTGAGGCCCACAGAAGGGAAATGTGGCTCAGTGAGTGGGTTTATAGAGCCAGGAAGAGAAGCCACATTGCCTGACACCCTGTTCAGGAGTCATTTCATTAATAATTATTGAGTACCATGAGTGCCCAATGTGTCAGGCACTGTTCTAGGCACTAGGATCTAGCAATGAATGAGACAAACTTCACATTAGGTTCAGGGAGACCAAAAAAAAACAAGTAAACAAATAAAATATTTCACCTGGTGGTTAAGTGCCATGTAAGAATAAAGAGTTGACTTGAGCCCAGGAATTTTAATTGGGTAGTGATATGTGAGCTAGAACCTGAATGACAGGAAAGTGGGTGGCTCAGTCATTAAGCGTCTGCCTTCGACTCAGGTCATGATCCCAGGGTCCTGGGATCCAGCCCCTCATCGGGCTCCCTGCTCCGCGGGAAGCCTGCTTCTCCCTCTCCCACTCCCCCTGCTTGTGTTCCTCTCTCGCTGTGTCTCTCTCTGTCAAATAAATAAATAAAATCTTTAAAGAAAAAAAAAGTGCCAGCTAAGCCAGCACATGCAAAGGTCCTGAGGTAGGAAGAATATTTGTGTATTCAGCAGACAAAAAGAAGGTGCACAGGGCTAGTCACTTAAGGGCCCTGGAGGCAGAGTGGAGTCATTCTTCAATAGCATAAGGCCAGCTTTGACTGTCCCCCAAACTTTGCCCCCAGTAGCTCACAGCCTGGAGGACACGGAAGGGGTTCCTTGAACCCTTGCTGAATGAATGAATGAGCACTGTGTGTTAAAGGTGAGTGGAGAAGCACAGAGGTATGTTATGGAATCCTTGAATAGACATAGATTCAAACCCCAGATTACTAGCTGTGTGGCTTAGGGCCTGCTGTTTACCTGAATAATTATGGCAGCCATTCTTCCTGGACTTCGTGAGCTATACAGTTAACATCCGTGTTGCAAATCTGCCCTTGTAGCTGTAGTGAGAAAGCAGCCATAGACAATACAAAAACAAAGGTGTCACCGTGATCCAATAAAACTTTATTTGCAAAACCAGGCTGTGGGCCAATCCGTACCTTAGCACTTAAAATGTACCAGGTACGGTTGTAAGACCCTTATGTGTATTAAGACCTGTATAATGAGGAGCGCAACAGATAAGTTGTTCTGTACCTCGTGTGGGTCTTGGACACCACTGAGATTCAGGTGGTGTCTGGATGTTCGCTCCAGAAATCTACACACACACAGTTGTGCACACAGCTCCGGGGTTAAAGAGCTTCCGAGGCTTTTGTGGGCCCCCTGGATGGATAATCCTGAAGACCCTTTCTGCCTCAGACAGTATCCAGTTGGTAGTGCTAGGAACTGTGGAATGGCCATGGAAAGGCTCTGAGAGAGAGGGAACCAGACAGCCAGAGTGGAGGATGTAGCTGGGACAGTGGTGGGGTACCTAGTTGAGAAGAGTCTATAGCGTGAGCCCCTGGAGGGCTTCCTTCCCAAAGTGAATGGCAGAAAAAGCCTCGCCTGGGGAGGAGCCCGGCAGGAGCCCCTCTTAGTCCTGTCTCCTGGCAGCAGCTGTAGGTCAAGTACATCTCTTCAACTCTGCCTCCACTGTAAAATGAAGGACTTGGGTTAGACTCATTCCTTCCAGCTACAGGTGTTTATGGGCACCTGCTGTAGACCAAAGACTCCATTGGACCTCACTGGTGATGAAGCAACCTCAAGAACAAAGAACTATGCACAAACAGAATGAGAAGCCACTTGTGGCCTTCAGCCAGACTGGGAGGGAAGGCCCCTGGGAGGCCACAGTGCTAGAGCCAGACCCTGAAGATGGGCCAGGCAGAGGAAAGGACATGGGTGTAGGAAAACTCTGAGTGTGGAGGGCCTGATTTGGTTGGAGTGTCAGGTGAACAGAGAAGAACTCTCAGGAGGAAGGCAAGAAGGAGAATCGGGTCCACGAGTGGTTAGGGCCCTGGTGGGAACTAGACCAAGGGTCTCGAGAGGTGACAAATGTAGGGCCTTACAGTAGAGAGAGAGACAATCACTGGGCCTCACAGAGCTTTTTTTTTTTTTTTAAGATTTTATTTATTTATTTGACAGAGAGAGAGAGAGACAGCTAGAGAGGGAACACAAGCAGGGGGAGTTGGAGAAGGAGAAGCAGGCTCCTGGCTGAGCAGGGAGCACGATGCAGGGCTCGATCCCAGGACCCTGGGATCATGACCTGAGCCAAAGGCAGACGCTTAACGACTGAGCCACCCACTCGCCCCCTTCACAGAGCTTTGTAGGAGGAGAGCAGGAGGGAGTAGGAGGCCTGGGTGGAGGGCACCAGAGGCAGGACAGAGAAGAAAGCCAGATTTGATAGGACATTTGTCTCTTGGGCTGGAAATGGGAGGCTGGAGCTGGGGACAGATTAAGGAAAAGCCTACCCAGTGTGAATGGTAGGCAGTGGCTGCCTTCTCAGGAGATATTGGTAGATGCTGCAGGAAGCAAATTTGGGAGGTTCCATTGCTCCCTTTCCACCGTTAACACTTCTGGGAGGCCCACAATGCATGTTAGCATGTGAAAGGCTCACAGAGGGCAGTGAGACACCGGTTTAGCTGTTTCTACAGGCTGTTGGGTCTGGGGGCTCATGGAGGCTTATGTGTGGACTTAAACTGGAAGAACATTTCAGGCAAAATAAATAAACCTAGGCAGGCATCAAAAAGATTTAACCATCAGGGCACCTGACTGGCTCAGTTGGTGGGGCATTCGACTCTTGACCTTGGGATCGTGACTTGGAGCCCAAAATTGGGTATAGAGATTACTTAAAAGGATTTAACCATGGGCGCCTGGGTGGCTTAGTCATTAAGCGTCTGCCTTCGGCTCAGGTCATGATCCCAGGGTTCTGGGATCGAGACCTGCATTGGGCTCCCTGCTCGGCAGGAAGCCTGCTTCTCCCTCTCCCACTCCCCCTACTTGTGTTCCCTCTCTCGCTGTGTCTCTCTGTGAAATAAAAAAATCTTAAAAAAAAAAAAAAAGATTTAACCACCTGACAAAGTTGAGTATATTTTTTAAATGTTTTGAAGTACCGTAGCTTCAGTTAGAGGGATGGATGGAGTAAGTGTCGCGCTGCTTAAAGCAACCTGAGCCTTGTCCATCTCTAGTGGAACCCATCTCCCCTCAACATTCTAACCCAAGAGGTTGGGGTTGTTATCCCTGTTCCAGATGAGGCCACTGTGGCTCAGAGAAGTTTAGAAGCTGCCCCAAGATCACACAGCAGGAAAGTGGGGAAGCCAGGGCAAGACTGGAACCCTCCTTGCTCTTAAACTCCAGGACATACAATCTGGCAATTAAATTTAACTCTTACAAAGTTGGGGTTAAAAGTAGAAGCAACAGGGGTGCCTGGCTGGCTCAGTTGGTAGAGTGTGTGACTCTTGATCTTGGGGTTGTGAGTTTGAACCCCATGTTGGGTGTAGAGATTACTTAAAAATAAAATCTTAAAAAAAAAGTAGTGACATTAAATCCATGGTTGGAAGACAAAGCAGGTACGTCCATGTTGCCCACCCCCCATGTCAGTGCAGATGGCCTGTCTGCCACCCGTCCTGAGCCCCCAGCTCTTTCAGAGTTGTGGGCTGTCCTGAGACGCTGAAACTGGGAGACATGGCAGGATGTCAGGCCTGGTGCCGCCAATAGAAACAGGCAAACTGAGAAGAGGGAACAATTTAGCAGGTTGATTTTAGTTCATTTGTCATCAGACACACTTCGATCCACCACTTATCAGCTATGTGATCTGGGACAATGAATAAACTGTCATTTAAGCCTCAGTTTCCCACAAGTGTGAAATGGGGATAGGAGCGGTACCTACCCTGAAACGTTTATGAAAATGAAATCAGTACTGTATGTGTATGTGGCTGAGGCTTTTGATTGTTAGTGTTGATTATCCTCAAGTGGCTGGGGTGGGTCCTGAGGTTTCTTTGGCATTCTGCAGGACTCTAATGAGTTCACATTTTGAGTCTAAGTTCTCCCAAGGTGTTGGAGCTGCGGGATAAGGTGTCAGAAGGGTGGGGCGGAAACTGGTCTGAGTCTGCAGCACAGCTCAAAGGTGGTCTCTGGGTATCTGGAGCCAGAGCAGGAGGCAGGGCATCTTCTGCAGAGGAGCTCAGAGATGCTACCTGAGCTCTTTTCCCTTCTCAGTCCCTGCTAAGCACTCACCAACCAAGCCCCTCTCCCCACACTCCGTTTGAAGTCACCCTTGGAGAGGGAGCAAGCCAGGGTTCTGGCGTCAAAACACTAGAGGTCACATCTTGCTCTGTCAAGCTGTGTGAACGTGGGCAAGTCAGTCAATGTCTCTCATTGGCCATTTCCCCAACTGTGCAATGGGATATAGAATAATGCTAATTCCAGGGGAGAGGTTGAGAAGGTAGGTGTCCATTGTAAAGAGAGGCTATGAAAGCACTTATTAAACTTTAAAGGTCACACAAATGCTGAGCATACCTTTTTTTACAGAGCTGGTATCATTGGCACCTGTTCCGTGAAGCCTTCCTTGGACTGCCCAGGTGGAAGAGATTTCTTCCTCCACTGATTTCCCACTGCTGCTCACCTGAACATTACAAAAATAGATGCTGCCCCCATCAAGAGGCACAATTCTGAGTACAGAACATGCCAGGTCTCCTGAGTTCCAGCTAATGTGTTGGTTATTTCTCTTGGCACTCCTCTTGTGGTCTGTCCACCAAGCACTTTCCTAACACTTGTCCTGTTCTCCCTCTGCAGGAAGTAAGACCAGTCAGGTTCATCTTATGTGGTTCTGCCCCCTGAACACATACCTTGAGGCACCGTGGAGTCCTTAACCCAAGTGGGCCAATAGAGTCTTTCCCAGAGAATTTACATTTGGACCTGTGATTGATAGGGAGTCAATTCAGCATCTCCGAGTATTTTTAAGTAATCTCTATACCCAATGTGGGGCTTGAATTTACAACCCTGAGACAAAGAGCTGCATGCTCTACCAGCTGAGCCATCCAGGCACCCTGAGATTGAAGTATTAATTTAAGAAATTACCCATAGCCTCAGATAGTTTCAATGACGAATTCTACAAAATATTTAAAGAATATGGCTCCATTTATATAAAATTTTATAAATGCGAACTAGTCTATAGTAACTGAAAGTGGCTGCCTGGGCTGAGAGTCAGCGGGGAGCTGGAGGGATTAAGGGGGGGCAGGAGGAAACTTTTGTGGGGGATGGATATGTTCATTATCTTGAATGTGATGATGGTTTCACAAATGTATGCCTATGGCAAAACTTACTAAATTGGACAGCTATATATTTCCATCTGAGTACTGCTTTAGCTGCATCCCATAAGCTTTGGTACAGGATTTTAATTTATTTCAAAGTATTTTCTACTTCCCTTGTGATTTCTTTTTTGGACCATGGCTTATTTCAGAGTTGTTGCTTAATTTTCACATGTCTGTGAATTTTCCAAATTTCCTTTTGTCATTAATTTCTAATTTCATCCCATGTGGTCTCACTTTCATTTTTATTTTTGAAAGATTTTTTTTTACCTAGGTAAAGATTTTTTTTTTTAACCTAGGTAAACATTTTAGGTTGATGTTGTATTTTTTTTCTTTCTGTATTTTATTTTTATTTTTTAAAGTTTTTATTTATTCATTTATTTAAGTAATCTCTACACCCAAAATGGGGTTTGAACCCATGACTGATCCAGCCAGGCACCCCTCTTTCTGTATTTTATTTTATTTTTTTAAAGATTTATTTATTTATTTTGAGAGAGCGAGAGAGAGAGAGAGCACATGAGGCGGGGAGGGCCAGAGGGAGAAGCAGGTTCCTCGATGAGCAGGAAGCCTGATGCGGGACTCGATCCCGGGACTCCAGGATCATGACCTGACCCAAAGGCAGTCGCTTAACCAACTGAGCCACCCAGGCGCCCTCTTTCTGTATTTTAAAGATGTGGCTCCACTGTCTTCTTTACATGCTTTCTGACAAAAAAACCTGTTAGCATTATTTTTGTTTGTATGTAATATGTCTTTTTACTCTGGCTGCTTTTATTTATTTATTTTTATTTTTATTTTTAAGTAAGCTCCATGCCCAGCATGGAGCCCAACACAGGGCTTGAACTCACGATCCTGAGATCAAGACCTGAGCTGAGATCAAGAGTCAGATGCTTAATTGACTGAGCCACCCAGGTGCCCCACTCTGGCTGCTTCTAAATCTTTCCCTTTATCACATTTTAAAAACAACTTATGATATACCTTGGTATAGGTTTTTTGGAGGGGAGGGGGCTGGGTCCAGTGTACTTTATTGGTGTATATGATATGGAAGTTTCCCTAAGCCCCTCCCCCTCTTCAGGGATTCTGGGATGGAAACTGTATAGAATCTCAGTGTATTGGGAAGTTGAGTTGGGGTAAACACTCTCAAGCAGCTGAGGGTCTCTCTCTTGTGTTCTTGCTGGAGCTGTTGGTCTAGGAGACTCTTACTCCTTGGAGGCCATCTGGACCCTAAGGTGTACCACCCTATTGCTATAGTGAAATTCACTGTCATACCAGGAAATGAGCTTGACAAAGTGATCACTGAGGGCAACACAAGCCCCAGCATCCAAGGTGGAAAAGACGGTATCTCTATTAAAGTTGCAGGACAAACCTGGTCCTCAGTGCAGCCCAGGATGCCCTTGAGGGGGCCTTCCAATGCCTGTTTCACCACCTTCTTGATGTGATCAAATATGGCAGCTTTCTCCAGGCGGCAGGTCAGATCCTGCTGACGCATTGAGAGTGGAGACGTGGAAGACCATGTTGATGAGCTTCCCATATAGCTCAGGAATTACCTTGCCCTCAGCTTTGGCAGTGCCAGTAGAAGCAGGGATGATGTTCTGGGCAGCCCATGGCCATCATGCCACAGCTTACCAGAGAGGTCATCCACAGTCTTCTGGGTGGCAGTGATGGCATGGACTGTGGTCATGAGTCCCTCCCTGATACTAAGGTTGTCATGGATGACGTTGGCCAGGGTGGGCCAAGCAGCTGGTAGTGCAGGAAGCATTTGAGGGTCTTGAGGGAGTTGTCATAGTTCTCATGGTTCATGCCCATCACAAACATGAGGGCATCAACAGAAGAGGCAGAGATGGTGACCCTTTGGATTCTACCCTCAAGTGAGCCCTAGCCTTCTCCAAGGTAGTAAAGACACTAGTGGACTCTACATACTCAGCACCAGCATCACCCCATTTGATATTGGTGGGATCTTTCTCCTGGAACATGGAAATGGGCTTTCCCTTGATGCCCATTCTTAGCTTTGACTGTGCCATTGAACTTGCCACTTGTGTAATCTTACTGGAGCATGTAGACCACGTAGTTGCGATCAATGAATAGGTCACTGATGGTAACAGTACTGCCCTTAGGGCGCCTGGCTGGCACAGTTGGTGGAGCATGCAACTCTTAATCTCAGGGTTGTAAATTCGAACCCCACACTGAGTGTAGAGATTACTTAAAAATAAAACCTTAAGGGACGCCTGGGTGGCTCAGTCAGTTAAGCGTCTGCCTTCAGCTCAGGTCATGATCCCAGGGTCCTGGGATCGAGTCCCACATCGGGCTCCCTGTTCAGTGGGGAGCCTGCTTCTCCCACTGGCTTTGGCTCCCTCTGCTTGTGTTCTCTCTCTCTCTGACCAAAAAAAAAAAAAAAAAAAAAAAAAAAAAAAGGAGGCCTGATGACCAGGTATCCAATATGGCCAAATCCATTTACCCCAACCTTTACCATTGTGTCCCAGGGACCCAGCTGGCCCTGCACAAGAAGATGTTGCTGTCTGTTGAGCTGGGAGGAGAGCTTGGTATAGTTTTTTTATGTGAATTGTGGTTGGGGTTACTAAGTATCTGAGATCTATGGATTTATCAAATTTTTCAATCAAAATTTTCATCAAATTTAAAAGTTTTTCAGTTACTTTTTTCCCTTTTCCTTCAAGTATTTCTTTTTCTTGTCCTCTTCCCTCTTTGGGGGACTCTAGTTACACAAATATATTAGGTCACATAGCTCCCAGTGTCATGTTATTATTAATTTGAAGCCTTTTTTCTCTGTGTATTTTATTTGGGATAGTTGCTGTTACTATGTATTCAAGTTCACTAGTCTTCTGCCACATCTAATGTTCCATTAATCCATCTAGTGTATTTTTAATATCAGACATTATAGTTTTCAGCTTTAGAATTTCAATTTGGGTCTATTAAAAAATATCTTCTATTTCTCTACTTAACATGGTCAGCCTTTGCTTTATCTTCTTGCACATATGGAACATAGTTATAGTAACTGTTTCAATGTCTGTCTCCTAATTCTATCATCTGGGTAACTTCTGGGTAGGTTTCAACTGATCAGTATTTTCTTTTCATTATGGGTCATACTTTTCCATTTCTTTGTATACATGCTAATTTTTATCAGTTGCCAGACATTGTGAATTTTATTTTGTTAGATGCTGGACATTTTTGTATTCTTATCAGTATTCTTAAGTTTTGTTCTGGGATGCAAAAGCACTTGGAAACAGTTTGGTCCTTTTTCAAATCTTGCTTTTGTTAGATGGGGCCGGACTGGTGTTTTGTTTTCACCCACTTCTGAGTCAAAAGGTCTGGTGAATGGTCCACTCAATGCCCCATTAGTTGTGAGGTTTCCACTCTGGTTTGTGGGAGCCAGCACTATTCCCAGCCTTGTGTGAGTTCCAAGGATTATTCTCTCTAATCGTATTGGTTGATTCTAACCGTGCTTTTTTTTTTTTTTAAGGATTTTATTTATTTATTTGACAGAGAGAGACACAGCAAGAGAGGGAACACAAGTAGGGGGAGTGGGAGAGGGAGAAGCAGGCTTCCCGCGGAGCAGGGAGCCCGATGTGGGGCTCGATCCCAGGACCCTGGGATCATGACCTGAGCCGAAGGCAGACGCTTAACGACTGAGCCACCCAGGTGCCCCCTAACCGTGCTTTCTAGTAGTATCTTCACATGCAGGCACTAAGCTGAATGACTGAAGACCTACAGTCTGTAGTGCTCCAGAATTCTCTCTGGGTGCAACTCGTTCTTTTTTGGTTCCTCAGACTCCTGACTTCATCTTGTCAGTGCAGGGAGAATGCCAGACCCCACCTGCTCTCCTCTCCCTATGCTTTGGTCTGGAAACGTTCTTCAGGAAGTAAAGTGGGGCATCCGTAGGGCTTTCCTCATTGGTTTCCTGACTCCCAGGAGTCACTGCTTTTCATTGTCTGGTGTCCAGTGTCTTGAGAACCATTGTTTCATATATTTTGTGGGGTATTTTAGTCATCTTAGGTGGGGACATAAATCCAGTCCTGGTTACTCCATCTCGGCGGGAAGCAAAAATCCTTGTGATGGTTTGTTTATTTGTCCAGTGGGCACTTACTGGGGGAGAGCTTGCTGAGGCCCCCCTCGCAGTGGTCTGTGGCTCTCCAGACACTCCAGATTTTCCTCTCTCAGTGCTTTGGTGTGGGCCCTTTCCTCTGTCTGGACTGCTCTGTCTAGCTGTCCTTCCCTCTCTCAGCTCAGAGGCCTAATCTGACTACTCTGTGTAAAGTGAATCGCTCTCTTTTTTATTTCCCATCACACTTCTGCTTTCCTTTACAACTTCTTTTCCTAGAGTGGAGGCAGGAATTTCTGTCAGATTCCCTGGAGCCAGCTCAGGGCCAGGCACACTATAGGTGTTCAAGGAATATTTATTGAATGACTGAGGTCTTTGTAGATTTCATGGTACCTGTCATATAACAGAGCTTGGTCAAACCAGGGGTGCTTGGCTGATGGGAGCACAGCTCCCTGCCCGAGGTCCCCAGCAGGGAAGGGATGCAGGGCCCCTGGACTGAGGCCACACTCTCCTTAGTGATAACTGAAGGCCCCCGGGTGCTGGCCAGGGGAGGGCTGACAGGTGGGGCTGATGAGTTCCAGACCCAGACCTCTGGGCCCCGGCACAGCCCGACAGAACCGGACGCTGGGCAGGAGCCAGAGCCAAGCTTCCATGACGTGGCTGCCTTCAAGGGCCATGCTCCTCCCTAGGCCCTTGGTGGGGCTTCAGGTCTCACCCACCCCTCTCAGAGCCGTGTGCCACCGGGCCCTGCAGAAAGATGGAGCCCTCCTCCCTGGTTCGAGTCCCAGATCTGGTTGTGTGACCACTGACAACTATCAGAACACTCACAGAGTTGGCTCTATAAAGTCAAAAGTACTCTGTACACTGAAAACCTCTGTAAACCAAAGTCAAGTGCTCACTGAACTGGCAAGGCCTTAGGAAACTTCTGTTCCAAAGCCCTACTTTTGACAAAAGGAGAGCCTGAGGTTTAAAAAAAAATAGTGTAAATGAATGAATGAATGAATGAAATAGTGTATGTAGACTGTTTAGCACCAGGCTTGGGACTTTGTGTTTTTATTCTAGCTACTAACACCTGCCTACCTCTGGCTGAGCAGCCTGTGCCTCAGTGCCTCCCTGCTTCCCAATAGCCCTTCCTGCCTCAGCTGGGGGCCTTGATCTATCTGGGTTTGTTTGTTTGTTTGTTTGAAGATTTTATCTATTTGAGAGAGTAAGAGCAAGCAGGGGGAGGGAGAGGGACAAGCAGACTCTGCACTGAGCGTGGAGCCTGACGTGGGGCTCAATCTCAGGACCTTGAGGAGTTGGACATTCAACTGACTGAGCCACCCAGACACCCCCATATGTTTTGAAGTTTTTTTTAAGATTTTTTTTTTTTTTTATTTGAGAGAGAGCGCACGCACAAGCACATGAGCTGAGGGGAAGAGCAGAGGGAGAGGGAGAAGCAGACTCCTCGATGAGCAGTGAGCCCAACTGGCTCCATCCTTGGGACCCTGGGATCATGACCTGAGCTGAAGGCAGATGATTAACTGACTGAGCCACCCAGGTGCCCCCCATCTGTCTTCAACAAGGATTATAGTTACTATTTTTTGAGCCTTTATGAGGTACCAGGCCATGAGCTAAGCATTCTGCATGGATCACTTAATTCTTTTGTCATAGGATGAGATATTATTGTCCCCATTTTACTGATGAGGAAGCTGAGGCTCAGAGACATTAAGTAATCTCCCCAAGGCCCTATAATTAGTAAGTGGCTGAGAGTGTTTAGACCCCAGAATGGGAAGTCTCCAAGTGTCTAAGTTCTGATTTCTCTTCCCTTAGGTGTCTCTTCCAATAACTTATATTTCCTGCCGGCTATTCCTTCCTGGGCCTTTGGGAAGGTTTCTGAGAATCCACTTGGTCAGTCACCAGAAGAGGGCAAGACACGGTCTAAAACCTCCAGCTGAAAGCGGGCTGTAAGGCCCAGCTAGGAGTCTTTTTAGAGTTGGCAGTAAGGATGTCTCTGAGGGTCAAAGATAATCCTCTGTCAAAAACACCGCCCTGGGGGATGAAATGGGGTGTGGGCAGGAGCCCACAGACCCAGCCATTGTCTCAGCAAGTGTCCTGCCAGCCTGCTCTCTAGAGGCCCCCAGTTATACCTTCCCCCCAGGATGGCGGGAGCTGCAGGTGGAGACAGGCCAGTAGAGTCCAGCCCTGTAGGAGCTCCACACGGGCGAGGTCGCCTGTGATGGGGCCACTGGGAGGCTGGCCTCTCTAAGAGGGGGTGGAACTGGAACCAGCTTCGAAGACCTTGCCAATCTGGATGAAGGAGAGTGGTGGTGGGATGGGCAGCCTTTCTAGCACAGAGAAGCCAGGAGTGCTGGTCAGGCCATCCAGCCTTTCCCAGGCTCTTCACATGTATCCCAGCGTGTCCACACCACGGCCCTACTAGTGAGGGGTTATTAGTGCCACTTGGCAAATGAGGAAACCAAGCACAGGGTCCAAGACTGCAGGCAGGATGTGCTGAATGCCAGATGATGAGGTGGGTCATTCTAAGGGAGGCCATGGGGGACCACAGGAGGTTCCTAAAGCCTCAGGACGTTACCTGGGCAGTGTGTGGGGTGGAGGGGAAGAGTGGAGGCCAGAGACAGTGCAGAGACTGTTGGAGCAATCTCAGTGGGCTACGAGGGAGGTCTGGACCAGGGCCAGAGCTGGGAAATAGAGGCCTGGGGGGATGGGGCTGGGCTGATGGAAGGTGCAGGAGGTCTGAATGGGAAGGGGTCTCAGAGATCATCTATCCAAGCCAAGGAAACTGCGGCCCAAGGAGGGAAAGGGGCTTACCTGAGGGCACACAAGAGGTTAATAATAGAGCCGCACTGGAGCGCCTGGCTGGCTCAGTCACTAGGGCATACAACTCTTGAGGTCATGAGTTTGAGCCCCACGCTGGGCATAGAGTTTACTTTAAAAAAGTTTTTAAGGGGCACCTGGGTGGCTCAGTCATTAAGCGTCTGCCTTCGGCTCAGGTCATGATCCCAGGGTCCTGGGACCCAGCCCCGCATTGGGCTCCCTTCCCTGCTTGGTGGGAAGCCTGCATCTCCCTCTCCCACTCCTCCTGCTTGTGTTCCCTCTCTCGCTGTGTCTCTCTCTGTCAAATAAATAAATAAAATCTTTAAAAAAATAAAAATAAAGTTTTTAAAATAGTAGAGCCACACTGAAAAAAAAAACAAAAACAAAAAACCCTGGAGGCTCAAGGACACCCCCATGAAATATGAAGCCACGTTTTCTCCTATAATAGACCACCCTCCCGCAGGGATCAAGCCCTTACCTGGGGTTATCAAGGGTCCCAGTATGATCCAACTTAGCTTCTGTCTCACTGTGGGACCCCAGAGCCTCCCCTCTCATTCCCTGGGTCACAGTTAGCTCATCTGTGAACTGAAGCCATCAGACCAGCTGACTGCTAATACCCCTTTATGCCCTAAGTATCCAGAGAAAGGCTAGGGCTTCTTGTTCTGGTCCCCCAGCCCCCAGTTCAGCCTGACACTGACACGGGTTGGGGCTGGTTCTGCTGGGGCTCACATGCCTAAGGAGTGAGTGTCTGGTCCCAAGGAGGCAACATGATCCGTAAAGGATCCCTGACCCTCTCCTTTTGAACCCTAGAGAGGGCGTCTCAGTCACGAGAGGGCCACAGGGACAGACACTAGCCCTGCCTGAGATGGGAGGCCGGGGAGATGGCTACCTGGGGGAAAGACTAGGAAGGGGGGAGGGAAGGAAGCAGGAGAGGGTGGCCTCAGATCTTAGGGGGAAGAACTGAGCTGTGGGAAGGGGCCTGTAGGGGTCTTGCAGTGGGAAGGGTCCCCGGCCTGGCTCCTCTAGAGGGGTGTGGAACATGCCGCCTTCCACCTATAATTTTCTCAGTGTATGAACCAAGTCAAGGTGGGCTGTTCTGGGCTAGGCCGGAGGGCCTGGGCCAGGAACTCAGGAGAAGGGGAAGGAGAGGAGTGGTGGGCCTAGAGGAAAGGAGGCGGAGGCAGGCAGGAAGGAATCAAGGCCCCCCACCTGGGAGCTAGGCAGGCAGAGGGAGGGCGTGTGCAGGGGGCTTTCAATGACACATTGCTTCCGATAAGAGTCACTGTCAGGTGTCACATACAGCCCCAGGCACAAGGACACCTGGCATGAAGGGGGAGAAAGCATTAAATTTGAGCCAGGCCAGGCTTGTATTTCAGATCCTTCTACTCATTAGCTGTGTGGCCCCAGGAAGGTCTCCTGGACTCTCTGAGCCTCAGATCCTAGAACCAAAGAACGTTTGTGTTTCATCCCTCACAGTGGGCAAGCTGTGGAGATCAGACCTCAGACCCTCCCACTCCCCTTACTGGTCACCCTGGTTGTGCTCCTTCTTCACCCATCCCAGGCCCTGGGACTGGCATTATTCCTCATCTCCCCACCCCCACTGCCTGTAAGGGGCTGCATGAAGCATTCTGGGAGTGCCCCAGCCCCTCTAAAGGGGTTTGAGCCAATTGACGGCCTGTGCAGTAAGGGGACCAAATGGAAGGCTGGGAGTGGGGAGTGGGGCAAGGACCTTCCCAAACCTGCTTCACCCCCATATCCCCTTTCCCCCACTCTCTGATGGGCTGTCCGGGGCTCCCCTCCCCTTTCCCTAAGCTCAGGCCTTGCTTGTCTTCTCCACAACAAGAAGCGAATGTTATTTAAAAGGAGATCAGGAGATTTGCCTTAAATAGGCATAGAGTGCTATGCCAGGGCCCAGGGGGAGGGGTGGGGGGAGGAGGCCACCCTGGGTGGAGAGAAAAAAAAGAGAGAGAAGGACCTCCTCAGGCGTGTGCAGAGCCCTTCTAGTTTGCGGACACAATCCCAGGCTGCAGGGCGTCGGTCCAACAGGGCCTATTCCTGCCCTACCCCCATTCTGAGGGTAAGGAAACTGAGACCCAGCTCAGGGAACCCACAGCCTGGGTCCTCTAGGAGGGAAGCACTAGCTACCAGATGCTGGATGCCGGTCTTTCCATAACAGTCCCCAGGAGCTGGGAGAAGGAGTTCAGGAAGGCACTGAGTCCAGAAGATAGGGTCCCCCATGGCAGGGATGGGGGCGTGCCCACAGGGTGGGGGTGCCTTGGGCCCCCCCCCACCTGCTCCCACCATCGGTTCCCAGGCCTTCGGCTCCTGCCCCCAGGTTGCCCCTGCCTGCCCTCCCAGCCCCAGCATGTAACTGGACGCCCTTCTCACTCCACACCTTCCAGGTGAGCTGGGGCTCTGCTTACTGAACCCAATACTGGCAGGAGAGGAAATGAAGGGCCATTCCTGGCAAGGAAGGAGCCAGAGTCAAGGGAGTGAGAGTCAGGAGTGGGAGGTGGAGCAGCAGTCAGCTCCCTCCCTGCAGGGCCAGTCTGGCCCGGAGTTCATGTTCCTATTCAGGGTCTCCTTCCAAGCCCTTCCCCTTCCGTCTCGGCCCCTCCCAGCCGGTTCTGTCTCAGCAGGTGAGGCTTTTGAATCTTAAAGAAGGGACGCCTGGGTGGCTTAGTTGCTTAAGCGTCGGCCTTCGGCTCAGGTCGTGATCCCAGGTTCTGGGATGGAGCCCCACCTTGCGCTCCCTGCTCAGCGGGGAGCCTGCTTCTCCCTCTCCCTCTGCTTGTGCTCACACACGCACGCTCTCTCTCTTAAAAAAACGGGGGGTGGAGGGGAGAAAAAAAAAAGAAATGGAGTCTTGAGCGTGGGGTTTCTGGGACAAAGCTAGGAGCTGAGAGGCACCCATGCTTGCTCTTTTTTCAAAGGCTCTGAGTGCCATGGTGAGACCCTATGCCCATCCTAGCTCTCACCCACAGCTGGGGGACTGTGAGCTGCCTACCTTCCGTAAGCCTGCCTCTTCCTTGGTAATCTCAGTCTGAAGATCCCACTCAAAGGGTTGTCAAAGCTCTGTTAAGAGGAGGAATGGAGGGGGTGCCTGGCTGGCTCAGTTGGTAGAGCATGGGACTCTTGATCTCAGGGTTGTGAGGTCAAGCCTCATGTTGGGCATGGAACCTACTTAAAAAAAGAAAAAAGAAAAAAGAAGAGGGACAGAGGAAAAAATAGGACCAGTTCTGACAAACGTACTCACCGACTAGGGCTGGGACCTTATGTTTGTTGGGGGAAGGTGGGGGGCCTTCATTCTCCCCTTCCTCATAGTGGGTAGGCACAGCCTGGGTCCTCTAGGAGGGAAGACTGAAAGAGAAATTTTTTTTTAAAGATTTTATTTATTTATTCATGAGAGACAGACAGAGAGAGAGAGGAGAGAGAGAGAGAGAGCTTGGCAGAGGGAGAAGCAGGCTCCCAGTGAGCAGGGAGCCCGACGCGGGACTCGATCCCAAGATCCCGGGATCATGACCTGAGCCGAAGGCAGACGCTTAACCATCTGAGCCACCCAGGCGAGAAATTTTCATTTACTCTGGATCCTGTTAATTCTCTGTTATCTTCTGGGCCACTCTAGAGGCAGGGAGGGAAACGGGGGTCGGTACAGTGTGGCCACTTAGACTAGGTGTAATGGAGACAATAGGAGCTAACCATGAGGGGGTCACCCCTGCCTGCCTCCACCCCAGCTCTTTACTTGTCCTAACTCCGTTGGTCGCTCTTAGACCCACTTCACTAATGATGAAACCAGGACTGAGGATTTCAGCAGCTTGTTCAAGGTCACATGGGAAGTGCCGGAGCCACTTGGAGCCTCAGGGCCCTCTGCTGACTTTGCAAAAACCGCAGGACCCTCCCTGTACCTGGGACTTGAGTTCCAGACCCAGCTTGCAGGGTGGCTTTGGCCAAGTCATCTAACCTTTCAAGAAATTCGTTCTCTCTCTCCACTAAGGTGGGGATAATGTCCCATTGTCCTATCAGAGTTATTGTGAAAAACGAACAAGAGGGCTCATGAACACAAACCATGAGGTCCTCCACACATACCCAGTGCAAGCTTCTCAGCAAAGGAACCTCTCCTCCCTACACCTACTGGGCAACCCAGCTCCTGAGGTGCCCGGGAGCCCAGCTCAGGCACAGTGAGGAGACAAAGGACCTGCCAGGTCTCTAGGAAGGGACTAAGTGACCACTTAGTGCCACCTAGCGGTCTTCCGTGCGTGGTGCTTGGGGATTGGGAGGGCCTAATTACGCTGGGATTGGGGGGCTCTGAGCATGACCCTTGGCCCTGTGGAGGTAGGCAAAATATGCCAGGACCTCAGGAAAGATGAATCATGCCTAGCCAACCCTCCCCCGGGTACCCCCCCCCGAGGGCAGGGTGCCGGTGGGCACTCCATCGGTGGGCCATCTCAGCCCCACAATTTATTTCCTCTGGACAGCTCCAGGAAGACAGTGGAGCAGGGCCTGGGGGGTTCTAGTTCCAGTGCCTGGCTCAGCTACCTCCTCTGTGAAATCAGAGTAAACATCCCTGCCTTTCAGGGGACTCGTTCTTTCATTTATCAAACATTTTATAAACTATCTCCTTTCTGAAGTCATCGTGCGGAGTGCCATGGGGACACAAAGACATCTAAGCCAGGTCTCTTGGTCCCAAGGGCTCCGGCTCATTCTAGGAGACAGACAGAACTGTAAATTGCTAATTACCATCCGAGGCAAGTCAGGCACAGGAGACAAGTGGGGGGCCAGCAGGAAGTGGGACTCACAGGAGCCCTTCTCGCCCCGCAGACGGGTTCTACCCGCCCCTCCCCATGTTGAGCACCCTCAGGAATATGCCTGACTCCCCCAACTGCCATTTGTCTTGCTTTCGAGTCTAATAAAGCAGAACCTCAAGCTAGATCTTTCACACCTCTGTGCCTTTGTACTACGCAGTTCCCTTTTCCTAAATGCCTTTCGCCAATTTGTCCACCAGCTAACTTCTGTCCAGCCTTCCTGTGGAGAGTGGAGGGGAGAAGAATGGGAAATCCCCATGACTGGGCCACCAGAGAGGAGGCAGAAGGCCAGGGTCTCCCGAGCAGTGGCACAGGCATCCCCATCCCCAGGGCAGAGTGCTCAGGCAGGTGGGAAGCCCTATGGTCCCCTAACTGCAGGCTCCCTGCATTCTCTCATTGCGTTATTCATTCCATGCTGTTGGCCTGCCCCAGGTGCACAGTCTGCAAGAAGCAGGGGCCTCAGTCCTGTTCTGAAGAGCTTTCTGGTGCAGGAGGAAGACCCACAGGCAAGGACCACACAACACATGTGCACAGAGACTGGAACCATTCTTCTAGAAAAGGGCAGGGTTAGATCCTGGGAACAGAGGTGATGTTTGAGGTGAGTCATGAGGGGTTAATCTGGGCATTTCAGGCTAGAAACATGTAGCCCAAGTCAGGGAGGTGTGCAGGGGGAAGGCACCTACTTCGCAGTCCCTTTCTCCCACCTCTAAGCGAGCTCTCCTCACCCATGGGTACTCTCTTATTATTTGATCATTTAGCTTGTTATTTGCTGGCTTGTTTATAATCAGTCTCTCTCTATTCACTATAGGTATCCCAGGGCCATGTCACTTTGGTTTACTGGGGGGGGGGGGGTTCTCCAGTGTCTAGCCCAGCACCTGGAACATTAGAGGCTCTCAATAAATATTTGTGGATTAAACCCATGAATGAACACACAGAATGGGCAGGAAGTCTCTTTTATCCCAGAATGACAGTGATTACTGGAGATATTTTCTCTTTGTTCTGCCCATACTTAATCCATCCACCCCTGCCCCCATTATTCTAAGCAGGGTCATGAGGCCTTTGTACTTCTTTGCCTCAAGTCCAGCGGCTACCTGAGAATACGCTTCTCTGGCTTTTGCTTCCAGTTCCTTCAGGGGACTATGGTAGGGGGAAGGAGAGGCAGAGAGAGGTGGGTCCCCAAGACTAAGGAGGGATGAGTGATCAGAGGGTCCTCTGGGAGCACCACAAAGAGGTGGCAGGGCTCCAGAGGGCAGAGAGGGAGATCCCTGGAGAGGCTGTGACCTTTCCCCAACCCTTACATTTCCCTAGGGCCGGGGTAGAGTTAAGACCTATGGAATCTTGTCACTGGGGGTGTCTGCAGCCACCATGAGGCCATGGACAGGAGAGGCCTGCTCTTGCAAGCCCTACTCCCTGCCTGTGCGACCCTAGAGATGGGTGGGGAGCCCTCAAATGTGACTGAGATGGGGTTTCCCTACACCCCCAGGGATCCAGGTATAAAGTTAGATTAAATAAGATGTCAAGGAACTGTGAGGTTCTTTGCACGTGCCCCTCACATGATCTGGCCTGAGAGCAACTCCTCCTCACAGGGGACACGGGTGCCTTTCTCTGGAGCCTTCTGGAGAGCATCCTCACAACAAGAAGGGATTGCTAAGGTCAGGACTTCTGGTATACAGGCAGTCCCATGAGGAAGACATCTTTAAACAGGGAAAGTCCATATGAGACCAGGGAAAGCTGAAATCAGTCCTTGGGTGAGGGGAAGAAGCTGGAGGTGGTGGGGCGTGGCTCAGCAGTGTGTGTAGAGGGCAGGATCAGAGAGGAGAGTCTGGGAGGGGAGAGGAGAGGATGCAGAAGAAATAATAGTATCACCAGGACCTTCAAACATCTTCTACAGCCTGGCTCTATGGGATGATGGGAGATTCCTCTCTGGGCAAAAGCCCTGGTCTCTCTTGCACCTTGGTGGCATATTCAGCCTCCTGCTAGGGAGCTGCAGGACCCGTACAGGAGAGCAAGCTCAACCAGTCACATCCCCGCACCTGCCTTTAGGTGTGGACCGTGAAGCAAGGAGGCAGAAGAGTACAGGACTCCCTCCCCGATGGCCATGCCTGTGTCTGGGGGTGGCCACAGAGCTCCCCCCAGCCAGCTCTTCCCAACTCCACTCCTGCCATTCGTTCTAGCCTCCCTGGTTCCCACTTGTAGCCAAGCCTGGGTTTGGGCTTCCTATCAGTTCTTCGAGCTAGCCTTCCATTACCTTCCTTTCCTGCTTGTTATCTTGAGTCAGGTTCTTCTGTTTCCATCCAAAGGGTGCAGAGCTGCTAGGAAGCCCAAGACAATGCTATCTGTGCTGAACTGGATGGTCGCCAAACTGTGTTAACTGGAAGGAGTGAAAAAAGCGAGGTGCAACCAGACTGTAGGCCCCTTGTAGGGAAGGGCCCTGGTCAGCCCTGCTCACAGCTGGATCCACGAGGACTATGACATATGGGCAGATGGGAAACAGACTTTCAGATGGCACCACATTGAAGGGCCTCCATGGTTGCCCACTTGTTGGGTGGGGGGTCAACCTGATGGGCTTGGCTTCTCCTAGAGAGTGTCTTCTATTTGGGGCAGAGAAAAGGGTTCAAGCTACAGAAAAACAATCAACTCCTCAAGATCAGGAAGAGTGGTGACAAGAGTGACAAGAGGGAGACAGGCAGGGGTCATCCAGGGGCGAGGCCGGCACCCCCCGAGCCTCCACACCTTGTCTGCCAAAGGATATAGGAACCAGACGATGCTGTGCTCTGCAGACCTCATGGTGATAATCATTAGTGATCGTGCATGTTACTGACAGCTCCTGACCGAGCTCCTGCCACGTGGCTGGCCTTTCTCTGACAACCCTACATGAAGTCACAGTTACCACCTGCACTTTATAGATGAGGAAACCCCCAGAGAGGTTGTGTAACATGCCTAAAGCCACACAGCCAGGGAGTGGCAAAATGAGGTGGAAAGCCACGTCTGTCCCCTGACCATCAAAGTCTCCACAGGCTGTAGCCCTGCCTCCTCCATGAAGCCCACAGGGAACAGCTGAGGCCCTGTAGCCCCTCTGAAACACCACAGCACAGAGCCACCTTATCCACGGTCCCCACTCCTTGAGCACCTGCTCTGTGTGCTGGGGCCTCTGCTGGCCTCTGGAAGACACGAATAAATGCCCTCAAATGCCCAGATTTCATGTCTTCCTGCCACCAGCATGGTTTCACTCCTCCTACCATTATCGATTTAACATTTAAAATACATTTCACTCATAACCAGGGAACCTGGTTTTAGCCAAAACTGCAAGGGCCCCTAAACAATTTCCATCAGACCCTTTGATCAACTGAAGCTAGGTTTGTGTATGTGTGTGTATGTGTGTGTGTGTGTGTGTGTGTGTGTGTGTTTATAAGATTTTATGTATCTAGGGGCGCCTGGGTGGCTCAGTCGTTGGGTGTCTGTCTTCGGCTCAGGTCATGATCCCAGGGTCCTGGGATCGAGACCCGCATCGGGCTCCCTGCTCAGCGGGAAGCCTGCTTCTCCCTCTCCCGCTCCCCCTGCTTGTGTTCCCTCTCTCACTGTGTCTCTCTCTCTCTCTGTCAAATAAATAAAAAGATTTTATTTATTAGACAGAGAGAGAGAGAGCACAAGCAGGGAGAGCGGGAGAGGGAGAAGCAGACTCCCCGCTGAGCAGGGAGCCTGATGCAAGACTCAATCCCAGGACCCTGGGTCATGACCTGAGCCGAGGGCAGACGCTTAACCAACTGAGCCACCCCGGCTCCCCATCTGAAGCTACTTTGTTGATGATCCCTTCCCCATCACAACGTTCAAGCTGGAGCCCCAGCCAGCAAGGCACAAAGTGAGAAAGTTACGACCAAGATCCCAGCATTCAGATGTTGTGACAGGCCCATTTCCGGCCATGTGAATTCTCTGTGTCCTTGTCTGACCCCTGGGCAACAGTGATTCACCTTGTCATTTCATTATGAGTCACCAATCTCGGGTAACTCAGCTTTCCAAATAACCAGTGATCCTAACAAAAGCTCACGTAAGGGTGTCGTGATGTAAGCACCTCTGTGTGCATCCATGGGGGAGAGGGCCCTGGCCACAGATGTAGCCCATACCCCAGGCAGGGATGCCTTCTTAAAGAGAGAAAACTCAACTCACAGTCCTCATACAATTCACAAGTTTATTTGTCCTAAATAAATATATTTCTGAGAACATCCATCTCAATACCCCTAAATACTATTTCTTCTCCAAAAAAGGAGCTTAAGATACAGGCACATGGTTTGCATTGTGTGTTGTCAGGTTAGGCTCAGGAGGGGGTTTGTCCTGGCCTGTGCTAGCCTGGGCCTAGCTCTGACAAGAACCCCAGGTTCCCTTCTCTGTTTGGGGCCTGTACTTGGCCTGAGTCTCCCAGTCCAGGGCTCCTATAGCCTGTTCCTGCTCCTGGAGTACCTGTCTTCACTGCCTCTCCCCTCTGCAGCCCAAAGAGAGCAGCATTCACAACCGTGTGGCCCTGGGCCAGCCCTCACAGATAGCTTTGTTCCAGAACACCAGGTGCCACCATAGGCCCTTTCCCAACTGGCCCAGCAAGGGTTACTCCTGTCCCTGGAAGCAGCTCACCCAGGGCAAGGGGAGAAACTGAGGCACAGCTGGCAAACAGGTAGGAAGTGCTCTCCCTTGTACCCTGCCAGGAGGCTGAGAGCCCTAAAGAATGCAGAAAGAGACACTAGCTTATCCTCCCCCAGTTGTCTCCAGGGGCCTTGGCCCACTAGGCAAGAGGAAGGGGAGACCACCGTTTGTCTTCTCTTTGAGGCTCAAAGGTTTGGGTCCTCATTCTCCTGGTCTGAGGCTGCCTCATCATCATTTGGAGACTTCTGGATCAGAGACAGAAACACCCAGTCAAGGACTCATGCTGTCCCCGGGGCCACAGCCTCGGGGCCAGCATCTCCTTCCTCTTGCCCCTGCTCCCAACAGAGCCAGAAGAGGCTCTGCCACCCCTATCCCACAGTGCCTTGGCCTTCCCTCTGTCCTAGCTCCCAGGCTTCCCACTCCATATGACCCACCATCAGGGGACTCCCTCTTACCAGGCTGAGGCCCCTATCCCTCCGCAGGGCGGCGTAGAAGCTCAGCACACGGGGGTCACAGCGAACCACAATGGGATCAAAGTCCAGCACACGCAGGCCCTGCAGGCTGCGGGCCCGGGACAGGGCCACATAGGCCTGGCCACTGGCAAACACACGGCCCAGAGAGATCTCCACGCAATCCAGGGTCATGCCCTGAGGGAATGGGGGGACAGAGCTAGAGCCAGC
Organism: Callorhinus ursinus; assembly: GCF_003265705.2. NCBI lineage: Eukaryota > Metazoa > Chordata > Mammalia > Carnivora > Otariidae > Callorhinus > Callorhinus ursinus. The sequence continues at coordinate 29,857,604 of NW_027397087.1, forward strand.
TCAGCCTGCAATCCCTATGTGCAAGAGCCTGACCTCACCTACAGTGGCCCGGCGACTGCCCCTGGATCTCTTCAGCCAGTACGGAGATTCTCAAGGCAGAGAGACAGATTGACAACAACCGGGTGTCTGAGTAGGAGGAGGTCCAGGAGATACAGATTGAGGATTAGAATAGAGGGATGGGGGTGAAAGGAAAGAGCTCAGGCCCGGGTCAGACAGGCATGGAAATGAATCCTGGCTCTGTCTCTCAGTCTCTATGTGACCTTGGACAACTTACTTAACCACTCTGAGCTTTGGTTTCCCCTTCTATAAAACAGGACCGATTATCACATCTATACCTCACACAGTTGTCAGGATTAAATTTAACATCTGGTAGTGGCTCAAGAAATGGCAAGAAAGGAGATGACAGAGGGATGAATATGTGTCTGGGAAAGGGAGAGGAAGCAGGATGGGAAATGTGCAAAAGAAAGGCTAATTCTACCCCTGGTCTGGAACTTTCCAACCAGGGCAAGCTCAACCTTCACAAGGCCTTTAAGAACCTCCTTCAATAAGGCCCAGGCCTATTCTGTCCCCCGTCTGCCCTGCCCTGTCCCCTGCACTCGCTGCTTACCTGGCTCTTGTGGATGGATATTGCCCAGGCCAGCTGGAGGGGCAGCTGCTGCCGGCTGAGGAGCTGGCCCCCAGTGGCCTGCACTGTCCAGCGGTCAGCACGGATGACCTCGGTGACTCCACAGAGGAACCGTACCTGGGGCAGCCCTGAGGGAGGAGTGGAGAAGTCCCACCTTTTGGCCCTGCTTCAGGGCTCAGAGGTGAGGAGCAGGCCTTACCCCTCCATCCCAGCCTTCTTTTTTTTTTTTTTTAAGATTTTATTTCTTTATTTGACACAGAGAGAGAGACACAGTGAGAGAGGGAACACAAGCAGGGGGAGCGGGAGAGGGAGAAGCAGGCTTCCCGCCGGGCAGGGAGCCCGATGTGGGGCTCGATCCCAGGACCCTGGGACCATGACCTGAGCCGAAGGCAGACGCTTAATGACTGAGCCGCCCAGGTGCCCCCATCCTAGCCTTCTCCTCACACATACCCCAGGGCCTGCTGCAAACCCAAGCAGTAGGACTGATCTCCCATCATTTACCTCTCCCCTCTGTCTCGAACCCAACGACCACCCCCCGGGCGCCATTCACTAGGCCCCGGGACACTGCTAAGTTCTTCACCAACATCACCTGCAAGGGAAAGTGAACTTGAGGCATGCCGAGCAGCCCATTCCAACACCTGGCCTCAGCTCCAGCAGTCGCTGGGGGCAGTTCCAGGAGGCTGGGGGCACTCCTGGAGAGGTACTGAATCCTAATCCTTAACTCTGTCACCGGCTGACTGTGACCCCTGTGGCAAGATGCTTTATTTTCCCCGGTCTCAGTTGCCCCTAGTGTCAAAGGGGAATGACATTTGCTGTTTGCCTCAGGAGGGGGTAAGGAGCAATAAGGTAATGGACATCACAGGGTTCTGAAAATGATCGTGTCTGTTATGGGGTATGTGTATGGGCCAAAATCGTGAGGGATAGCTCCAGGTCCTGTCACCCCTCTTCCAGCCCTCAAGTGCCTTTCAGAACCTGAGGAAAGTCTCCCATTTGGCCCACCCCAACATCATGGGAAGAAGCAGGGCTCTCTCACACGACACAGACGTGGAAACTGAGCTTCAGCAAGGGAAAGGGGCTTATCCAAAGCATTGCTGTTGGTGCCCCAGGCCTAGCAAGAAGAGGGCAGTGAGAGGCTGAAGTCAGGAAGGTGGGTGGAAGCAGGAGGGAGGGAGTTCACTGGGGTCACAGTTGGGCCCTCTGGCTATGGAGCTGCCTGGGCTGAAGGGCAAGGACTGGGGAAGCCCAGGCCCCCCAGGTCTTGGCTCTGCTTCCCACTCACCTGGGCCCCCAGCTTGAGTTGAAGGATCTGGCTAACGGGACACTGGGCATCCAGGATCCGGGCTTGCTCAGGGTCACTGTCCATGGCCTTAAAGCTGTGTACCTCACCTAGGAAAGAAAAGTTGGGCAAACAGATTACAAGTCACTAACTTGTGGCTCAGTTTCCAAAACCATGTATTAGACCAGGGTGTAGAAGGCGGTAGTGGGGACAGCTCAGGCAAGCTGGGGCTTTGGAATCAGGGGCCTGGGTTCAAGTCTTACTTCCAGTATTTACTGGCTCACTGACCTTGACCTACTCAAGATCATGCCTCTCAAAGTCACAGTTACATCTGCAAATGTAAGGGCCTTTATGGCCAGAGAGGTGGGGGCCTAAATATCCAAATGGCCCCAAGAGCCCAGGCTGTTGGGTGGGGGTGGGGGACCCATACCTGTCTGATGGCCCCTCCCAGCTGGTTTTGACCAGCCCTGGCTCCCTGTTCACCTGGCAGTTCCTGCAGTCGCCTCCTGTTGGTGAGGGCCACGTCATCCTGATGAGTGCAGAGCCTTGTGGCCACAATCCCATCTCGCTCCACCTTGTGGGAAGCTGTGGCCTGGAGCTGGCGGGTCACTTCTTCTGAGCACCTGTAGGAGCTGGGCTGTCAGGGCAGAGCCCACCTGAACACCAGGGAAGGTGGGGCACCTGGCTGATACGGCCCCAGCAGTAGGCCATGCGTCAGACTTGGGGATTAGAAAGGGGCACCAGGGCAAAATGTGCTGCCCCCCAGGCTGACCAACTGGCCTTTCCCCACTCGGACCCCAGACATGGGGAATGATCATGAGCAGGCACCCTTCCCTGTGACTGCCCCCAGGTAGGAGCTAGCCACCCTCCCATCCCAGTGCTCCTGAGGAAGTCGGATATGATGAGTGAGCACAGGCTAGAGGTTCAGAGGGCCTGGACAAGGCACTGATGTTGATACCCTGTCATACGGGTAGCCTGTAATCAGACTGGCCTCCAGGCTACACTCTTTTAGCCTCTGGCTTGCTGCCTTGGGAGCAAAAATCTAGCCTGTTTCTTTTTCTTTCTTTTTAAAGTTTGTTTGATTATTTTTATTTAAATTCAATTAGCCCATGTATAGTACATCATGAGTTTTTTGATATAATGTTCAATGATTTTTTTTTTTAAGTAATCTCTACACCCAATGTGGGGCTCAAACTCCCGGCCCCAAGATCAAGACCCGCTTGCTTCACCGACTGAGCCAGCCAGGCGCCCCTAGCCTGTGTTTCTGTCTCAAGCCTTCGTCAACATGGAGAAGCCTGGGTGCAACAGCAAATCACGTGGGAGAAGGGGAAACAACTTGAGACCTGCATCTCTCTCTGCTCTGCCATTCAATCTTCCTCTTGTTCCCCACAGATGCTGGTGTGTGCGATGTACCTTCCTACCTGCCTCATATGTCTGTGACAGGGGTCCCTAAGCATAGAAAGCCCCTCACTACCACCACCTCCTCCCCCCAACCTGTCCCAAGCTGGTTTTCAAGGCCCAGCTCTGGCCCATGTCTTCTGCCTTCCTGGCCTCCTGCCTGCTCGCACATGAGTCGTCCTGGCATTTCAACCTTTCGTCCTAGCTGGGGTGGGATTGTGCCTGCAACCTCTCTCCCTCACCAAGTGACCCCCACAGGCTCTCTAAGAGTGGGAGGAACTTGGGTTTTAGAGTCAGGCCAGGTTCAAATCCCAGCCCAGTCACTTACTGGCTGGAACTTGGGGCAAGTCACTTCACCTCTTTGAACCCCCCGTTTCTGCATCTGTGAAATAGGAGCATTAACATCTCTGATTTCTTCTTGCGTATCCATGTGTCCATACTTCTGTGACATCTGGTCTGTGCCAGGGCCTGTGCTGGGTGATGCGGACCCAACCTTGCAGGAGGCAGGGTTCCAGTGCTTAGAGAATGACCATCTTCTACGGGGCCATGAGGCACTTTTCCCCCTTCTCTGTTCACAGGGGCCCACCTTCCCAGCCTGACAGCCTGCAGCAGAGAGATGAAGATCTGGTCGGCCTGCCTCCACACCTCGGTCAGCTCCAGGGTCACTGGGACACACCTTCTCCAGGTCTTGGCCTGGTGGGGGCAGGGTAGGGGTTTCAGGGAGAAGAGCAGACACCTGTGGGGGGCAGGGCCAGAGGGCGAGTGATACCTGAAAGCAGAACTTCGGGGGCTGGGAGCCCTTGGTTACAGGCGGCAGCTGCAGGAAGTCCCCACAGATGATAAGCTGGATCCCTCCAAATGGCTTGTCCTGCTGCCGGACAGCTCTGGAGAAGAGCACGGGGTACTTTAGCAGCTGGGGTGGCCAAGTTCCATATGGAAAACCACCAGAACCCAGCCCTTACTGCATATACTGACCTGGCCACCGCTTCCAGCTTGTCAAACAGGTCCGCCTCCACCATGGAGATCTCATCGATGACTAGCCGCTGGCAGTTCAGCCAGCCCTGCCGCACGGCTGGCCGCTGGGCCAGGGCCACACACTGCGCCAGGGGAGCCCGGCCTGAGCCGATGCCTGTGAGTGACACTACTCAGCCTAAGACCCTAGCCCCGACCCAGCCCTGACCCCCTCTTCCGTCTCACAGGCCTGGCTGGCTTCCAGCTCAAGCCCTAGAGGTCCCCACTTACCTGCAAAGGCATGGAGGGTGGTCCCCCCGATGTGGCAAGCTGCCACCCCAGTGCTGGCAGTAGCCACAGTACCTGTGGGAGGCAGTGAGCCCAGGATCCGCTTCAGCAGATAAGACTTCCCTGTCCCTGGGCAGAGCGTAAAGTCAGGGTCACCTCCTCCATCCTACCCCATCACTGTTCCCCCACCCCCCACGCTGCCCCCCCACTACCTGCACTCCCAGTGAAGAAGATGCTCTGGCCTTTCAGGACAACCCTCAGCACCGCAGCCTGTTCCTTAGAAAGCTGTGGTTTGGTGGGGGGCAAGCTCAGCCTCTTCACAGGCAAGGCCCACCTTGGGGCTTCCTGTGGGGGGACAGGACTGTCTCAGGGCTTCCTAGCCTGCGTGCCATGCTAGGCCTGGGAGCCCTTTGTTTCTCTGCTGGTTTCACTCCTTGAAGCCCGTGGGCGGCTTTGGTTTCCCTTGGAGATCTTACCAGTAACTACTCCGGGCCAGGTCTGTCCTTGAGGAAGGAAGGGCTCAAGGCTGGGTCTCCAATGATCCCTGGTGCCCTGGTGACTACACTATGTGGGTCTGGATCCTCCCTCAGCTCCCTCCCCTGGTTTCCCTAAATCTGGTTCTTTCACAGGTCCTTCCTTCTCACTACTCTTCCTGGCACAAATCTGCCTGTCTCACAGCAAAACCCTGCCTGGCTCCATCTCCATCTTCTCCCCAGCTGAGTCTCAAACCCCGTGGTCTGTGATCCACCTGCCCCAGTTCATAAACACTGTCAGACCTTCCAGACTTTGTCCCCCCCAACTGCTCAGAACTGTTGGCTGCCCCTGATCCTGCTGGCCACTTCTCTCCAAAAGCTCCCCTCCTTCTCCAGGCCCAACAGCCTCCTACTTTTTCTTCTGAAGTCACCTTCTCTACTTTCCCCTTTACCGTGAAGTGGGCCCTCTTCCTATTCTAGCTTACTCAGGGATTGCACTCTGGAGAAACACTGCACAATTCCCACATCCCTGTCACACTCAGATGTCCGACGGGCATCTCCTCTGAGCTAACCAGCAACCCCCTAAACTTGGGCCTCCTGGGTCTCTTCCATCTCAGGGGCACACCCACTCCCTGAGGCCGTCCCCCCTTTCCTGTCCTCACAGTGCTGGGCTCGGCTCCCGCCCGGGGTTCCACCGGCCGCTTCACGGGCGTGGCGCGCGGGACCCGGGTGGCCACCGCGCGCCGCAGCTCCTCGGGCTGCACGGGGCTGATGGTGACAAAGTCGCGGGGCCGCGGGCCAAGCAGCTGCGCGCGGGCGGAGGCCGGCCCCGGCCCGGGGGCCGCGGCCAGCTTGAGGCGCAGCGTGCGCAGGAAGCGTCGCAGGCGGTCGGGGGGGCAGTCGGAGAGCAGCAGCTGCACAGCGCCCGCCCCGGGAACGCCGTCGGTGGGGAGCCGCAGCGTGCTGCGTCCGGCCGCCGCGAAGCGCGTGAAGAGGCGCGCGGCCCGCAGAGGGAAGCAGCGCGGCCGGCCCGCGGGTCCAGCCGCCTGCAGCCGCAGCAGCAACTCGCGGCGCTCATTCCGCCCCAGGCTCAGCGCCGCCGTGCGTAAGGCCTGGCGCTTTCGCGGCTGCCCGCCCGGGCTCAACTCCTCCACAGCCACGCGGCACCGCAGCTCCGCGTCCTCCAATTCCGCTGGCGCTGCCTGGGTGCCCGACAGCATCGTCACCGCCTCCGGCAGATCTGCAAAAAGCCCCGAGCGCAGGGGTCACGAGGACTCAGTGGACCTAATCGGGAGCCCGGTCAAGGCCACATAGGGTCACGGAGGCTGTCACTAGGACCAAAAAGAGGTCACGCAGACGGCAAAAGGGACCTGGGACCAACCGAAATTCACGTAGACCTTACTCTCCTACACGGTAATTTCCAGAGCGGTGGATGGGCAGCGTCAAATGCACCCAGGAATGGGGAGCCTCAGCTGTCCGACCAGAGCCGCGGAGGCAGGCTCCTGACCAAAAAAAGGAGGCTGATTCCAAGAAGCCCAGGGCAGGCAAGGGAATCCTCAGAGTCCTCTCCCAAGGAAGCAGGGGAAGCTCAAGTGGAGAGATGAGCAGGGGACCTTCTGTCTTCCAGATAGCCCAGTGGTTTATATGCTGCCAGGTCAATCTCACTATTACCCGTGTACAGAAGTGGAAACAGACTGGGAGAGGTTACAACGACTGGTAGGAGTCAGGGTTAGTGTGATTTCCAAGCCCTGACTCTTCCCATCTCCAAGATGGGCACTGGGTGGAGAATATTTGGCTAGGGAAATCGCCGGGGACCCTGGGGCTCGGGAATCCATGTTTCCTCCGTCTGACCCACTCGTCTGCACCCTCCCGGCAGAGACCCTTTGAAAAAGCAGACTCTCTGTCTCCTACCTCTGGGGTCGCGTGGACACTCACTCGCACCGGCGCCCGGACGAACACGCTGAACAGAGCCGGCCAGCTAGTGAACCTCGGGCAGTACAAACTTTCAAATACTAGAAGTAGAAAATCACCCTATAACCGGCCGGATCTTTAAATTCTCCAGCCAATCAGAGACAGGGGCGTGACAACGGGCGTGTCTTTCGTTGGGTTCAAACTCGTCGAGCTTGGGCGGTACCAATCGCGCGGCGGTGAAAGGAGTCTTACTGTGGTGGAAAAGCGTACCAAATCTCGTGCACCAGTGGGCTAGGTGGGAAGGGGCGGAGCTCGGCCACGCGTGGTGTTGTGTCACCCAATGCGGCTTGAAGATTGGTTTTTAGAACTCTGCCTTCAACACACTTTTTCTCGGCTCGAGCCCTCACTGCGGCTCAACTTGGCCTTTGGAAAGAGGGGCCTCTGATCCCTCCCACCGTGTTTACCTTCACTTGGCGGTTGCCCACTCCTGGGCCGACTACCCCAAGGCCTGCAGCTTCCGTTGCCTAAGCGCCCCGCCCCCGCCCCCGCCCCCCGCTACTCTTTCCACCCTTCTCTGCCTCTGTAAGGGTCATTTTACACATTTGTCTCCCAGCGGGCTGAGGCCCTTCGGTGAGGAATTCCAAGACCTGTGCCAGGTGCTCAGGGAGTACAAAGGAAGCATGTGAGCCTCTGTCTTCAGGGTATTCGTATCCCTGTTGATGCACTGGATGCTCGGAGAATTTATTTTTAATTATCTTTTCTCCCCACTCATTGAAGCTTGGAATTACATAGCTGGAAGGGATCTTATAGGTGAGTCAGCTTCCTCATTTATTGGATTGCCCTCATTTTTCAAATGAGGAAACCAAGGCTCCAGTAGATTTTACCAAAAGTCACAGCTTGCAGATAGCAAAACATAGCCTTGATCCCAAGTCTAACCTGGTGTGAGCATCTGAAGTTTTCTGCACCACACTTCTCCCAGGTGACTAGTCTAACTTCATGGAGGGAATCCAGGCCTGGACTGGAATCTCAGCTCCTGACAGCCAGTGCAGTGCCCCAGCCCTGCCAGTTAGAGGTTACTCTAGGCAAGTTTCTTTAATGTCTCAAGCCTTTGTTTTCTCATATAGAAAAATGGTGAGAGATAAAAATGTGATGATTGTATAGTTCTGCGACTATATTAAAAACCACTGAATTGTTTGCTTTAAATGGGTAAATTGTATGGTATGTGAATTATACCACAGTAAAACTGTTAGGAAAAAAATCAGGAGAAATATTGTTCCTCTTCGGTCTTGTCTTGACATATGAGTACCCAGTGGCATAGGGAAATTTTCAACATCACTGTGGCAGGCAGAATAATGGTCCCCCTAAGATGTTCCTATTCTAATCCCCAGAATTTATGAATATGTTACCTTGCATGGCAAAAGTGATTTTGCAGATGTGAGAAATTAAGGATATCGAGGGGGAAAGATTATCTGAATTGTTTGGGTGGGCCCAATGGAATCACAAGGGTTCTTATAAAGGAAAGGGAGGCAGAAGAGCCAGAGAAGGAGATGTGATCAAGAAGCACAGATGTGGGACACCTGGGTGGTTCAGTTGGTTAGGCGTCTGCCTTCAGCTCGGGTCATGATCCCAGAGTCCTGGGATAGAGCCCCACATCCGGCTCCCTGCTCAACAGGGGGGCTGTTTCTCCCTCTCCCTCTGCTGTTCTCCTGCCCTCTCTCTGCCAAATAAATAAATAAAATCTTTTAAAAAGGGGGGCGCCTGAGTGGCTCAGTTGGTTAAGCGACTGCTTTAGGCTCAGGTCATGATCCCAGAGTCCTGGCATCGAGTCCCACATCGGACTCCCGGCTCAGCGGGGAGCCTGCTTCTCCCTCTGACCCTCTTCCCTTTCATGCTGTTTCTCTCTCTCTCTCTTTCAAATAAATAAATAAAAATATTTTTTAAAAAATCTTAAAAAAACACATACACAGCAATTCTAATGGGTTAAAAATTTTTTTAAAAAAGCACAGATGTATGTGAGAAACAGAGAAAGATTTGAAGATGTTACTGCTGGCTTCGATGATGAAGAAAAGGGCCATGAATCAAGCCAGAGAATACAAGAGGCTTCTGGAAGCTGGAAAAGGCAAGGAAGTGGGTTCCTGCCCATTAGAGTCTATAGAAGGAACACAGCTCTCGATTCTGGCCCAGAGGGACACATGTCAGACCTCCAGAACTCAAGATAATAAATTTGTGTTGTTTTAAGCCACTGTATTTGTGGTAATTTGTTAAAGCAGCAATAGCACTAAGAAATCAGGACAGTCACACAGCCAGAAAGTCAAAAAGTTGGGATTATGAATCCAGGTCTGTTTCCAAAGCCTCTGTTCTCTCTTCCCACTACCCTTTGCTTATAATGGGCCCAGCACACTCACCAACAGCCTGCTCCCTTCCCCTTTCCCTCTGTGCAGCACACCATACTGCCTCTAGAGAAGGCACAGACACTTCCACATGGATTTTTCCCCAACATTGTTTTTCTTGTGACTTCCGAACTAAAAAAAAAAAAGTACAATATACATAAAATGTACCATTTTAACTATTTTTAAGTGTACAACTCATTGCCATGAAGTACTTTCAAATGTTGCATAACCATCACCACTATTTCCAGAAAATTTTCATCATCCCAAACAAAGTTTGTACCCATTAGACAATAACTCCCCACTCCCTTCTCCTCTCAGCCCTTGGTGACCCCCAACATTTTATTCTGAAAATATTCCAACATATACAGAAAGGTTGAAAGAATTTTACAGTGAACACCCATATACCTGCCACCAAGTTTCTACAATTAATATTTTGTTGTATTTATCACATGTCTAGTCATCTGTCCATTTCAACATTCATGAATCTGTTATGCATTTTAAAGTTGTAGACAACAGGATATTTCCCATCTAAACACTTCAACATGCAGAGCATTAACTAGTTTATGCTTTTTTTCTTCCTGAAGTAGGCTCCATGCCCAACGTGGGGCCTGAACTCATGACCCTGAGATCAAGAGTTGCATGCTCTACCGACTGAGTCAGCCAGGTACCCCTATGCTTTATCTATCTATCTAAGAAATATTTTACTGATTTGAGAGAGAGAGGGCATGATTGGGGGAGGGGCAGAGGGAGAGGGACAAGCAGATTCCCTGGTGAATGAGGAGCCCTATGTGGGCCTCCATCCCAGGACCCTGAGATCATGACCCAAGCCAAAGTCAGATGCTAACTGAGCCACCCAGGCAACCCTATGCTTATCTTTTCTTTTTTATGCTTATCTTTTTAATGTAAACTTTACATATGGTGAAATGCACAACCCTTAGGCTTATCATGAGAAGAGTTTTAACAAATGCAAATATCAGTGCAGCCCACGCCCTTATCAGGATATAAACTCTGCTGTCCAATATGGTAGCCACTAGTCACATGTGGGTAATTTTAAATTCAAATTAATTCAAATTAAATGAAATTTTAAATCCAGTTTTTGAATCCCACTGGCCATACTTCAAATGCTCAACAGCCACATGTGGCTAGAAGCTACTGTATTGGACAACACAGATTTAGGACGTTTCCTTCATTGCACAAAGTTTTAAGAACATTATCATCACCTAAAAAGTTCCCTCATGTTACTTCCTACCTAGTCAATCCCCATCCTCAATCCTTAGGCAACTCTGCTCTGATTTTGTTTTCACCATAGACTTAGTTTGTTTTAAAATTTCTTATAAATGGAATTATACAATATGTATTCTTGTGTGTACAGGTTTCTTTCACTGAGCATGATTTGGGGATTCATCCATGTTGCTTTATCAGTAGTTGGTTCCTTTTTATTTCCGAATAGTAGTCCCTTTTATCAATATACTAGTTTATCCATTTTCCTATTGATGGATATCTGGGCTTTCTATGGATTTATGCTTTAATTTTTAAGAAATAGATACTTCAGGGGCGCCTGGGTGGCTCAGTCGTTAAGCGTCTGCCTTCGGCTCAGGTCATGATCCCAGGGTCCTGGGATGGAGCCCCATATCGGGCTCCCTGCTCAGCAGGAAGCCTGCTTCTCCCTCTCCCACTCCCCCTGCTTGTGTTCCCTCTCTCACTATCTCTCTCTCTGTCAAATAAATAAACAAATCTTAAAAAAAAAAAGTTAAAAAAAAAGAAAAGAAATACCTCAGTGAGAAATTACTGGGTCTTCAGTGGTGGCATAGTCTACTTAAGCCTCTGACTCTTGGTTCCCACCCAGGTCGTGATCTCAGGGTAGTGGGATGGAGCCCCAAGTCTGGCTCCATGCTCAGTATGAGTCTGCTTAAATTTCTCTCTTCCTCTCCCTCTGCCCCTCACCCCTGCGCTCTCTCTCTCTCAAATAAATCTTTAAAAAAAATTGCTGGATCATTGAATAGGTGTACATTTAGTTTTATGTGAAACTACCAGAGATTTTTCCAAACTGGTGGTTTGTAGGAGTAGCAACAATGAGTCCTTATAGTGAAAGGAATAGAACGAATAACTGGACACGGCTTAGCAGTCGAGTAACGGTCCTCAGGCTCCGCCCTCTTCCCCGTCCCAGCGCCGCGGTCCAGTCAATTAGGTCCTGATTGGTCCGTGGAGGAGGCAGGCGGAGCCAGAGGGATTTCACGTCTGGGGCCGGACTTCCTCCTTGCCGGCTTTGGGCTGTCTTTGCCATCCTCCGTTCTGCTCAGTGCTGCCAGGGCAGGGTCAATTAGAAAAGAAACTCAGCACTGCTCCTGGATCTCTCACTTAACCCCAAGCCTGGTTTTAACGCAAGCTCTCAGGAGGAATGAGTTTTCATCATGAAGTTTCCTCCTCAAGAACGCTTTCCATAAGTCATGTGCTCTCTTTCACCGGTGGTCTCAATTATAATCGCCTCATTAATAAAAACCAACATTGACATTAATAGCACAGGACTGGGCGGTTTACAAAATGCGTTTTCGTCCGTAATCTCATTTGATATTTAAAAGAACCTTTACAGGGGCGCCTGAGTGGCTCTGTCGGTTAAGCATCTACCTTCTGCTCAGGTCATGATCCTGGAGTCTCAGGATCGAGCCAGCCCAGGGTCAGGCTTCCTGCTCAGTGGGGAGTCTGTTTTTACCTCTCCCTCTGCTCCTGCCCCTGCTCGTGCTCTCTCTCGTGCTCGCTTTCTCTCTAATAAATAGAATCTTCAAGAAAAAATAAAAGAGCCTTTACAGCCCTAACTTACAGGGACAGTCTTGTAGAGATGCTGAAAGGGTCTTCCAGCTTCCAGAGCACTTCTTCACCTGGCATTGCTTCATCACCAGGTAGCAAACACTCATTTTATTAAACCTCTGGTACAGGTGACCCTCCCTCCTTGGAATCCTCTCTTCTCTTTCCACAACACACTTCCCTTGTTTCTTCATACTTACTCGCTGCTCCGTATGGGTCTTCTTTGCTAGCCCTTTTTCCCCACTGAGACCTCTCAATGTAGGAGGACTTTCTCTCTTTTTTCTTTTTCTTCTATCTTTTCCAATCCCATAGCTTATCAGCTGCATGCTGATTCCCAATATTATATCTCTAGCCTACCTTTCTCCCCTGAACTCCAACTCTGTCTCCATTTGTCCTGATATCACCACACAGATACCTAGCAGGCATGTCAAACTCACTTTCTCCAGAACAGGTTTTAATCTTCTCCAACACCATATAAACCTGTTTTTCTCCTGTCTTCCTCTCAGTAAATGCACCACCATTTGTAGCTCAGGTTAAAAAGCCACATCATGGGGCGCCTGGGTGGCTCAGTCGTTAAGCGTCTGCCTTCGGCTCCGGTCATGGTCCCGGGGTCTTGGGATCGAGCCCCGCATTGGGCTCCCTGCTCCACGGGGAGCCTGCTTCTCCCTCTCCCACTCCCCCTGCTTGTGTTCCCTCTCTCACTTTGTCTCTCTCTGTCAAATAAACAAATAAAATCTTAAAAAAAAAGAGCCACATCATATTCCTTTTTTTTTTTTTAAAGATTTATTTATTTGACAAAGAGAGAGAGCACAAGCAGGAGGAGTGGGAGAGGGGAGAAGCAGGCTCCCACCGAGCAGGGGGCCCAACATGGGGCACGATCCCAGGATCCTGAGATCAGGACCCAAGCCAAAGGCAGACACTTAGCCAATTGAGCCACCCAGGGACCCCAAAAAACCTACATCATAGTCTTTTTTTTAAAAGATTTTATTTATTTATTTGAGAGAGAGAGAATGAGAAATAGAGAGCACGAGAGGGAAGAGGGTCAGAGGGAGAAGCAGACTCCCTGCTGAGCAGGGAGCCCCACGTGGGACTCGATCCTGGGACTCCAGGATCATGACCTGAGCCGAAGGCAGTCGCTTAACCAACTGAGCCACCCAGGCGCCCTACATCATATTCCTGATTCCTTCTTTACTTACCACATCTAATCCACTATCGAAACCTATTGTTTCTGCCATTTTGGATCATTCCCTCCATCCCCACCCCACAACCTAGAGCTAGTAGCCTGTCTTCTCTCCCTGGATTGTAGCAGGAATTCTCCTAATGTCACTGGCTTCCTGGCTTCCACTCTAACCCCCTACAATTCAATCCTTTCTCCAAATAGCAGCAGATAGGATCTTTTCAAACATACAAACACATTTTGCTACTTTTAAGCCCTTGATGCCTCTCTAGGCAATTCCTCTTAGAATAAAATCCATAGTCCTTACCACAGCCTGAGACCAACTCCCTCCCTTCCTTCCACTGTGAACTCAAGTCTACCACTTTCTTCCTTTACTCACTATGTCTCTGTCACACTGGCCTCCTTGGTGCTCCTTGTACCCCCCAGAGCCCATCCCTATGCCCAGGTCTTTGCACTAGTTTTTTTTCCTCTGCATGAAATACCTTCCTCCAGGGTGCCTGGCTGGCTCAGTCTGGAGAGCATATCACTTGATCTCGGAGTGGTGAGTTCAAGCCAGAAGTTGGGGGTAGAGTTTACTGAAAAAGAAACAGGGGCGCCTGGGTGGCTCAGTCCATTGGGCGTCTGCCTTCAGCTCAGGTCATGATCCCAGGGTCCTGGGATGGAACCCTGCGCCGGGCTCCCTGCTCAGCGGGGAGTCTGCATCCTCTCCCTCTGCCGCTCCCCCTGCCTGTGCTCGCTCTGTCAAATAAATAAATAAAGCCTTAAAAATAATAATAAAAATATTTGTTAGAAAGAAAAAAAGAAGAAATACCTTCCACCTCACTCTTTGTGTGGCTGTTTCTGTCTCATCTTTCAGGTCTCAGCTGAAATATCCATATATTTACATATATTGTGAAATGATTACCACAGTAGGTTTAGTTAACATCCACCATCTCATATAGACCCATTAAAAACAAAAGAAAACACATTTCTCCTTGTGATGAGAACTCTTAGGATCTACTCCCCTAAAATCTTCTGTGTATATCATAACAGTGGTACTAACTATAGTCATCATGTTGTACATTATATCCTAGTACTTATTTACCCTATAACTGGAAGTTTGTACCTTTTAACCACTTTCCCCCAACCTCCCCTCCCCCCTTACTGTTTTTTTTTTTTTTAAGACTTTATTTATTTGAGAGAGAGAGAGTGAGCAAGTGAGAGAGAGAGCACAAGCAGGGGGAGAGGGAGAAGCCGACTCCCCACTGAGCAGGGAGCCTACCCTCAATCACTCCAGCCCTTCCTCTGGGAAGCAGCTCTCACTGCGCACTGTGTACTCTTTCAGAGCCCTTCTAAGGACTTGTCTGCCCTCTTACTGGCTCTGCAGCCCTCCAAGGCAGGGCCCAGATCTGTGTGGGCTGGTCATACAATGCTGCCAAAACACTTAGTAGAGAGCACTGACTCTGCAGTCAGGCGAGGTTCGAATCCTTGCACCACCACTCACCAGTCAAGGGACCTGAAACAGGCCTAAGCCTTAGAGTCAAGATCTGTTCAATGAAGATAACAATTGAATCTATCTCATGGGTCATTATCCACTTTTGTGAAGATTAAATGAGGTACACGTGAGGAGCTTAGTACAGTGAACAGATGACAGAGGCTCCCTAAATTCTTTTGAGTGAATAAATGCCAGGATGAAGTATTGGAAAGCACCCCACTTCAAAGTCCCTCAATAAGTTGTGTTGATAAAATGGTGTACCTGCAAAACAGACTCCATCACGTCCACAGCGAGAAACTTTCAATGACTTCCCCTTGCCCTGAGGTTAAAATACAGTCCTCTCAACACAGCCTTCAAGGCCCTTTCTACACTGAGCTGTGTGCTTCTCCAGCCTGGCTGCCCTACACACACACACTATACAGTTTCATGCCTCTTTGCCGTGGCTCTGCTCTCCCCTCTGCCTAGAAAGCCCATCTTGCCCCTTTGTCCCAGTCTGGTGCTCTTCCTATATACATTTAACCCTCACTTTTAACGTATGGTTTTCTCATCTGTTTACATGTCTTTCTCTCCTGATAGAGAACCGGGCCATTATCTTCCAGCCATTAGTGTAAGGACTGACAAACAAGGCGAATAAAATATTTGGGCTGAATGAACACAGTGGTGTGGAGGCAACAACTAGAGGCCAGTATGGGCTGGGATGGGGAAACTGATGCCAAAGTGGTTGTCAGTGGCTCACCCCCAAAAGTGATGGAGCTCGCTGGATGTGAAAACTGACCTTACCCCACCCTAACCATGAGCTCTTTTGTGCAACAACATGAATTCCCCAGGGTCTCTGGTCTCCTGCAGGTGGAATCTGTTTCCAGATACAGGATCTTCTGAGTCCTCAGGCATGAGGTGCCCAGCTCTGGAGAGGGAGTAAACCAGTATAAACCATACTGAGGGAATAAAACCATGGGGTGGCTCCAAGAGGTTGCCACATACATTGACTTTCTCAGATCTTTTAAGATGAAGGAACCCAGGCCCAGGCATAAAGAAAAAGTAGACCCCCATCTTCCTCCCCCATGGGCTACCCTTTCCCATGCAGGGGTGTAAGTGGCTTAGGGGCCTGAGGGCCAGCAGAAGGCAGTGAAAGGGGAACTTGATCAACTGGTGCAGCTGCTGCTATAGCAGCCAGAGCCAAAGGAGGTCACCATTGATCCCAATACACTTAATTCTTCCTGCTGAAGCAAGCTTGGGCAGGGTTGGCTAGGAGAGCTGCGAGGGAAGGGGCAGGGATTGTGCTGGAAGCTGGGATGTAGCCAGTCACTTTCTCTCTCTGGGCCTCTGTTTCTCCAAATGTAAAATGAGGGCCCACGGTGTTAACACTCCACTTCCAGCAAGGCTGTCGAGGCTGCAAGATCACCGCTGGATAGGGGTGGGAGGTGGAGGGTGGCCCTCAGATTATAGGAACCAGGGAGAAGAGCTCTGTGCAATGTCCAACGAGGGCAGGAGAACACTGCTTTTGGGGACCCCTGAGAACTAGAGGTAACCCTCCCTCCCCCCCAAGGGACCCTGAAGTCCAGATTCCCAGCCCCAAGTCTTCCCGTTACCCGATTACCGGGACCCGAAGCGAGGTCCAGGCCCGGCCCTTCGAGGAGATTCCTGGGAGAAGAGGACCAGGTTGTCGCCACTGCCCCAGCGTCGGGGAGGAAAGAGGAGGAGCCTCTTGGTGCCATCTCTGGGCCGCCCAGGACCGCATGGGCCAGTCCCGCAACCCCAGCCCTCTCGGGTCTGCAAACCTCAAAGGCGCAAGCCGCCAGCGCCTCGGGCGTTCGCTGGTCCTGCCCCACCCTGGTCCCGCCCTCGGGCCCCGCCCGCGTCCCTCCCGTCCGCCTCTGGCCGGAAGCCCCCTCCCCCTCCCTCCGCCCTGTCCCCCGCACCCTCTGTCCCCTCCCAGTCCATCTCCCTCAGCGGGTCGGGGAAACCTCTTTCCGCCCTGTCCCTCCCCCTTCCTCCGTTCCGGCTCCTCCGTCCAGTCCCCTAACTCAAGCCCGGCCCCGCCCAAGCTCCGCCCCCAGCCCCGGCCCCGCCCCTCCGTTTCCCGCCCGGACCCCGGACCTCCCAGCCCCGCTATTTCTTTCCCCCGGCCCCGCCCCTTGGCCCCCGGAAGCTTCTCCCCGCCCCCAACCCCGCCCCCCCGAAGTTTCTTGGGCCCCCGGCGGCCCGCGGGACAGAACGCAAAGAGCCGCCGCCCGGCCGGGTGTGGATGGAGGTGGTGGAGCCCGCGCGGCGCGCGGAGTGAGCGGCGGAGCGGCGGGACTTCAGCGGACTCGCGATGGAGGAGGAGGTGAGGGCCGGGCCAGGCGGGGGGCCGGGGCTGGGGTGTTGAGCCCCTCACTTTTGTTGGGGTCGCAGGCTCAGGCCCTTGGTCCAACCAGCCGCTCTCCCGCCGGACTGCCGACACCCAATCGCTACCCCACCCCCATTCCCCCGGGCAGAGCCCAGGTCGATGGAGCAGGGGCTAGGGTTCCGCGTCCCGCACTTCGCAGACCCACCCTCCTTCGTTATCTCCTGTCTTCTCTCACCAACTGTGGGCATCGCGGTGGTTACTGTTCCCATTGGATTGACGGAGAGACTGAGGCTCTGGTCAGTTAACGACTCGCTGAAAGTGGCTTGGGTTACTGGGCTCGAACGCGGTTACCGTTGACACCCCGTGCTGGCCAGGTCTGATCCTGAGGAGGTAGACCGAGTGTGTGTGGGGGGGTCTGTGTGTTTCGGAGTCCCTTTCTCAAGGAATCTTGAGGCCGTGACCGTGTCTGGTGGTGAAAACTGGAGAAGTTGCGTTTTTTTCCCCTCTATAAGGCCCTGGGATCCTCTTTCCCGAACGCTCTCTCTTGCTCCGGAGTCAGGCCCGCATAGGGGCTCATCCTGGCCCCTGCCTTGCCCACCTCCCTGGGAGGGCCAACTCCCTGGAGGAGCTGGGAGACTGGACCAGCAGTGCCCCTTGAGCTTCCCTCTTCTCCCTCAGGACCCTATTGGTCTGGAGTAGGGTCAGGCACTGGCCCCATCATGGAAGCACACAGTGAGCACTTAATGTATACCTGTGGAATGAATAAATTAGAGCCAGGATCTGCTGAGTCTCAAGGACTTTGCTTCTTGTCCCCTGAGGGAGGTCTCAGCTTTTGCCCCTCCCAGCCCAAGGGAAGGGGAGGTGTCTGTCAGGGTGGGTGGAGAGGAAAGAGGAAACCTTCACTGTTTGGGCAACCCTGGCCAGCTGGGGAGTCCTTGGTGTACCAGGCTGTCTGTGTCCCCATCAGTGTCCAGCTCCCTACTCCCCAGGGCCACTGTCTGTCAGGGTTCCCTCCAGGCCAGGCCCTGCATTTCTGTGGGATGGTAGATAAGTCACTTCCCCTCTCAGCGTGCATTTCCTCTTCTATAAAATATAGGGCTTGGCCTCCTCCCCAGGTCTTGTGTGATTGTGTCCCCTTCTCTCAGAGTGGGTGGAAGTAGGGGGCAAAGTCAGGCCACTGATTTGCTGTGGTTTCTTGCTGACAGGGGTGGGGCTGCCCTCCCCCACTCTAGGCCCCTGCTGTGAGGGTTGGACTGTCTGGTTGTGGCCCCTCCCCTTCTCCCAGAGGATGTGGGACAAGATTACTCCATCTCCTGATCTGCTCTGGCCCCCAATTAAGGGAAGTTCTCCTGGGGCCTCCTGGGCTGATGGTTTGTCTCGTGGCCAGCCCATCCCAGCCCAGCCCTGCGCTCCCTCTGGTTCTGAGTTTCTAGCTTTGCCACTTAAACTGACTCCCATTTGCCAAGAGCTCCCCACATACCTGAGCCATCTAAGGTCTTGCCCACCTCCTCCCCACACAGCCAGGGGCTCCCTATCTCCTACCTCCCCTTAGGCATCCCTAATTCTTTTCCTCCCATTTCTTCTAATCACTTTAATGTAGGTCTCAGTGCCCATCTTTGTTTCTCTAAAACACCTCTTAGATCATAGTCACCTGCTCTGCCCCATGACCTCAGGCTGACCTCATCCCCTCACCTGGCTGTTTTTTAGCCCTCCCCCGAGCTTAGAGCTTTCTCCCTGTGCCCCAGCTACCCTGGTGCCAAGCCCCCTCAGCTTCAGTGGCCTCCTCTGTGGAATAGCTTGGTAGTCCTCCTCAGTCTGAGGCTTAGTGAGGAAGTGCAGGTCTGGGCACTGGGCATTTGTCCACTTGAGTTCTCAGGGCCTCAGTTTCCCCATCCATAAAATGAGGGAGGTGGGCAATCCACAAATGTGATTGATATACATGCAAAAGCTTCGAAAGCTGCAAATATCGTGGGATATTGTTGCTGCCACTGGAGTAAGGTTAAAAACCCCAAACCTAGGCTTTCTTTCCTGTCTCTGCCCTGGGGTCCTGCCCCCCCCCCCCCCCCTTCCCTCTCATAGTCATGCCTTTCCCTGGCTCAGCCTCTGGGGGCTCCAGGCTGCCCATTTGCCCATATCCATCTAGACAGAGGCAGGGCAGTGTCCTGTCCCAGTTCTGGTTTTGTGACCTTGAGCTAATCTCTTGCCCTTTCTGGGCTGTACTTTCTCATTCAATAGTGAGGGGGTCTCAAAGACCTTACATGTCCTTCCTTCTCCTCTGGGTCAAGGTGTGTGTCTCTTTCCATTCTCACTCTCCTACTAAAACCTTAGCTTCTCCAAGGGCTTCCCAAACTAACCCCAAGCCCTTACCCCACCAGAGAGCTAGGGCTGAGGTTTCCCTCCGGGTAGGTCCTGTGTTCTCCCAAAAGGCTGGGGCGCTCGAAAGCAGGGGATACCCTCCCCACCTCCACACTGAAGACTCCCTGTGCAGGGTCTGTGTTGCCCTCATCAGATCGGAAGTTCCCTCCTGGCAGAGCCTGTGTGTGCTTCCTCTCTGGTTACCCCCATCCCAGCCTCTGACACGGTGGGTTCTTAGAAGAGTCTGGTCAGCATATCATTGTGTTTAGTCCAAGGGCAAAGGTGATAAGCTCTCTGTGATGTAGGGTGCCATCAAGGTTTCTTCTGCTCGTCTCTGTCTATCATGGCCTGTGTTGTGGCTTTCCACCTGTTCCCTTCTGTGCACAGGGTTAGGATGACCTGGCATCTTTTTTTTTTCTTGAATGACCCAGAGATTCCCCCCACCTCAGGCAAAGGGGAGTCAGGCTGGTGCTCAGGGATGCCTCAGGAGCTGCTCACAGTGGGCAGGGAAGGGTCTGAGTGAGGATGGGTGGGAAGAGAGAGGGCGAAACAGGAAGAACAGTGGTCAGCTGGTCAATAAGAGGAGAGGAGGCCGAGAAACTGGGCTGAGCAAGACAAAACCTCCCCTGTGAGCCCTGCCAAGGGGAGGGGCCACTTACTAAAACTTACTGGGGCATAGCCAGGCCCCTTGGTAGGAGTGTCTGAGGCGCAGGGAATGGGGCAGAATGGAGGGTGGTAGGCAAGCAGGACTCTGGCCTCCAGCCAGGCCTCCCTTTTGGGAGGCTGTTGCTGAGGCTGATTCCTGACAAGAAGACCCTTCCCTGGGCTTTGGTTCATGCCCCCTCCAGCCCCTCCATTGTCACTCCCCCCATCCCCAAAGTAACTTCTCTCCTCAATTCCATCCTGTTGCCACCCATCCCTGAAGGCCCTGGACTTGCTTCTTTAGCTCGCTCAGTCATGGTGTTCACTGGGCACTGTTCTCTCTGCTACACCCCGACAGGACAGCGGTTAAGGCACAAGCTCCCAGTCTTGCCCCTCGGGAGCTTCCAGCTGACAGGAAGTTTTCACATATCAGATAGTGGGTGAGGCAGGCAGGGGAGGTCACAAAGGGAGAGAGGTTAGAAAGGGGTGTGCGATCCCATGGGGTGGTGCGTGGGCCGCTGAAAAGCAGGAGGCAAGCTTGGAGCTCTGCAGTGGGAGACGGGGCAGCAGCTTCACGTTCTGCAGTCCCTACTGCTTTGAGAGAGACCGAGAGTCTGCAGGCCTAGGAGGTGGCCAACAGCACTGTAGTTGCTGATGGAGGGGTGTGAAGTGTGGGATGGGGTTTCCCATCTCTCACTTCTCTTCTGGCCCCGGGCCCAGGCCAGCCTGTAGGGCTCACTGAGGGGGATGAGGCCCCTGCTGGTCATGTGGCTAATGGGGGCTGAACACAGGGTCTCAGGTGCTGGGGGTGGTGCATGATCGGATGTGAAAGGGTTGAAGGGTGCTGAAGTCCCCTCTTTCCCTGGTCAGGGTGGCTCATAACTGGCCCATAGGCAAGTCTCCCACTTCCTCATTCCTCCGTCCAGGAAGACCCTTTGGGACCGTCTCACTCCCCCATTCTTCCTGCCTTCTACAAGTTAGGGAGAGGTGATGAGGGGCACCCCACATTCCTGGAGCTTCTGGGGGTACTGAAGCCCAGCAGCTAAGCCCAGAAAGGCCTTCTCCTAAATTCTGAACCAGGCCGGGGGCAAGGGTCCCTGAGAGCCAGAGGGAATGCCAGTGACAACAACAATGACAATGATAGCTACCAATTCCTAAGTTTAGGGTATTCTAGGCACTGCTTTATATGCCGTATCTTTATTCAACATTTATTGAGCACCTCCTGTATGCCAGATGCTGTCTAGGCCCTGGGGATATTGCAGTAAACAAAGCAAAAATCCTTGCCCCCATGGAGTTAAAATCCTTGCAACCTCTGGTATATCTCCATTTCTTAGATGAAGAAACTAAGGCTTAGAGAGATTAGAGTGGCTTGCCTCCGGTCTGTGTGACTTGGGCTTCAAAGCGGACTCTCAACCACAAGAGTGTGCAGTTCAGAGGGGCGGGGCCGCCAGGCTGGGGCTCCCCTGCCAGGATAGAGAGCAAGGAGGCAGTGCCCTGCCCAGCCCCTGACAGCTCACCACACTTTGCCCAGGCTTGTTCTTCCAAAGGCAGCTGTGGCCACAGGGTATCCCTGGGGAGAGGCGTGCTCCTTTTAACTGGGGCCCCTTTTTTGAACTTTATGTAAATTATAAAGTAGTCAAAATTAGTCGGTGCAATTTCCTTCTAGCATCCTCCAGATTTGACATGCTCTTGACCTCCCCTCTTCTACCCTCCCCTTCACTCTCACTGCTGTGGGCACCAGTCACTGAAGCAAAGTGGTTAGCAAATTGGTGTATTTTTATTTTCCTTTCACAGATATCTCTTGAGCATCCATTATGTGTAAAGGAACAGTGCTAGGTGCTGGGGACCAGAGGTAAATACGACCCCATCTGATAGGCATGTACCGACGACAGCCAGCTACCTAAGCAGATAATCGAGGCCACGAGATGTCAGCGGCTGTCCTAGAGGCTCCAGGGTGGCTGCCCATGTCCGAGAAGAGGACTCAAGTTTACCTCTTGTACCAGCCTGTGGTTGAAGGCAGAATCCTTGGAGCCCTTACCAGGTGGATGGCCACCCCCAAGCCCTGGCCTGTGGCGGTGCTAAGAGCAGAGGACCTCCTGCTTTGGGGCAGGAAACGGGCTGCAGAATGGGTTCTCTTGAAGGGCAGGGGTGGAGAGGCAGATGACCACCACCTGCCTGCTTCCTCCCATCCTTCTGCTCCTGCCTGAATGTCCTCTCCCCTGGGATGCCTTCCTGGGCCACCCAGACCTCAGCCAGGTCCCCCACTGTCCTCTCTCACTCCCCTCTTCTTCCCGCCCCCTTCACTGTTCCCTTCATAGTGTTTCATGCCTATTAATGTATTTGTGTCTGGTGTTTGTTCGGCTCCTCCTTCCCTGCATTGCCGGCTCTGTGAGGACAGAGATGCATTATTTTTATTCTTCCTTGCTTACTCTAGCACCCGTGACATTGTAGGTAGTCAGTGTAGCGTTTGTTGACTGGTTGAATGAATCCATGAGAGGCAGAGTGGTGATGCTGGAAGAACATGGGGTCAGGGACCTGGTTTGAATTCTGGGTTTGTCCCTTCTACTGTGTGACTCTGGCAAGTCATCTCCTCTCTGAGCTTCAGTTTGCCTGTACCCTGTGGATAACGATGCTACCACCTCAGAGAGTAGTAAAATGCGTTAAGTGGGATGATGTGTGTAAAACATAATTTGGTGGCTCAGTATTGAGGGGCCTATTATTATTATTGTTGCTATTATTGTTGTTGCTACTGCTATTCCTGATCTTTTTTTTTTTTAAGATTTTATTTATTTGAGAGAGGGAGCACGCATAAGCAGGGGGAGGGGCAGAGGGAGAGAGAGAAGCAGGCTCCCCACTGAGCAGGGAGCCCGACGCAGGGCTCGATCCCAGGACCCTGAGATCATGACCTGAGCCGAGGGCAGACGCTTAACCAACTGAGCCACCCAGTCACCCCTATTCCTGTTCTTTCTGACATTGGATTAAGGATATCTGCCTTGGGGGTTGTGGGGAAGCTCATGTGGGATGATATGAAGAGGTACCCAATAGAGGGACACATCCCTCATGCAGCCATTGGACAGTGTGGCCCCATGGCAGCAGCCCTCATGGCATGTCCTGGTGCTATCTTACAGGGTGTGAAGGAAGGGGGCGAGAAGCTTCGGGGAGCACGGAGGGCAGACAAGGCTGGCTGGATCAAGAAGAGCAGTGGTGGCCTCCTGGGGCTTTGGAAAGACCGGTATCTGCTTCTCTGCCAGGCCCAGCTGCTGGTCTACGAGAACGAGGTAAAGACGCACCTGGCCCTGTGGTTGGGGGTGCTGGGGGAGGAGGCAAAGGGATGGCAGCCCAGGCCAGCGGGAGGATCCCAGAACTGGCGCAGGAACACCTGCTCCACTCTTGACATGCTGTGTATCTGGATTTGGTTTGAGACCTGACTCCTTGGGCGAGTGCCTGATCTTCTCTGGGTCTTCGTGGTGTGGGGATGATACCTCTAGGTGCAAGTCTAGGACTCCTGGATGAGGGGCTCTTTGAAGTGTATGTGCACAGGGACGTGTGTGTCTCCTCAGTGTATACCTATACTGTAACTCCTTGTCATTAGGCTAGATGCCCTATCAGTGAATGTTCCAGAAAGCTAAAGCTTGTTCCATTCAGCAATGGGAATAGAAA
This sequence comes from Callorhinus ursinus, assembly GCF_003265705.2. Lineage (NCBI taxonomy): Eukaryota > Metazoa > Chordata > Mammalia > Carnivora > Otariidae > Callorhinus > Callorhinus ursinus. The sequence continues at coordinate 29,881,355 of NW_027397087.1, forward strand.
TATTTTGTGCTCATGCTTGTTTGGGGTTTTCCATATCTCTTGTATGAGGCTCGTTAGTAGTCCCATGAGAGTGTCATCGTGTCCCAAGAGGAAGATACTGAGGCCCTAGGGAGCCAATGACTGGTCGGCATCTCAGTGAATGGAGGAGTTGGGACCCAGACCAAATCCAGAGCTCTTTCTACCCATAGATTCTGGCAAGTAAACTCTCAAACTTATTTTTGGTGGAAATCCACTAAAATATGTTGAATATTCTCTACCTTCTTCAACAGAAGGCGTTGGGACTAAAAGTGAGTCTTTCCTTGGTGGCTCTGAGTCACCTCTTATCAGACTCTTCTATCCTGCCAGACTGTACTCTTCAGCTTTCCTTTTTGCTTTAACGTCAAGCGCCAGTTGCCACTTCTGCCGCCCGCGTGCCTCTCATAATCCTCGCAGCTGCCCACTTCAGGCTTGCGCCCCTTTTCATTTCAGCAGGCTAGGAACTTGGACAACCGAGGATGTTAAAATTGTGTGTTAAGTAAGAGCTGATAAAGCTCTGGGGGAAGATCTGAGGAGAAAAGGTGGCTTTTACTTGTAGCTGCCGTTTGTGTTCTGGGCTTGAGGCCACCAGAAGGCCCGTCCGTGGAAAATGGGCTCTCACTGCGTGCCTTTGACAGACGGAATACATGGGGCAGAGCTGGCCTGGAGGCAGAAGCAGAGGGATCCTGCCTGTTCCCCACCATCCTTTCTCAGCATCCCTCAGGTTATCTTGGCAAATTCCTAACTGTCCCAGGCCAAGAAAGGTTGGGCAACCAGATCTAACTGTTTAGAGGAACTGCCTTTGTGAAGCACCTTGCCTTTCTTGTCCGAGTCCCCAGGCTCATGGAGTTGGGGTGTCAGAGAAGAAGCTGGAGGGGAAGACAAGGGAATGAAATATGCAGACAGCCCCCCAGATGTTCCTTACTGCTGCTGTCACCAAATTAGGATGTGCTGTAGGGCAGCAGGGGGATATTTTTATAAATAAAGGCAGTTGTCACAGCTTTCTTTGGTCCCAGCTGCCATAGGAGTTGAATGACAAGCCCCCAAGCTGTCAGCCTGTCAGGCACTGCCAGACTTGTCCTGGGCGCTCTCTCCACATCTGGCCACAACTGGGAAGCAGGAAGGATTTCACATCCCATAAACATGAAACATCTAAATCAGGCTTTTAAAAAAAGTCACTATGAAAAACCTCCATGCAGTTTCAAGAACTTCGCACTTGGGGGGTAGGGAAGGTTGGCCCAGGAGCAGGAATTGAGAAATGCTTATGGGTTCAATTCCTCTTTCTGATGTCAGGAACTAGGCGAGTGCAAATGGCTCTTGGCTGTTTCTTTGCTGTCAGTGAGGCTGACATTCAAAAAATGCTGCCCCCACCCAGTGCCTGCTGGTTTATCCATTTTTTCTGAGCTGCAGAAGGGCCAGATGATTCAGCGTTTCGGGTGGAGAGGAGACCCAGGTCAGGCAACCCTGGGGAGAGCAGGGTGGTGGGGATGGACTGACTTTTTATTCCCAGACAGAGGAGAGTGTGTTTGGGCCAGTAGTTGTCCAGTTGAGGGAGGCCTGCGCACATGGGGCAGGTGAGCTGCTCTCTCTGGGACCAGGCATCCTTCCCCAGGCAGCTTCCTTTCTCTGGTTGCAGGTAGGAGGGGACCTTCTGGAGTCTCACCCTGGGTCAGGCATTCAGTCCAGCAAACTAGTCCTACGTGTGTCCCTCTTGAGGGCTGCCTTTTGGTAGGGCGCTGTAGGGGGAACCAGACACGCAGCACAGGGTAGAGAGAGAGGCCCAGCAGGGAGTCAGGACTGTTCTTCCCCGTGGCAGGGTGCCCTTAGCACCTTGTACAGTGCGTGTGCCTGGCAGGTGCTCTGTGGATGGGGGACCTCAGAGGAGCGAGAAAGCACCAAGGCTCAGGCTTGGGGGTGTGGCAGGGGAGCTTTTTGGAGCAGGTGGGCCTTACTAGCCCTTGTGTGGAGTGGAGGAACTTGGAAAGATTGGAGACTAGGGGTTGGAGAGAGATGCTTGGAAGCAAAAATTGGAAAAGACATTTTAACTGAACCTGGATGGGAAAGATCAGGCCACCCTTGCCATCTTTCCCCTGAAGGCCCAAACAGAGCAGGTCAGTGGTTACTGCCCTTCGCTATACAGTCATCTCCTTTGAAAAATACAGACGCCTGGGCTCCATCCCCCGGAGGTCCTGATGAAACTGGTCTGAGATGTTGCCTGGGCATTGGGGTTTTTAAAACTCCCAGGTGCTATCATGGCTGAGAAGCTCTGGTGGTAGAGCAGAGGTTTTCAAACTTTTGCATACATCAGAATCAACTGAAGTGCTTGTTAATCGTCAAACTGTTAGGCCCATTCCCCTACGGTTATGATTCAGTGGGGATGGGATCTGAGAACTTGCATTTCTAACGAGTTCTCAGGTGATGTTGCTGCTGCTGGCCCAGGTACCACACTTGGAGGACCACTGAGACAGAGTGTGACCTGTTGCTAAGGCATTGATCACCAAGCCTCTGACTGTGGCTGAAAGGAGTGTGGTGTGCTAGAAAGAGCTCTGGCCTAGGAGGCAGGAAGTGGCTTTGCATTTGGCCCTGCCCCTTACATTTGTGTCTGTGCCCCTTGGGCAGATCAGTTCGCCTCCAGGCCTCATTCTCTTCCTGTATGCTGTGAGGCAAATACTGGGGCTCTAAGCTTGATTCAGGATGATTTAGAGGCTCAGGAGAATCAGAGAAGCAAAAGTGCTTGCTAAGTGTCAAGGGTTCTTAACATATGCGGATTATCATGGAGGGAAATCAGGGCATTTCCTCTGCAAACATTGAATCACTGCCTCTCAGATATTCCACCAAAAACTGCAGAGCACCTAGGCGGTCCCTGGTGGGGGCTCTTGCTGGCTCTCTGAGTGAGGTCTAAGAGCAAGCATGTCCTTAACTTGTTGGCCAGCCTCTAGGGCAGCTCTCCCCTCCAACACCCACCCCCAGGCCTTGCTTTTTCGACCCTGGATGCTCAAGGGTGAGAATGCAGCACACTGAGAAGTTGTTCCAGCTGGGTCTCCCCTGGAAGAGGAAGGAATTGACCACTCCTGAGTGGGGAGCTTGTCCCAGGCAGCTTGCTGGAAAGGCACCTGGTGGGTAGAGCCCACATGGAGAAAATAATCCAGTGCCAGGGCTGGTGGGCAGGAAGGCAGCCCAGCCAGTGTCCAGGGGTGGCCTAGAAAAGGCTGGCCTCTGTCTTCTTAGTGACGAGGCCTCAGGGTAGCAGGTTGGTGGGGGGATTGCTTTCGAAGGAACTCTTGCCCTCTCCATTGTGCAGGCCATGGAAAGTGGCCTTTCCACCTAGCCAGGGGTCAGCGGAGGAAGATGCCAAGTGGGGAAGTCAGTTCAGGATCATTGTGGTAAAGGTAGGGCATGCAGCCCAAATGTGCCTAGTTCACACTTCCCTCTGTGGCTCTGCCTGGAAAACCTTTTCTTTTCTTTTTCTTTTTTTTCCTCATTTTGTGACATCCTGCTCCCTCTTCTAGACTACCTCTTCCACAAATCTCTGAGCAGGCTCTGGGCCTGCATGGACCCTCAGGTACCCTTTCCTAAGTCTCTCCAGCTTCCACTGTTTCCTCCTTTGGCCTTAGGCATTTGAGTCGGCCCTGCTACCCACCTCTGGGCTGGGTGCCCCATTTCTCATGTGGATGCTGAGCCTTGAAGGCATCCTTCCTTCCAGTCAGCATGGACTGAACACTATCTACTTGCTGGGGTCCGAATACCACATCTTGGTGATTGATTGGCAGCCCAAGGATGCCTTCTGACCGAGTGATGCCCTCAGTGACTGAGATCAGGGTCTGAGGTGGGACCTGGGTGTTTGAGGATCTGGATGTGTCTGGCTCTCACCAATTCATGTCCCCTCTATCTCCCTCCCCAGGACGAGCAGAAGTGTGTAGAGATAGTGGAGCTGGGCAGCTATGAGAAGTGCCAGGACCTTCGTGCCCTCCTCAAGCGGAAACACCGATTTATCCTACAGCGATCCCCAGGGAACAAGGTAGGGCTATGCCCACTGCTGCCTGACCTCCCTCCGGACCTGGGTTGGTTTGGGAACATCACCCCTGGAAGGCTCTCAAAGGCAGGCTGGGCCCCTGGATACAGCCTCTGGAGGGTCTCTGGCGTGTGGCTGAGGCTCAGACCCAGGGGCTGCCACAGGTTGGACCTTTTACTCATTTTGGCCTGGAGTCTCCCCAGCCCCTGGTTGATGCATTTAAGGCTCTGCTGAGAGGTCTGGTCCCCTCCCCGCTTCCAGGCTCCTGGGGCCTCCTTCCCAGGCTGTAGTTAGAGGTGGGGCCCTTGGCCTGCCCCCACACCCTGGACACATGAGGCACAGGGCTGAGACAGAAAAGCTGGGAATGAGGCCTCCCGCTCACCAGGCCTGCAGTACCCTGATGTTGTCTGGGGCGGAGGAGAGGCTGTGACCTCCACTTCATCTCAGGCCTTTGTGGGTGGGCCACCCCTCCTGCCTCCATCCTGGACTCAGTGCTCAGAGACCTGCAGCCCCCTACCTTTCCTCCCTTTGCACTTTCCCTTTCTTGGCTGAAGCTGGAGAAGGCCTCTTGCCCGGGAGGTTCTTCCCCTGGGACACGCTGCGTGTGCAGATGGATGTTTGCTGTTTACACCACATTTCTCTGGTGGGTGTTGATGCATGGTATAGTTTCACAGATGTCAGGAGGGAGTTCAGATTTGAGGCTGGCGTGTACAGCACCTCTCCAGCTCGCGCCCTTCTGCAGCTGGGCCACGCCTCACCCCAACCCCTGCACGTCATGCGGAGCCTCTCAGAGTGAGGCTGAGTCACAGAGGCTGGGGGTTGGGGAGCATCTGGTCTAGGCCTGCTGGAGGCCATTCTGTTCTCCCCCAGCTTTAAGGGCCAGGAGCCTAAATCCTCTGATCCCCAGGGCTCTGGGCTCTGGAGGAGGCTGTGATGTGTAACTCACTGACCCTTTGTCCAACTCTGCAGTGGGTGGGGCACGGAGGCAACTGTGGAACTCCGGGAATTGAGGGATGAGTCCAGGTTTATGGTGCTGTGACAGTTCATGCGGCCGGACCCAGGTTTCACTTGACATCTGCTGCTTAGGGCTCTTAGGAAGAGGAGAGCCATATTTTGGTCTTTCAGTCCCGTCAGCCCCCTCCCTGTTCTGGAGACCTACTTTTCTCTCTGAGCAGTCATTGTCGTGTGTGTGTGAATGAGTGACATGCAGAGCACATTGTGTGTGGAGGTCTGGCACATGTGTGTGTGTACCTCTTTATATGCAGGTGAGTGTTCACTTGACCCATGGGTCTGTCTGGGGCTTTGTGTGTCTCCGAGCGAGCTTATGTGGATGTGGGGGGATAGGGCCATGCTTCTCTGTCCTCTGCCAGTGCTGTTCTGTGGGCCTTTCCCTAGCTCTGACAATCAGCTGATGGTGTGCTTAGGCGGGTCGGGCCCAGCTCAGGGTGGGCCATCACCTTCAGAGAGGCCTGTTTGTGCAGCTGCATTCTTAGCTGCTTTGGCCAACACCCTCTCTTCCATCCCCCAGTCCGGCCAAGAGTTCAGGTTGGCTCTGGGTGACTCTGGGAACAGGATGGTAAGTCGGGGAGATGGGGCTACGGAGCAAGTATTGGGGGCTGCAGGATGGTGGGAGGACAGCACATCCGGTTCCACTCCCCCTGACTCTCACCACCTGAGGAACTCATACAGAGAGCGGGGCTCTCCGGAAGTCAGATAGTGAGCTGCCCGGAGCACCATGTCCCTCTCGTCCTCTCACCCTCCTTTCCTATCGCCCCGGGTGTTCCCCATCCTCAGTGAGGCCGCCAGCCGGCCAGGAGGTCACATGACCCTGGCTGTCTGGTCCCGAGGCCGCCTCCCCCCCCCCCCCCCCCCGCTCTAATCAAATAAACAAAGACTCCAGTGTCTTGCATGTCCCTCTCCCCCTGCCTCCCATCCCCACGCCCTTGCCATGAGGTCACAGGCGGACACTGCCAGGAAGCAGGGTGGCCTAGCTGGGCCTTGCTGCCCTGCTGGTCGCGGCCAGCTTGGCCCGTTCCTCTTTCCTGCTGCCTCTCTCCCCCTCCCACTTTTTTCCTCCCTGCCATTTTGTTCTCCCTGCTTTCCCAGGTCATGTGGGCCTATTCTGTGGCCAGGCCTGGTAGCTGTGAAACTCCTAGCAGTGCCTGTGCCCCTGGGGCTTCTTGGAAGGGCTCGAGAGGGATCTGTGCGGCCTGTGGCTCTTCAGGACACAGGGCCAGGAGTGGGGCAAGAGGAACAACTTCTTGGTATTCCACTTGTCCCCATTCTGGTCCCCCTTGCAGGATGCCTGGCTCATTCAGCCAGGATAACAAGGCTGCTTAGAGTGCGACTGGGTCCCATTTAACCATGTATTTGCTCTCCCAGGGGATCCCTTTGGCTAGTATGTAGGTCTTCCTGAGGCCTTCTCCCTCACAGGGAGCAGAAGAGAACGGAGGTTGACCCCCTTCCAACCCCCGAGCCTGCCTCAGGCGGGCTGGCCTGTGGGGAAGGACTGTAGCTTGGGTTGGGCACAGTGGTTCTGATCTTGTCCCATTGAGGCCCTGAGTAGTGAACAGGCCTGTGCATTGTGGACTGGTGGGACTCGAACTCTTTTAGCTTGACTCCCAGGCCAGTGCTCTTTCTCTGCCCTGCTCTTGCTCATCTGCGGCTGAGTTCAAGTATATGCCTCTGCAGCTCCCCGGCATGCTAAATCCTGCACTAAGCAGGGGCCCCGCCACCTCGGGGACTGCGAGAGGGAGCAGCAGCTGGGTTCCAAGGGGCTGGACCTGGGCCGCCTTTCTGGCAGCCCCTATCACAGGGTTGGGTGGGCCCTTGCAGAGCCTGGATGTAGCGGCTGTCCCTCCCTGAGCCCCCTGCAGCCCTGATGGCTGGGCTAAGAGGCAGTTGCCAAGGTGCCCTGGGGTTTCTGACTTAACTGCAGATCTGCTGCCAGGATTGAATTTACCCTGGTCATGCAAATGAGCATTTGGCTGTGCCTGGCATGGGGAGGTGGGTGGGACCCAGGGCTCTGTATGAGGAGAAGGAGGCGGCAGCCAGGAGGAAGTTATATAACGAGGATGCTGCAGGGGCCAGGCGGACTGTGGTGTTACATAACGTAGAGGGTGGCAGGAGGGAAGGCGCTAACACCAGGGTGGGGGATGGGCAGGCTGGCGACCCGCCCGCCCAAGAACTGGGGCATCTTGAGGTCAGAGTGGGCAGTGGCCCAAAATGGGGCAAGGGAAGGAACTGTGGGCCGGTTCATTCATTTATTGGCTCATTCATTCAGTAACTGTGTACTGAATACCTACTGTGTGCGGGGCCCTGGCTTTAGTCATGTTTAATTCCCTCAGCATTGCTTTGGGGTAGGCATGATCCCTTTATCCAGATGAGGAAACTGGTACTATTTTGTCAGAAGGAAGGCAGTGGTGATAATTCCTGTTACTGAGCACTCACTCTGTGCCCAGCTCCAGATTCAACACTTTAGATACATATTTGATCTACACAGCTCCGTGAGGCAGGCTGTGGCGGTCTTGACCTTTTACAGATGAGGGAACTGAGACTCAAGGTCAGCCAGCTGTAAGAGGTGTTCTGTCCAATTTAGAGGCCCTACTGCTATGATATCCACTGTGCAAAATGGCCCCTCAGTTTGTGTGGCCTTGCTACTTCTACCATTTCCTGTCTGACCTTGGAGCCTGACAGGGAGGGGTGTCTCTAAGCTGCCCTCTAATTCTTTTTTTTTTTTTTCAAGATTTAAATTTTTATTTTTACGTAATCTCTACACCCAACGTGGGGCTCAGACTCACAACCCTGAGGGACACCTGGGTGGCTCAGTAGGATAAGCGTCTGCCTTCGGCTCAGGTCATGATCCCAGTGTCCTGGGATCGAGTCCTGCATCGGGCTCCCTGCTCTGCAGGGAGCCTGCCTCCCCCTCTGCATGCCACTCCCCCTGCTTGTGTGCGCTCACTCTCTGTCTCTCTCTCTGACAAATAAATAAAATCTTAAAAACAAACAAACAAAAAAACACCTCACAGCCCTGAGATCAAGAGTCTTATGCTCCACCCACTGAGCCAGCCAGGGGCCCCTCTCTGATTCTCATGTATGAGCTGGGAGCTCCTGCCTGAGATGAGAGGGACCCCTGGGGTGGGGTGGGCTGTAGAATCAGGAGTCTTGGGATTACTTTAGGTCACCTTGGCCAAGTCCCATCCCATCTGTGAGCCTGTTTCCTCATCTGTACGATGAGGGGGTTGGAATTGACTCCCAGGGCCCTTTCTCATGTATGGTCTATGATTCAGGGCCAGAAAGGGGACCCTAGGACTTTTTCACTTGGCCAGCGCTGAGTGGGGGCCCCTGGGGAGCTGCATGTGGCCCTAGTTCCAGGGGGTCTTCACCGATGGACAGCTGTCACACCTGTCACCTCTGTCACTGTACTCAGCCTGGTGTGGATGTATACTGGGATAACTCCTACTTTATGGAGAAAACAGGCAGCTGGTCTGGGGAAGCCAAATGGAGTAAGACCAGATCTTGGCTCTTACCACAGGGCAAGGTGGATTCTAATCCAGATCTCTGGCCGCATCATGCTGAGAGCCAGCCCCTTCTCTGCTGGATCTTTCTCCTCCCCTCCCCCGAAGCCCTGTGTCAGATCTGTTGTGGGGGTCATTTCAGTTTGCTCCCAGCCAGCTGTGCCAGGGCAGACTTTGGGATTTGGGATGGGAAGCTTCCTTAAGACCCCAAATGTGAATTCTGTTAAACATCCACCCTATCCATGTCCCCTGCAGGTCAGCGACATCAAGTTTCAAGCAACCAGTGGAGAGGAGAAGGAATCCTGGATCAAAGCCCTCAATGAAGGGATCAACCGAGGCAAGAACAAGGCTTTCGATGAGGTGCGATGCAGTCCTGTGAATGGATCTGTGTCCCCTTTCCCACCATGTGTGATCTCAGAGAGGATCCCCTGCCCCACCTCAGACAATCCCTTGATTATGTCACTGCTACAAACACTGGGACATCTACTATTGTTAGTAATATTCACAGCAACCCTCAGAGTAGGTGGTAGTGTATCCATTTTAAGGATGAAGAAACTGAGGTGTCAGTAAATTAATTTGTTTTGAATTAAAAAGTGAGTAAGTGATAGAGTAGAATTTAACTAGTGGCAGCCATGCAGCCTTTCCAACCCAGCCTCAGCTGAAAACAGCCGGTGGGCCCAGGCGAGAGAGGTCTGGGGGTGCCGAGCTAAGAGCTTTCAATCGAGTCCAGGCCAGGCTGGCTCTGGCCTTGGGCCTCCCCATCTGTCGGCAATGACCAGCCGGCCCCCTGTACTATATAGTATGATCTGTGGCAACAATGGCTGTGATCAGGCTTGCAGTAGGCAGGGTATCCCATGGGCCCAGATCTCCTAGGGAGGATTTATCTTTGACATCATGGATTCATAGCTATTTGGGTTAAAATGGACCTGGGGGCCACCTAAACTGACCCCTTGGATTGCAGAAGACTAAGACCTGAGGGAAGGAATCTTCCCAAGTAAGTCCCTCTTAACACCCAGGTCTCTTGACTCACAGCCGTGTCTGCTATGTCATGTTTTATGAGACTTGCGTTATGCTCAGCCCTTTACTAGCTGGAGAAAATATCCCCATTTCATGGGTGAGGGGTGATGGGACATATCAGGGGTGTTGGAGGCCACAGAAATGTGGGCTGCTGTCAGCCCACAGTCTTGGTGGAGCAGTCAGGAACAGGGACTGTTGAACCTCGCCCCTGCCCCCATCGAGGGTGGGTCTGACCTTGAGCCTGACCTGAGGGTTAAAGAGTCTTAGCTACATTCCCCATCAAGGACAGGCTGCACTGTGGTTCAGAGTCTTATTTACTTTGGCTTCCCAGGTACTCCATCTTTCCTTACCATCAGAGAGGATATGCTCTCCTCTAGACACCCTGGCCCAAAGGGGCAGAGGCCCTGCTCTTTTTTCTTTTCCAAGGGATCTAGGAGAGTGACTGGGGCCATCTTCTGGAAGCCAGGCACCAGGGGATCATGGGCTGCCTTCTCCCTGCTCCCCTAGCTAAGCATAACAGCAGCCTCAGGGCTGCTTGTATATATTTGCAGTAGACTGAAGGGTGAGGGCTGATAGCCCATATCCAGGCAGGAAAACTGAGGCAGAGAGGGAGAGCCTCTGACTGCCGAGAGATGACAAAGGCAGTGTAGGGACAGGAAGAAAAGCAGAAGTCCAGACACAGGGAGATGCCTCAAAGAGAGGGCCAGTGGTAGGGCCCTGCCCCTTTACAGGGAAGATGTAGGTATAGACCCTGCCTTTGAGTCGGGTTAATGCCTGGGCGTTTCTTCCTCTCCCTGGTGGGCACTGACCTTGTTCCTTCTTCCCAGGTGAAAGTGGACAAGAGCTGTGCCCTGGAGCATGTGACACGGGACCGGGTGCGTGGGGGCCAGCGGCGCCGGCCACCTACAAGAGTACACCTGAAGGAGGTAAGACTTTGCCCCCGGCTTAGACAGGTAGGAGGTCATTTGAGCCTGGGATCCCAGCTCCTTAGGGTGGCAGCCAAGCTTGGGGCCATCTTTTTCCTGAGGACTCTTGGAGTTGGGGCTTCCTGAGTGGTATGCAGCGTGTCTGTGTGTGGAAGCTTATGTGTTATATGTGCTCGTTGGCGGGGGGGGGTGGTGGTGGTGGTGATATGCCTGCTTTGCTTGTTGAGTCTGCACACTGGCCTTATCCAGAGTTGGTACCTGAGGGAAACTGAGACCCTGGGGCTAGTCCCTGCCTCTCAGAGCTCAGCTTCCACCTAGAGAAAAGACCTGTCCGCAGACTGCTCCAAGCAGAGTTGTGTCTAACTTCTGTACAGAGGAGGGCTCTGAGAGGCCAGGCAGGAGAGACCGTGGAGGGCCCACTGGCATTTGAACCAACCCTTGAAGGATGGGAAGGGTTTCAGTTGGCAGACTTGATGTGAGGGAGGCCCTGGCCGAGGGAATGATTTGAGCTGAGGCAGGAGAGTTTGGAGTGTACCAAGTCCCTTTGATGGGGAGATGAGTCTAGGAAGGTTGGTTGATGGGAGGAAATTGTGGAGGCCTTGATTGTTGGAGCTGGTAACAGTGCGTGGGAGGGTGTGTTCCAGAGGTCAGTTGAGGCCCAGGGTACGGTGGGTTGGGTTAAGGGAGGGAAAGGCAAGGAGCTAAGAAGAGGGAGGAGGTGGGCCCTCCAGGCTCCAGGAGGGGATGAAAAGCGAGAGCCCAACGGGAGAGCCATCTGGGCTTGCCCCTGAATATGGTGCTAGGGGAAGCCTTCCAGCCAGAGGGGAGGGTGGTGCAGAGGTAGACCCAAGCCTGCCAACTGGGTGAATGGAGGCCCTGGGGACAGGGAATTTGGAAGAAGTTACGGGCAGGGTGAGGAGTAAGGGAGGAGCCCTTTTTCAGACCAGTGTTGCTGATGGGGGTGGATGTTGGGGGGGAAAGATTTTGGAGGCTAGGAAAGAATCTTAGCAAATGCTACATTTGGGGTGTGGGGGCCGGGCAGTAGAGAGCCAAGGAAGAGGAAGCCAGAGAGGCAAATGGCACATCTGGAGAGAGAGAAGGGCACAGGATGTGGGGGTTATCAGCCAGGTTGGCAGCCACAAGTCACAAAGGCAGGACTGGGGAAAGGGGCAGGTGGTGACATTTACTGCATAAATTTTCTCAGAGAAGGAGTTGGCTTAGGTTTGTCAAGGGGTACAGAGCTGGGGTCGCCAGAGGGAAGGGGACCATGGTAGGGAAGAGAGAGAAGAGAAGGGGCCAGGGTCATTGGAGAGTTTGTTTTTTGAAATGAGACAGCCTGTTCATGCCTGTCAGCTGAGGGAATAAAGCCTACAGAAGGAAAGACTGACGTAGCCAGAGAGAAAGGGAATGCTTGAGGGGAGGGTTAGGTGTTGGGGGAGGGCTGGCCTTGGAGGGAGAGACCCTCTGAGAAGAATTCAGGGAGGGACTCATGTCCCAGTGACTGAGTGAGCGTATGCGTTGGCCAGATACCTGTGTGCATGGTAAAAGGGAGTGGGGGTCCCAGCCAATACCCCTACCATGAGGGACCTTGGGAGAGGCCTCCTGCCCAGCCCTGCTCCAGGGCCTCTGAGGCTCCCTGGGAGGGTCTCCATCACTATGGGGCTGCTGGGTATTCCTGTGGGTCCCTAGGGCCAGGTGGGGGGGCAGCTGCCTACTTGGTGCAGCTGTCCTCCTCTGGCGGTCAGCTGTGGTCTGGGGCCACATCTGATGGCATGAGGAGAGGAGGCACTGGCTGCTGAGCAGCTGGGCAGGCAAAGGCCACAGAGATCTGGGCTGGAGGGCTGGGTGTGAGGCTGGCACATCAGACAGCAGTCTCCAAGGAGGGGAAGCAGAAGTGAGTGGGCTCGAGACAACTTGGGAGACCATGCTTGAGTCCTGGTCTCATTGCCCCCCTGAGTGGGTGGTTGGCACAGATGGGATCCTCCCAAGGCCAGACAGCCAGAAAGGGGTCGGAAACAGGGCTGGAACCATGTCCTCTGCTGCCCAGGCCAGCATAGGTGCCACTAAAAAGCAGTCTCTTTCACAGGCTGGGGGGCACCAAGAGGACTAGGCTCTGACTTCCTGGCCTGTGATTCCAAAACAGGGAGTTCTGTGGGAGTAAGGGAGAGGAGAGGATTCATCAGAGTATCACTTTAGCTTCTAATCACGTGGCCTTGGAAGCCAGGGCAGAGAGTGGAGGGCTGGGGGCCTGGACAACCTGGATGGGAAGGCTTGAGTACCCTTATGGGTGGGCACATCTGACCCAAATGCCAGTCATCCAAGATGATGCCCATATACTGTCCCCTACCAGGTAGCCAACGCAGCTTCTGATGGGCTTTCGCGCCTCGACCTCGAAGTTCCAGATAGTGGGCCACCGGTGTTTGCCCCCAGCAATGATGTCAGTGCAACCCAGCCCCGGGAGACACTCAAGCCCCCTATGCCTCCTACCAAGCCTTCCCCAGCGCCTGAGACGACCAGCCTTGGTGACAGCGTGGAGACCTCTGCCGGGGAGGGAGCCCCAGCACCTATCTCAGCAAGGTCTGAGTCCCACCCTGGGAGCCAAGAGGACTCAGAGACTCCAGTACAGGAGGACAGTGGCTCTGAGCAGCCCTCCAACAGGGTCCTGCCTGACAAACTGAAAGTGAGCTGGGAGAACGCCAACCCCAAGGATCCCCCTGACTTTGAGAGTACAGAACTCCAGGTGCCCCGCTCTGAGACTCCTGAGGCTCTGCCCAAGGAGGGTGGGAAGCCCCCTACACCCCCACCCAAGATCTTATCAGAGAAACTGAGAGCCTCCATGAGTGGGATGGGGGCTTCTGGGCCAGCCCAGAGTCATGAGACCTCTGAGATCTCTGCCCCAGATCCAGCAGAGATCTCAGTGAATGGCATGGATGACAGTCCCGAGCCCATCCAGCCACCCCAGGCCTCGGGCATCTCAGAAACTCCCCCAGAGGATGCAACAACATCCACAGCACTGCCCCCCTGGGACCTGCCATCTCATTTCCATCCCCGCTGCTCCTCCCTGGGGGACCTGCTTGGGGAAGGCCCCCGGCGTCCACGGCAGCCTGGAGAACGGCTGTATCGGGCCCAGCTGGAGGTGAAGGTGGCCTCAGAACAGACGGAGAAACTGTTGAACAAGGTGCTGGACAGTGAGCCGGCCCCCGTAAGTGCTGAGACACTGCTCAGTCAGGCTGTGGAGCAGCTGAGGCAGGCCACCCAAGTCCTACAGGAAATCAGAGGTCTGGAAGAGCTGAGCCAGGAATCACCTGGGCTACAGGAGAAGCGGAAGGAGCTGGTGACCCTCTACAGGAGAAGTGCACCCTAGGGCCTGCCGGGCCAGGGCACTGTCCCTCCTAGCCCGCCCAGTCCATCATTGCCCAATCCTGCCAAGAAACATGCTTCTGCTCAGGCTGCAGAAGGGCCATCAGGCATGTTGAGGGTATGGCCAGGACCTGCAGAGATTCCTGGCATCCTTTCTGCCCTGCCCTGGCCAGTGGGGCCAGGTGCCATCCAGGGCCACTATTTGGCTATCTGGCCCAGGCTCTGGGTTCTGGACTTGGGCTGGGAGCACACACTTGGTTGCTTGCATGGTTATTCCGAACTGCCCCAGGGCTTTAGCACGGCACTTGGGGTTTCTGGGGGTGACATCATCTCTGCTTCCCACCCCCAGTAGTTTACATTCCTGACTTCTGAATAGAGCACAGCTGAGCCCCCTGCCCCTGCAGCTCCCACGTCCAGATGTTCCCGGGCAGAGAGCCTTATGGCAGAGGCAGCTCCGAGCCATAACCAACCCTCCCCACCCACCTACTGCAAGTAGCTGCCAAGGCCTTGGGTCTAAGCTCTAGATTGTTCCCTTAGCTGAGTGAGACCTGGAATCCAGCTAGGGCCTGTGCAGGCAGGTGGGAGGCAGCTGTGTGAGAAAGCCATTGGACGTGTGGCTCCTCTCTGGGCCTGTTTCCTATTCGGCAGGCCTTCCCCTCTGGTGAGCTGTGATTGGAGGACTCCAGGTTGGAGGAGGAACGCAAAGGGTCTCCTAGTCTAGTCTCTACCCCTGGACCAGCCTGTGTCCAGCCTTGCACATTTCCTGTAGGGGTGAGCCCGAGAATGGCTCTGATATCAACATCAGAAAATCCTGTATATACTTCATTATAAATCAACCTTCAGAAGAGAAGCCACCTCAACTTCTGTGCCTCCCCAGATGGGATTTATATCTGGGTCTCTGGTTCCTCCTCAACCCAAACAAATCCAATATCCCAATCATTTGTTTGAATGCCAGTGGGGGTATGTTGGGCCTGAAATAACTTCCCTTTTCCTTGTTCCCCCCCACCCCCCCACCCCACTGGCTCAGGCCCCAGAGGGAATGCTCCTCTGAACTTCCTCGTGGAAGGGGCATTTTCTTCTGTCCCTTTCCTGGTCCATGCTTGCAGCCTGGGCCTCTCCCTCTCCGTCCCCTCCCCCTCCCCCAATCCCCCCACAGTTGTCCCTGGCTCTGGGAACACATCCAGTCTCCGTCTAGGTGCAGAGCCCCCTGAGGGCCACAGCCACTCTCCCTGGGGTCTGCAGGAGTGGGAGCAGCTTCTGGCAGGTCTGCTCGGGGTTTCTGCATGTGCACTTTTATTTACTGAACGAGGAGAAAGGGTCACAGCTGCGTGCCCTGGCCTTTCTGTCCACTGCCCCATCACCAGTCGTGCCCACTCAGGTCAATGTCTTCTTTACTTCTACTTTATTCTTGAGGGTAGTGGCCAGGGATCAAGAGGGGCAGATGTCTACTCTGCAGCCTGTCCCGGGCAGGGTGGAGGTGAACAGCAATGTCCTGACTCATGAGCCCCCACTGGCCTCCTCAAACTACACTCCGTGGACAAAACTCAGTTCCCGTGCCACAGTCTGCCTGTCCGTCTGCCTTCAGTGTGAGAGCAAGGTCGTCATCGGGTGCCCACGTCATATGGCCGCCTGCAGTTCTCTCTTGGGGAACAGCTTTCCCCCACCAGCAGCCTGGGCTGGCTGGGGCTTTAGCCAAGTCACCTGTTTCCAGGGACTAGAGCCTCAGTTTCCTCCTCTGATAAATGACCAGATTGAGCAAGTAGCTCTGGGGCCATCTCAGTGACCTAATGCCATTGGTCCCTCTGGGGTCCCCATGCCATGGTGGCCTGGGCCCCAAGGGAGAAAAGCTAGCTTCAACGGGAGGGGTAGAAGGATGGGGAATATGCAGGGGATGCCTTGCCTGCCTCCTTGAGGAGGATGGCATTCCATGTCTTCTGTCATGAAGCGCCTTTCTTGAAGTTTGGCAATAAATCCCTTTTTATGGAACTTGTCTGCCGCAAGCCTGTTTGTTGGTGTGGGGACGAGCCACAGGGCTGGCCTCAAGGAAGCAGAGGGTAGGCCGTCGTTGGTCAGTGGCATCACTGGTCCTTCAAGCTTCATTCTAGGGCTCCCCTCCCATAGGCTGGGCCCCATCTTTGCTAAACTCAGCTAGGTCCTCCAGTTTTACCCCCTCCCCACCCCCGCCTACATTGTTTCTACAGGCTGGGAGCTAAGTGTCATAAGGAACAACACTTTTCAATTTTTAGAGACGATTTGGAAATGATTTCAAACAAAATTTGCAAGAATAAGAACAGTACAAAGAATACCCATGTGTTCTTTATCAGATTGACCCATTGGTTTATCTTCTGAGTGCTGTCTTTAACAAATGTAATTTTTTTCTGAATCATTGAGGAATTCGTTTTCATGGTCCCTTATCCCTAAATACTTCACTGAGCATTTCCTAAGAGTAAGTATATTCTTTCATATAACCATAATACAGTTGTCAACTTCAGAAAATTTAACACTGGTATACTTATTATTGCTCTTACTCCAGTTTTGTTATTTGACCCAATAATCTCATATTTTTCCTTCAGTGTAGGCTTAAATATTACATGTCTCTCTAGTCTCCTTTAATCTGAAATGTTTCCACAGCTTTTATCTGTCATGATGTGGATACATTTGAAGAATACAGCCCTTCCTCCCCCTGCCCCCTTTTAAAAAGATTTATTTTAGAGAAAGAAGGAGAGAGAGAGAATCTCAAGCAGACTCCCCACTGAGCACAGAGCCCAACGTGGGGCTCGATCCCACTACCCCAAGATCATGACCCGAGCCAAAAATAAGAGTCGGGCACTCAACCAACTGATCCACCCAGGCACCCCCACCCTTTTTAATAGAACATTCCTCACTTGGGGTTTGTCACTGTGAGGTTTCCTCATAATTAGATTGAGGTTATGGATTCTCAGCCAGAAAACTGCATAGGTGATAGTAGGTCCTCAGGGCATCACATCCGGAGACATATGACCTTCATTCATCCCTCATTGGTGATGTCAGTTTTGACCTCCTGGTCAAGGTGTCTGATTTTTCTATTGTATAGTTATGATTTTTTTCTCTTGCAACTATAAACTGGGAGATATTTTAAGACTGCACAAATATGTTGCACCTCATCAAAATTTCCCTGTAGATTTAGTATTTATTGATGATTCTGGCCTGAACAGATGTTTCCTATGATGGCTCAAAATTATTCCAGCTGTTACTTTAACCTCAGAGCCTGTCCTGGTTGAGGGTGAGCCTGGGCCCTGCCCACCGCACCCCTAATATATCTCAGCAGGATCTCAGGGCTTCGCTGAGTGCCCTTTGGAAGCCCCTGGGCCAGTGTACAGAGATCCAATTCAAACTGCCTAGGTTCAAGTCTCATTGAGAGACCTTGGTGAGTCTTAGCCTCTAATTTACTCACCAGTGAAAAGGAGATTACAATGCCCCTACCCCTGATGTGAAAAAGTACTGCTGGGCTCCCCAACGGCTGATTCCCTTCCTCCTGTGAGGGCTGCTGGACAGGGCTGGTGGCCAACATAACAGGAAGCACCTGACCAGGGCCTTTTGCCTGGCAATGACCTGCCTGAATTCCCCTGCCACTGGCCTCTGTGTCACAGCCATACCGAGTGAGTGGCCTATAGAGCTGGGGGATCCTAGGTAAATCACTTCACCTTCACAGGTCCCTTATCTCTGAGAAGGAACCAAGGTGGGGGAGAGGAACTCCTTTATTGGTAAGGGTGTCCCCCGACCCTGGCCCAAGAATTAGGTCCCCTCTGGAAGGCCACCTTGGAGAGGGCAGCTGCAGGGAAGGTCTTAGTAGCCAGCCACAGGGCTGAGGAAGGATATGGTGAGAATCTTCCCTCTGGTCTTGGGGGCTCGGGGCCTGTGTGGAGAAGAGGAAGCTTTTTTTTTTTTTTTTTTTTTTTTTTTTACTACTGGCCGCAGTATCTCAAAGGCCTGAAGTGCTGTGGGTAGTTACGATTCACAGTTTTACAAGCCACAAGGTGGCCACATTCTGACAAGACCCAGGATGGAGGAGGAGGGATTGTTGGGGGGATGGGTAGCATCTGGATTGCCTCTCCCTCTGCCCCCACCTGAGCCTAGACCCTGGACCCTGGAAACTCTCTGTGTCTTTCTGGAGCTATTGTGTTTTGTCTGAACTCCAAGTCCTGTCTTCCTGTCTTCCAACCTTTACTCTCATATCCCTGACACAAGACATGTCAGAAATAGGAGACTTGGCTGTCAGTAAAGGCCACATACACTCACTTAAGTGGAGGTTATGAGGAGGGTCTGCAGGGGAGGTGGGAGGAGATGGTAGAGAGATGATGGTGAACATTCCTCCCTGTTGTCATAATTTTATTAAAGGCACAAAAGTCCTGGAGGAAGTAGCAGGGTATAAGTAGAAAAAACCATGACTTTAGATTTGGGGGCAGACACATCCAGATTCAAGCCCCAGCCATGAATAAGTACCTTAGGCAAACTGCCTCAGTTTTTCCTGTCTATAAAATAGGCTAATTCTTCCTTCTTCACAGGGTTGCTGTGGAACATTTAGCCCATGGCCTGCCTCATAGACAATGATTAATAAACCCCAATGGCCTGGCCTCACAGGACACATCCTATTTGGTAGGTCTACATTGACCTCCCATTCTCACCACAGTGGCCTCATGAGGAAGATGTATTTATGTTCACTCCATTTACAGGTTAGTAAACTGAAGTTTAAAACAACTTGCCCAGGAGACCACAAGTTAGTGCCAGGACCTGGGATTTGATCCCCTGGGGTCCTGGCCTGGGGCCACCATGGGCTTCCTGCTTTTTCTCTGGAGAGTCTGACTTCAGATGGATGCTGAGCCCAGGGAACCTCTGGCCGACCTGAGGCTTGGGGCATCCCCACCTTTGCTGGTGCCTGGAGGATACCCCAGGCTGGCCAGGCTCTCCACCAGCCAGCCATGGCCCAAGTGAGAGGCTCAGGAGGCCCTTCCCTTATAAGGACAACAACTCAGCTGTGATGAAACTTTTCTGCCTCCCAGCTGGGTGGGTGGAGGAAGGGAAATGACAGGCTCCAACAGCTACAGCTGAGCTTGAGCCTCCGCAGGAACTCGCCCACAGCCTCCCCTCTCCCCTTCCTGTGTTGCGCTGTGAGGGGCTTTCCAGAGGGTCCCACTGGCTGGAGGGGGGAGGCCACAGCCAGTGGCCCAGGGAAGCAAAGACGTGCAAACTGAGGCCAAGGGAGGGGACAGCACCCTTGAAAGCCCAACAGGACCAGTCTTCAGACTGGTCAATGCTATCTTAGGTCCTGGGAAAGGGGGCTGGAGGAGGCTCTTGGGCAAGTCTCTCTCTCCCCTTGGCCCCCTCAGATCAAGTCATAAAGGGGAGGGGGCTGGTCTGCTTGCAGCACAGCATAACCCTATTCCCTTCTTCTCATCGTTGTGTCCTTAGGGTACTGTCCTCCCCAACAAAAATCACCAGCCAACTATCCACCTGAGACGCTAACCATGGAATCACAGGATATCAGGACTGACAAGGATCTTGAGACCATCTAGTCTGTCCCACTGATTTTAGAGAGGAGGAAGTAACAGCTCAGTGGGAGGACCTGAACTTGCCTGTCGGTTGTGTTAAAATATGTGTGTGTGTGTACACATATATATGTATATGTGTGTATATCACATATTTAAATTGGGAGGAGGGGCTTTCCCTTGGCTTCCTATTAAAAGTTTCTTTTTTAAGAAATCCCAACATGTTAGCTGAATAAAAGGACAGAGGACTTGTTCTACACCCAGGTGTGGTTAGCTGTGGGGATTGGTGCTTCCCTAGAGACCACATCTGGGGTTGGCAGGGGGTGAAGCCCTAGGCCAATGGAGAACCAAGTAGGGCAGCTGGCGAATCGGTCTCTGACACTGCTGTGCACGATTAGTGTGACCTGAAGCAGCTGCTCAGTCTCTCTGAATCTCAGTCTCATCTCTCCCAGCAGGGTGATTTTGAGGATAAAACTAGACAATTTATATAAAGCATCCAGCTCAGGGCCTGGCACATAGTAGGGGCTTAGTAAATGGGTAAGAGTATTGTGTGTTGGGCACCTAGTTTAGATTAGGTGCTATGGATTCCAAGAAAATGGGATCCTTCCCCAGGTTGCTCGCTGCCAGTCAGGGGAGACAGACAGACGGACAGCCCCCCTCGGTGAGCATAGTGGGATAACCTTTGTTAGATGGGCACGTTCTGCGGCAGCACAGAACAGAGCTCAACTGGCTTCTCTTGCTGAGGGAATCAGACAAGGCCTCATGGAGGAGGTGACTTTTGTCTGCACCTTGAAGGAAGAGTAATACCAAACAGAGGAATTGGGGAGGGCATTTGAGACAGGTGGACAGAAGGAAGACAGACTTTGCTAAAGCAAATTCTTTGTGTAGTATCCTGTAGGAGGAGGTGCTGAGGGAGGCGGGGAGGCCTGGGAGGTGGGCGGGGGGCAGAAGGCAGAAGGTTGTGATGTTCACTCAGAAAGCTTGGACTTTGTCCTAGAGACCAAGGGGATCATGGGTGGGTTTTAAAGAGGGCAGACATAGGCTGTGGGGTGGAGACTGGAGGCAGGGAGACCAGTTAGGAGGTGGCAATGGACAAGGTGTAGAGGGGTGAGGGCTTGAGCTGGGACCGTGCCACGGAAAGTAGAGTAGAGGAGTAGAATCTTTCTAGGAGGTAGAATGGGGGGTTTGGGGTCTCGTGGATGTGGGAAGCCTGGAGTGGGAGGGAGGGAAATCGATGACTTACAGGGTGTTGGGCTATGGAGGCACCCTTTCCTGAGATGGGGAGCCCTGGGGGGGAAAGACAGATTGGGGAGAGGATGGCAACTGTGTGAGAGGTCCAGTGAACGACCAGAACTGAGCTGGAGCAAATCTGAAGATCATGGGCATCTAGACAGTGGGTGACCGGAGCCGCAAGTATGGCAGAGTTATATCTTAGATGTTGTAGGATTAGATTTGAGTGTGACTGACAAGAGGCCATGGTGTCAGGAGAGTTCATCAGAGGCCAAAATCTGGGTCCCGGGGGAGTTAGGCCAAGATAACAGCGACACTAGTTTTCTCTCATGTGAGTCAAATCCAGCAGTAGAGTCCATCCCTATTACAGCAGCTCCAAGGTCACTTAGGACCGCCTCCTCTCTTACTGTTCTGCCATCTTATCACTTGGCTCCTACTTCATGATTTCCAAGCAGCTCAGCTCCTGTCGCATCACTTGTACTCTAACTGCTGGGAAAGGGAGATGGGGTCATAAGGACACACACCTTCCTTTCAGAGACACTTCCTGGAAGTTGCATTTCTGCCGACCTCTCATTGGCCAGATTCTAGTCAAATGGCCACACTAGCTGCAAGGATGATCTTTCAGTTTCTTGGTCATTCTTCCTGGTGACTGTGTGCCAACTGGAAATCAGAAGTCCTATTACCAAAGAAAAAGGAAAGAATGGATCTCTAGGGCAGCGTTTCTCAATGGGGGGTCATGTTGCCCTCCAGGGGACATTTGGCAACATCTGGAGGTATTTTTGTCACAGTTAGGAGGGTGGAGGCCAGGGATGCTGCTAAACGTTCCATAATGCATAGGACAACCTCCACAACATTTGGCCCAAGATGTCAGTGGTGCTGAGTTTGAGAAGCCCTAGCCTACAGAGACAATTTCTAGTCTCATTGCTGTAACCAGGACAGTATGAAGAGTGAGGGGACAAGTCACTTGTGGCCACGCAAGACACCTGTCCTGGGCAGGCCACAATATTAGGGGAGTTCAGCAGCTCAGACCTAGGCTCCGGGGGTTTGTTTGGTTTTTTTGGAGGGGGCGGGTTTGTTATATTTGCCCCAGCTTGGAGGGGCTCCTGCCCTCACAGAAAAGCAAAGAAGCTTTGTTTGTTTTGTTTGTGCCTCTTTGTTTCATTCATTTCTTTATATTGGGCTCAGAAGTGCAGAGGGAACTCTGAGGGGAGCGGCTTATTTAACATATGGGCATTTCTTTGCCCACCAGCCACCGACTTCGCTGCTAGTGGGGGAAAAAGCTCCATAGTCTGGCCCCCCCGTGGCCAGACTCTAGTTCAGTCCCTTATTTGTAGTGTGATACAGTTAGACCCTTCTCCCAGCCTCCTGGCCACAAGCCAGGGCTGGGTGGTCAAGGAGAGGCCCCTGGTCCTGAATCTGCAGAGATGCCAGGGCGGCTTTTCTGGCTTTGCCCATAGCGCTGGGCTGGGCATTTCTGTGCTTCTTCCCTCCCAGGCTGCCTTCCAACCAAGTCAGCGTTTCTGGGCCCCTCCCACCTTTATTTCCTTCCCGGCCTGTGGCCTTGGTTCTGAAGGGAAGCAGACCTGCCCCAGCTGGGGCCAATGCCAGGCCATGCTGAGCCTGAGGCCTGCGGGTCCCCAAGGTCCCTGGGACATGGTACGGCCAAGAGAATACCTATCAGTGGGATGGTGGTGGGGGGAGAGTGTGAGCAGCTCTGTCTCTGGGGAGGGCTAGGGGAAAGAATAGCCCCCAAGCCAGTCTGAACTGTTGGGGTCCTTACTGCGGGCGAGCAAAGGTCTCCCCCAGGCCAAATAACACCCTACTCTTATCTGGCTATAAAAGCCTCCCTGAAAGGAACTGGTCTGAGAATGGCCCACTGGACCTGGGCTAGGGTCAATCCCTACAGTGGGTCTGGGAGGCAGGGTCTCCACGAGCTCAGGAAGGGTTAAGCTCCCACCTTCCAACCTGCTTCTGGAGGCCCAGAGGGACTCTGGAGGTTTTCAGCATTTTCAAATATCTGAGTTCTTCAACGGGACTGGTGATGGATTCTATTGGTGGCACAGACCTTCTGCCCCGTGACCTCTGACAAGTTGCCTGACCCCTCAGCTCCTCAGTTTCCTCATTTGTTCAGTGGGGAGAATAATGCCCAGCTGAGAGTTGTGAGGATTCATCCAGATAGTGCCTGGCCCACGGGGGGCACTCAGGAAATAGTAGCTGCTCCCCTCATCATTGTGTCATCACACTGTCTCTCAGGAGAGCCTCGCTTCTCCTCATCAGAAAGTCCTTCCCGGAGCTGCCACTCTAATTCTCAGCATGCAGAGTCTGCAGTGGGAGCCACCTCAGGAACCTGCATTTTACAGATGAAGGGACCAGGGAAGAGACTTGCCCAAGGTCACACAGGAGGGTCAACCAGCTGGAATCCATGAGCAACCTTCTTCTCCCGCTCTCCCAGGGCTCTCCCGCCGCTCAGGAAATGGGCCCAGTCTTTTCATGTTCACCCTTGTTGGCAAGAGCCCCAAAAGGCTGTTTTCCTTCTGTCCAGTTCAGCGTTGATGGCTGCAATCAGGAAATGGGGTGATGGGATGTCCTTCCCTACGTCCTCCCGGTGGGGGGCGGCGACCTCACAGGGCTGGGCTTCCTGAGATACAGCTGTGGCAGCAGCTGAAGGAGCTAGCATCATCTTTAGCAATCAGTTTTACAAAGTCAAATACTGAGAATGGGGTGAGAACGGAGGAGAGATGGGGCAGATGTAAGGAAGCGAACTTTTTTTTTCCCCCGGCAGACAATGAATAGAGTTGTTCTAAGCTGGATACATCAAGAAACAGAGACATTAAACATACTATCTGCAGTCAGGGAGAGAAGTCACAAAAAGTAAAAATCACTACTACAGTGGTACCTCTGGACAGTAGTTCTGGAGGTGGGAGAATTTAACTTTTGATACTTTTCACACCATTTGAATTGTTATCGTTCAGTATTATTATTTGCCATATGTGTATGTACACCAATTAATAAAATAGTTCATGCCGAGCTCAGGCAGGGGCTACTTCGGCAAAGATGCAGTGTGACTTTTTTTGTCTCTAGACTCCTTGGATGTGAGTCCCTCGGGAAGTCCTTGGTCGGGCTAAGATGGAATTCTGTGTCAGTCAGACTTCAGCTGGGTCCTCCCTCCTGGCCCCCTGAAAATCAGTTAAGATTGGCTCCAGGAAAAGAAAAAGAAAAAGAAAAAGACTGGCTCTAAGCCTGTTCCACCTAGAAAATTCAGTTATCCTTAGAAAAAGAAAAAGCTCCTAACTCACACCACATACTCTAGATTGGAGTGATGGATCAAGAACTGCAAAGGTAAACATGAAAACCTTTAGAAAAAATAATGGTATCTTTCTGATATTTTGCTTTGTTACAGTGAAGAACTTCTCATCAAAAGACATCTTGAATAAAGTGAAAAGACAAACTGGGAGAAGAGAAATTATTTTATATAACCAAAGGATTAGTATTAAGAATATATAGGAAGAGGGGCACCTGGGTGGCTCAGTCGTTAAGCATCTGCCTTTGGCTCAGGTCATGATCTCAGGGTCCTGAGATCGAGCCCCGCATCAGGCTCCCTGCTCCACAGGAAGCCTGCTTCGCCCTCTCCCACTCCCCCTGCTTGTGTTCCCTCTCTCGCTGTCTCTGTCTCTGTCGAATAAATAAATAAAATCTTTAAATATATATATATATACGTATATATATATATAGGAAGGGACACCTGGGGGCTCAGTCAGTTAAACCTCTGGCTCTTGATTTAGGCTCAGGTCATGATCTCAAGGTTGTGGGATCGAGTCCTGTGTCGGAATCCCTGCTCAGCTGGGAGTCTGCTTGGGATTCTCTCTCTCTCCCTCTCCCTCTACCCCTCCTCCTGCTTGCACACACTCTCTCTCTAAATAAATCAATAAATCTTAAAAAAAAAGAATATATAGGGAAAAATAGAGAACTCCTAAAAATCAGGTAAACAAAAAGATAAACAATACAAGAGAAAAATGAACAGAAGATATGAATAGGCATTTGACTGAAGGGAAAATATATATGGCTAATAAACATATGAAGGCATACCCAACCCCATTAGCATTCAGAGAAATGCAAACAAGCACCATAATGAATACCATTTTACATCCACTGGGCTGGCAAAAGTTTCAAAGTTTGACAGTAGAGAGGTAGAAGGGGATGTGGACCATAACATCTCTTAGGCAGTTATTGGGGATATAAATTGGTACAACCCCCTCAGAAAACAAATTTGACATTTCTTATCAAGCTGAATAGACATCTACCCAGCAGTAGATTGAATTATTATTCCCATTTTACAGAAGAGAAAACTCAAGCACAGAATGGTTAAGTGAGCTGCCCAAGGGTATAGCTAGCCAGCAGCAGAGCTGGGGTTTGAATCAGACTGGCCCCAAAGGAGGAGAAAGGGCACTGATGGAACAGTCCCAGACACTGGGGCAACTGCTGGCTAGGCCTAAGGTTTTCTGTGACTCCAGAGGGAGAACGCTAAATGAAATCTCTGAAAACAACACCAATGTAGACATGCGATCCTGGCCTCACAGGGAGGAAGGGGCCTTCCTGGGCATCTGGCCCTGTTGCAGTGTGAGTTCTGGAATAGTCATCACAGGTGCACTGCCCTCCCTGCCTCCATGAGGCCTGTGTGCACAGTGAATGCAAGTATAGGATGAAAAAGCACTGCTCTCTCGCTCATAGGAATCAGCCCACAGGGAGACAGACACGTTGGAGGCCCAGACAAGAGCTGTGCTGCAGGGGGCTGGGGGGGGGGTACATTGAGGCTGTGAACACTGGGAGCCTGGGCAGGTGGGCACATTCCCTTGTAACCCAACTGTCTTGTGAACCCATGAATGCTCAGATAATTCTGCTGACTTGGGGATTATCACAGGCCTTGTACAGACAGGAAATGTAGGCCCAGAGATGACCAAAGGCACACAGTTTGGGTGTGGTTTAGCAGGGTCTGGGATCCAGGCCTTCTGAGGGCTAAACCCCTGCAAGATTCCCTAGCAGGTCACACTCCAGGCCCCCAAGCCAACAAACGGTTTGAAAACGCCTTCCTGTGAGCCACACGGGCTCTGCACCTCCTCAGCTTTCCTCCTCAGAAACAGATGTTTTATCCTTCCATCGCCTCTCCCCTCAACAATGGTTGAGACAAACTGGGTGAATCACATCTAAAGCAGAAGCAAGTCTGTATCAACCCAACACCTACTTAGTCCATTTCCTGTCTTGGGTTGGGGGGTAGTGGTCGTTCCATGGGAGTTTTCAAACTCCTACCCATATTCCAGACCAGACTCTGCCTACAAGGGCCTGTGTTGAGATATGATTTCAGGGCAAGGTAGCAACGTGGGGCAGGGCCCTCTGATTAGGTGGATCTCTCCACGAAACACCACCACTAAGCCATTCCTTTGTGTCATTTCTCCAGAAAGACCCTGCTGATGGAACTTGTCAGCCATGAGTCCTGTATTATAGCTGTGAAAGTGCTTTACAGTTTATAAAGTGATTTCACATCTAAAAATGTTTTTGATTCTCATTAACAGCTATGAATTTACACATGGGCAACCATTTAAACTTGTCCATGGAGGAGATGAGGACACTGGATGAGACTCAGAGAGGCAGGGGGCTTTGTAGCTAATCAGTACCAATACTTCAATACGGATCTTTGATTTCAAATTCCATGTACCTCACATAACTGGGAGTTGTCCCGGAGAGCAGAGGCTGACACAAAACAACTGTTTTTTTGTTTTTTTTGTTTTTTTTTTTTTGGTCATTTGAACAGGTGGGTTTTGACTAGAAAGCAGAAAGGAAAGGATGAGGGGGAAATATTCTGGAGCAGGGGGAAGACGGTGGCAGACCTGGGCCACACACGGGCACAAGTTCCCCAGGGCACTGACAATTTGGGCAGGGGGAAGGGTGGCCTGGCAGGGGGTAGGAGGAGTGGGGGATGAGCTCTGGGGAGTCAGAGCCTGTGTCCTGGCTGGGCCACTTCCTGAGGCCCGAGGGGCTGGAGTGGGCATTTCCTCTAGGCTTCTGTTTGTTTCCCGGGCCCTGCAGGCCTCGCAGCTCACCGCCGATGTCTGTGGCCTGATTCCCAGCCAAGTGTCTTGTGAGCCTGTCAGTGCTGACCTAGTCACGCTGGCTCGTGACTGTGCCCCTCCTGCACACGAATGAGTCAAGAGGGGAAACAGGCGCCTAAGGGCTTCCGGGGGATTCCCATGATGCAGGCGGCTCTGGGCCCTGGCTGCAGAAGGCCTTGAGGGGCCTCAGAGTGCGTGGGAGGCCGGAGCTTCCCCAGGGTTGAAAGCCGGTCAAAATAACCCCAGACCTAACTTGGTTCCTCTCCTGCTGAGTGGCATCAGCGTGAGCAGGGGCACAAAAGTCATTCAGGTGGGGGAAGGCCTGGCTCAGGGCTGAGCCGTCTGCAGGCATGTGGGGCACAGTGCCTCCATGTAGTCCTGGGAGCTCCACCTTCTGGGTGAGCAGAGGCTCTACTTTCTCCGGAAGAATGCTGAACAGAGTAACCACAGCAGAAGCCCCAGGAGACCCTCCTTTACTGAGACCTACTACTTGCCAGGCACTTTATTTGTAAATTCAATCAGGTTTTAAAAACTACGTTAGATACAATTACATATACATGCTATAAAATACAAGACAGAAAAAATAAAATAAAAGATAGAACTAGACCAGGAATTCTTAATCTGAGGTCTGTGGGATCCCCAAAGATCTAAGAATAGAATTCAGGGAATCTAAATATTTGGAAGAGAAAAAAAATACATCTTTATTTTCACTGACCTCTACCTGAATTTTTTCTCTATGGTGATGTGGCAACAAACCACAGCCATGTAGGCAGGACCTGTGATGGTGTCACTGATAGAATTACAGATATCTCAAAATATGGTTTACGTTCATCACTATTTCAAAATTACTGTAGTTATTAGACCTATTGCTAGATCTTGATATTTCATGCCTCAATTAGGAAACACTATTTCTACATCAAAAATATTTTATTTTTTATAAACACATTTTAATTTAGTTGGTTTCCTTTATAAGCCTATGTTATTTTATTGTGTACATTTAACATTATTCTGAGATGGGGTCTATAGGCTTCACCAGATGACAAAGGGGGCTCTGGCACATACACAAAGGTTAGGAGCCCCTGACCTAGGCTGACCCTGCAATATTTGGGAGACACTTCCATTTAAAAAATGGATCCTGGGGGCGCCTGGGTGGCTCAGTCGGTTAAGCATCTGCCTTCGGCTGGGGTCATGATCCCGGGGTCCTTGGATGGAGCCCCGAGTCAGGCTCTCTTCTCAGCGGGGAGCCTGCTTCTCCCTCTTCCTCTGTCCCTCCCCCCCAGCTTGTGCTCTCTCACTCTCTCAAATAAGTAAATAAATAAAATATTAAAAAAAAATAAAAAGTGGATCCTGATTTTTTTTAAAGACTATTTTCCAGTTACATTAGAAAGTTGAATGCCGATCTGGTTATTTTACTTAATCAAGTGAAATTCAACTCCCCACCATCACTGGACAGTGAGCAATCCATGGCTCTCCAGTTGAACGCTTCTAACAGTCCATTAGCAGAAACATCTTCCCTCCCAAAACAGGCTCTTACGCTGTTTAACTTAACTGAAACAGCCCTGAGGCTTCTACACGTTCTTCTCCCTCTCCATGTACACGCACCATAATTAGACAACGTCCTGAGAGGAATGGTTAAGGAACTGGAGGTCTGTTGGCTAGAGGATACGCTACGAGTGAGAGAGCTGTGCGGGAGAGGACATAAGATGGCTGTCTTGCTCTCACAAAGGGTGCCCCTTACATGCCTGCAGGCAGCTCTGGAAGCCTAGCAAAGGCGCGAGGTCTGCAATCGGGATGGCCCAAATGCCCGGATAGTCTCTGCTCTCTCCTTACAACCCATTTATCCCCTCCATCACCCCCCCTCTCCGGGCCCTGGTTCCTCCTGCTGACTCCTCTCCCTCCTATTCAAAACGTGCTCTGGGAGACAGGTCCTGAGAGAGAGGGGCTGGTGGTGTGGATGGAATGGCAGACCCAAAAGAGGGGAGGGTCGTAGTGTTGTCCAGGGACTGTAGGACCCATTGTCCCCCTTCCCTGGGTCTCGGTTTCCTCAGCTGTAAAATGGGCATCCTATCTGCCCTTGTTGACATGGACTAAATGAGATGTTGAGGGAGAAAACGTTTATGGTGCTAAGGCCACAATGGTCATCAACTCACACTAAGGCAGAGGACAGAGATAAAGCTTCAAGGATGGCTTTTCCCAGTGGGTGGGCTTTGGATTTAAGTTGGAGATCAAGTCTAAGTTGAAAAACTGACTTCTTTTCCAGTGGTGAGCTCTCCCTTCACAGGGATGAGGGAATCAGCACAGGTTCAGAATCAGATTGAATCCTGGCTCTTCCTTGCCCTTTGTTTGGCCTTGGGCAAGACAGCTCCCTTGTCTGAGACTCAGTTTATCATCTGGGGATAATAACAGGATCTACCCTCACTGTTGTTGTGAAGATTCAGTAAAATCCCATGTGAAGAACACTCAGCCCAGAGCTTTGTGGGGGAAACACCCTAGAAATGTTTATTGACGAATATGATCATCCAGTATTCCAATCCTGAGTGAATAGGCTACGAGTGATGAAGGCAGGCTGGGCAGACCCAAGAGTGAGAATGGCAAGGGGCTGAAGGAAAATGGAGCTCTTCCCCAGGCCCCCCTAACAGGGCTTCCTCCTGACCGGGAAGATGCTGCCCTGCTGCCCCGGAGGTTCTTGTGTGTCAGCCTTGGAGTGAGCATATTTGACCTCCTTGATGACCTGCCCCTGTGGGACTGACCCCAGACTTCAGGGTCAGCCAGGCAGGCCGTCTCTGGGTTTGGCATCCTCCCTCAGTCCCCTGAGCCCCGGAGGCTGGCCAGCTGTCAGGCCTGATGTTCAGCTGTATGGAAGTGACTCCCTTGGCCAGGCCCAGGAGGGAGCGCCCAGGGAGGGAGTTACCTCTTGAGAGAGGCCCAGGGTTTCCCTCTTGCCTGGATGGCTCCTCAGACAGTAAGCAAGGCTGAAACTGATACAGACAAGGGAGAGTAGGAACCGGGACCCAAAATGAGGACCTAAAACTGAGGGAGGAAGGGGCACCCACACAGGGCAGGCCACGTGGAGACCTTCAGTCTCTCTTCAGAGCTGACTCCAGGTATCCCGTGGCTGCATCTCATACTTCTTCCTGTCTGCCTCCTTCCCCAGAAGTTTGGACCATCCCCACCCCCATCTCACATCTCCCTGGGACTGGCGCTACTCAGGATGAACTGGGCCGTCCACACACACCTGAGCCCAGGGCTGCATGGCCCCAAGGACTGGACAGGGTGCCACACTTAGGGGTCACTCAGGTATTTGCCAATGAGGGTGGCCAGGCAGAGACCCATATTCACTGCCTCTGACCAGGGGCTTTCAAGCACTGTTTCTAAAGCTCCAGCCATTCATGCATCATTTACCAGATTTTTGTTACCTAAACTATTTTCCATTTAATATTTTTCTTTCTTTTTTTTTTTTTAAAGATTTTATTTGTTTATTTGACAGAGAGACACAGCGAGAGAGGGAACACAAGCAGGTGGAGTGGGAGAGGGAGAAGCAGGCTTCCTGAGGAGCAGGGAGCCCGACGCAGGGCTCGATCCCAGGACCCCGAGATCATGAACTGAGCTGAAGGCAGATGCTTAACGACTGAGCCACCCAGGCACCCCTCCATTTAATATTTTTCTTTAAATCTTTAATTCCTTTCAAAATTTAGTGTAGAGAAAGAAGAACAAAGCTGCAGGCATCTCACGCCCTGATTTTAAACTCTATTACAAAACTATAATAATTCAAACAGTATGGTTTGGCATAAAAACAGACACATGGGGCGCCTGGGTGGCTCAGTCGTTAAGCGTCTGCCTTCGGCTCAGGTCATGATCCCAGAGTCCTGGGATGGAGCCCCGCATTGGGCTCCCTGCTCAGCGGAGAGCCTGCTTCTCCCTCTCCCACTTCCCCTGCTTGTGTTCCCTCTCTCGCTGTCTCTCTCTCTGTCAAATAAATAAATAAATAAAATCTTTAAAAAACAAAACAAAAGACATATAGATCAATGGAACAGAATAGAGAGCCTCGAAATAAACCTATACATATATGGCAAAGGAGGCAAGAATGTACAATGGGGAAAGGACAATCTCTTCAATAAATGTGTCAGGAAAGCTGGATGACAGAATACAAAAGAATGAAACTGGACCACCATCTTAACGTATATACATAAATTAGCTCAAAATAGATTAGAGACTTGAATATACGACCTGGAACCATAAAATTCTTACAAGAAAACACAGGCCACAAGCCCCTTGACATAGGTCTTGGTGTGGTTTTTTGAATCTGACAGCAAAAGTAACAAAAGAAAAAATAAACAAGTGGGACTATATCAAATAAAAAGCTTCTGCACAGCAAAGAAAACTATCAACAAAATAAAAAGGCTATGTACCGAATAGGAGAAAATATTTGCCCCCAACCATTTACCTGATAAGGGATTAATGTCTAAAATACATAAAGAAAAAAAGGGGGGGGCGCCTGGGTGGCTCAGTCATTGGGCATCTGCCTTGGGCTTGGGTAATGGTCCCAGGGTCCTAGGATGGAGCCCCACACCTGGCTCCCTGCTCGGCGGGGAGTCTGCCTCTCCCTCTCCCACTCCCCCTACTTGTGTTCCCTCTCTTGCTGTGTCTCTCTCTCTCAGTCAAATAAATAAATAAAATCTTAAAAAAAAAAGAAAATCTGAATATATATTTCTCCAAAGAATATATTCAGATGACGAACAGGTACATGGAGAAGAGGCTCAGCATCACTAACCATCAGGGAAATGCAAATCAGAACCACAAGGGAATACTACCTCACACTTGTTAGAATGGCTAGTGTCAAAAAGACAAGAAATAAGTGTTGATGAGGGTGTGGAGAAAAGAGAATCTTTGTGGTACTGTTGGGGGGAATGTAAATTGGTACAGCCACTATGGAAAACAGTAGGCAGTTCCTCAAAAAATTGAAAACAGAATTACCATATGATCCAGCAGTTCCACTTCTGGGTATTTATCTGAAGAAAATGAAAACACTAATTTGAGGGCGCCTGGGTGGCTCAGTTGTTTAAGCGTCTGCCTTCGGCTCAGGTCATGATCCCAGGGTCCAGGGATCAAGTCCCGCTTCGGGCTCCCTGCTCAGCAGAGAGTGTGCTTCTCCCTCTACCCTTTTCCCCACTTGTGCTCTCTCTCTCTCAAATAAATAAATAAAATCTTAAAAAAAAAAAAAAGAAAACACTAATCTGAAAGGATATCTGTACTCCCATGTTCACTGCAGCGTTATTTACAATAGCCAAGGTGAAAACAACCTAAGTGTCCATTGATGGATGAATGGATAAAGAAATTGTAGTATATGTATACAATAGGATATTATTCAGGCACAAAAAGGAATGAAATCAGCAAAGATGTACTCATCTTGCTGCCACCTAAGACTTCTCTCTGTAAGTCTCCTTAATAAACCATTGCTTGCCAAGCTGGGAAAAAAAAAAAAAAGGAATGAAATCTTGCCATTTGCAACAACATGGATGGACCTCAAGGGCATTATGCTAAGTGAAGTAAGTCAGAGAGAGAAAGATGAAATCATAGGACCTCTTTACATGTGGAATCTAAAAAACAAAAACAAAAATAAAAAACCCCCAAGCTCATAGAAACAAAGAAGAGATTGGTGGTTGCCAGAAGTTGGGGGGATGGAGAGAAATGGGTGAAGGGCATCAAAAGGTAAACAAAAACAATTTTTCAGCCTATTTCCAAGCAATAATACCTGTGAAATCTTGAGTTTGATGAGCTGATTTATTTTTCCTGATTTACATTTGGATTAATACATTATTAAAAGAAGAACAACAGTTCACATACGTATCACCTAAATGCACCTAACGGACTATATTTTTAAATACATCTTGTGGTCCATGTTTTGGGAAATCATTTAGTGGAAAGAACAAAGATTTTGAGGCCATACCATACATAGGTCCTATGAACCCTTGAACAACATGGGTTTGAACTGTGCAGGTCCATTTACATTCAGATTTTTTTTTTTTTTACACAGTACAGTACTGTAAATCCATTTTCTCTTCCCTAGATTTTCTTAAAAACATTTTCTTTAGCTCACTTTATTGTAAGAAAACAGTGTATACTACATATAACGTACAAAATACGTGTTAATCAACTGTTTATGGTATCAGTAAGGATTCATTCAGATCAACAGTACACTGTCAGTAGTTAAATTTTAGGGGAATCGAAAGTTACACTTAAGATTTTCAACTGAGCCAGGGTGGTTCACACCCCTAACCCCTGCGTTGTTCAAGGATCAACTGTACTTTCTAACTGTATGACTTTGGGAAAGTCACTTAACTTCTCTGAGCTTCAGTTTCCTGATCTATAAAGTGAAGATCCTCTCTCCTACAGCTGTCATGGGCGTAGGTGTGAGCACTGAACATGGGACCTGGCCAAAGTAACTTTCTTCCTCCTTCTGCAATCTTGCCCCCCTTCCTTGCAAAGATAATTTAAGCAGGAAACCTGGTCTCTCGAGCCATCTCCCTAACCACAAGGACCTACTGCATTCCAGAGTAGCCTTCTCTGAAGGCATGTCTGGGAGGTGTTACTTTGGCACCTGTCCAGGTCTACCAATTCTAGGTAGAGAAGTGCTTCCTGGCATCTACTCCAAGTACCTATGCTGCCGCGTAAGCTCCTGTTCTTGCGCTCTACCCTCAGTGGAAGTGAGAACTAGTTAGGGAGCCTCATTCATGGAGGGGCGCCCTGATGGTATGGAAAGGCCTGTGGGAAGTTGTGTTCAATCCTGGCACTGCCACCATCTCACTTGTATGCCTTGAGCAAGTCACTGACCCTCTCTGTCTATGGGTTTTCTTATCTGTAAAACGAGGGGGCCAGCTTTGACTGTGAAACCAGATTCTTTCCCATGTATTCTCACCCAGTGTAGATGGGATGGGTGGAAAGGGCAGGGACTCCTGCCTTTTCCTATTGAGGAACTAATTTGTTTCTCTTCTGGTTGAGGATGTGGGAACTGGGAGGGAGTAGGGTCGGGTGGGGATGGGGGCCAACAGGAAGTTACTGATGAGGGTGGGCGACTGGCTGCCACTAAGCCCTTCCCACTGGAAACCTCCTTCCTGTCCCCTCCCTGATAGAACCACAAGGAAGAGTCTCGGTGTTTCCGAGGCTGGCCTGGGAAGGGTTAGATCAACAGCGTGAGGGAGATGCTCGGTGGGATATCTGGATTGTGAGTGGTGTCTCCCTCTGAAGAGTGTACTCTGGATGCTAATCTGGGTCCCCAAAAATGAGGGAGTAGGAGGGTTCAGAGATTACCTAGTTTAATCCCCCATCCTTTTACAGAAAGGGAAACTGAGGCCCAGAGAAGTACAGTGACTTGTTTAGGGTCATGCAATGACTTGGCAGCAGAATGAGACAAGAATCTAGGAGTCCTGCCCTCTGCTCCCAACCTCCTGCCCTGCCTTCCCGCCTCTCTTCCCCTAACTCTGATGACCCTTCTGGGGAGACGTGGGGCTTCTATAAAGATGCTCTAATCGATTCTTAACAGGAAGTGTGGGCTTTTTTCCTCTGAATTGACAACCACGGCAGCTATACACATACAGAGACAAGGACATGTGTCCCCACATACACACACACCCCCAAATTTGTACACAGCTGTGCTTGTCAGCATCTAGGCACACAGATGGGGCACACTTATGCACTTCTCCCTGGGTGCCACGATATGCCCAACTGGAGGCTCCCACTTTGTCCCCCTCTGACCTGTTTCATGCTTCCATAGTGGAAAATGGATTTGAAAGTGGGGGAGCTGAGACATAGAGACCAGAGAGGGCTTCACTGGGTAGCAAAGGCCCCCATGCCCCAGACAAACTTGGGTCTGGAGGGGCTGCTCATGGTTCACAGGGCAGACTGACACTGAAACCACTAATTTGTCATGGGGGCCCAATGAAGCTGAAGAAAAGGGGCTTGGAGAGGTGAACTGACTTGCCCACAATGGCCCAGCATGTAAATGGCAAAGTCTAGATTTGAACCTGGGTCTGTCTGACCAAGAGCCCAGGTTCTTGGTCCCACAGGCACAGCTTTCTTCATTCACATCAAAATACCTGATCCAGGCAGTAGCAATTTGTGTACCTCTAAAATACCACAGAACTTCTCCTCGACAAAATAAAGGAATCAATACTCGTACTAGGAGTCAAGGTTGGGTTGAGGGAAGCTTCATGGATGAGTTGGCATTTGAAGCTGCCTTAAGAATGAATGAGATTTTATTAGAAGAATAGAGGGGATGGGGAAGGGCCTTCCTAGTGGAGGAACAGCACCAGCAAAAGCAGTGCAAGGGGCAGGGCAGGGCACAGTGGCGATGGAGTAGGGATGACTGGACAGAGAGGTGTGGGGCCAGAGCTCTGGGATGTGGCCGGAGGACTGATGTGCATAGTCAGGGGGCTTAAGGGCCTTGAGTGCCAGGCATGGCATTTGTGGGTGAGAATATCCTGGCAGGCGCTGAAGGAAAGGTGTGACTCCATGAGTCCTGTGTCCCAGAGGCTCACCCTGACTCCAGGATGAAGGATGGTATGGTATGAGTGGACACAAGGACACAAAGCTGAGGCAGGCGGACCAAGGAGGAGCTGTTACAGGTGTCCAGGAAGAGGTCAAAGGTCTAGAACCAGGCCTGGATCAGTGGGATGGTAAGGAGGGTGAGTGGGAGAAAAGAGCAGCCTGAGAACAGACAGGGGCTCTCCAGGGACTCAGGCAGGGATGATTATGCAGCCACAAGGTGGAGGCTTCTGAGACCACCCAGTGCCCCCTTCCACCCCAGCCCACCCCACTGGACTCAGGCTGGAAGGCCTCAGAGCAAGTCTCATCCCCACTCCAGACTCCCTGCCATTTCTAGGTTCTACCCCACCCACTTGCTCTGTGGGGAAGCAGCAGTAATCCCCAACTACGGGCAGGGCAGGATTTTCTCCTTTTTCCACTAGCTCCAATGTTCAATCTCTCCGCACAGCTGGAGGGACAGCACTACCTGCTACCACTGGGTATAGACACTGGCTCCACCAGCAGTGAATGGGGGACTCTGCCCCCATGAATGGCTGTTGGTGCCTCCGGAAACCAGACGAGGCTCCTGTTGTCCTTAACTGACTGCCAGGATGGATCTGTACAGTTACTGCCTCAACACGGAGTCTGGGGTGGTTGTGCTAATTGGCCAAGGTTGGTCACACGCCCAGCCTCAAGCTGCACGGGAGGCTGGGAAAGGGGGCATCTGGCATATTTAGTCTCAGTGGTGGAAGCTGGGCTCTTCCTCACGAGTGAAGAATACCCCACACATATAGGAAGGGATTGCAGATGCTGAGTGGCCAACACAAATGACAAACGTCCAATATGCTACCTTATGGGTATGCTAGTGAGAATTAAATTATATATCCCATGTAAAAGTGCTTTGTAAAGCATCTGGTACAAAGAACATGCCCAGTAAATGTTAACTCTCATTCCATCAAACTGTGGAGCTCCATGGGGGCAGGAAGTAGACTCTCTGCTCCCTGCTATATCACTAGTGCCCAGTGTGGTGCCTGGCACATAGTAGGAGCTTGACAAATGTTTGTCGCAAGAATGTCTTGCTCCTCAAATCTTGCTCCGTCCAACCTTTCTCTCCTTTCTCTTTTTGCCTTGGTTGTGACCACAGCATTTTCCGAGGAGGAGACATATGCTGGGGCAGAAAGAATACTGTAGGAGGAGTCAGGTGCCCATACCTCAGCTCCACAACCAGCTCACTGTGTGATCGTGGGCAAGTCACCTCCCCTCCCTTGGTCTGGTTTTCTGCATCTGCAAAATGGGTACAATAACCTCTGCTGCTCTGCCCCATCTCTCTGATGTAAAGGACCAATGAGAGCATGTGAGAAGCTGATTGCAAAGCAGCAAAAAGCCTTCAGCACCAAAGCGGGGGAGGAAGCAGCTGCTGAAGCCATCCATGAAGTGTTAGGACTCCACCCCAGAGGTTCTGTTTTCGAAGAGGGGCTGAGGGGAGAATGCACTGGAGAACTGGCCTTCCTCTTCCCTGACTGGAAAGGCCTGGTGTTCATGTAGTATCTGCGAACTGAAGCTATTTTTAGGTAGCACAACTGCGATTATGACAGGGCCTCTTCCTGAAGGGGAAGGGTGGGGAGTAGACCTGAGTCATCAGTGGGGTGGGCAGGCTGCACAGGCCGACTGAAGGCTACCCATGGAAATCAGACCTATCTGCGCGCCTTCCCCCCCCCCCCATTACTCCTGGCCTCTGCCTTCCTTAGACAGGGGCTCCAAAGAGGGCAGTAGGGCGGGCCACCTGCTCCAGGAAGGACTAGGTCAATCATCGGGTTTGGAGCCTGTCAATCATTGTTGGTCTCCAATGAGCGGCGGGTTGGCAGCGTCCCTGGGCGGGAACCTGAGGACCCATTGAAAAGAGCTGGAATAAATGGATGGAAAGAATGCCTGACCCACCCTTCCTGCTCTCTGGCAGGGTTGGGGGGCTGGAATTGAAGGGTCAGCTAGGGTTTATTGGGCATGGACTGCATGCCCACACTATGCTTAGGGGCTTCATGTGTCCCCTTTTATTGAAGTCCTCCAACACCGTCCCCCTTGGGAATAGGTGATTTGCCTCCATTTCATAGATGAGGGCACTGCGGCTCTGTAGGGACACGACTGACTCAGCCCTACAGCACTCCTAACGGAGTCCTGAGCTGATGGAGCCGACAGGAAGGGTCATTATTTTCTTTACTGGAAGGACAGGGAAAGGCTTCCCAGAGAAGGTGACATTTGAGCAGGCCTCTAAACAATGAGTGGGATTTAGCTCTCTTGTGAGGCAGGGAGAGGGGAGGAGGCACACATGTGACATGGAAGGGACAGAGCATGGGGAAAGACTTGGGGATGTGACAATGCATGGCTTGTTTGGGGGTGTCAGGTAACTCAAGGTTGCTGGTGAGCAGCAGGAGTGGTAGGGCAGAGGGTGGGGCCTGCAGGCCAGGCTAAGGGGTTTGGGCTTTTTGGGGTTCCTGCAGAGCTGTGCCGTCCCTAAGCTTACAGCCGGAAGTGGGGTCATGCAAGGGGGCGGGGTGGGGTAGCCCACAGTAGAGGAAGGATAGGGGTGGCCTATAGGGCCCAGAGGAAACCAGGTAGGTTTCCTGCCCTGGAGCATGAGCTCAGGCAGTGGCGGAGCCTGGTGGTCCTGCTGTCCTCCGCAGGCCTAACCTCAGTCAGGGCTCCAGGGCCTTCCCGTCTACCCTCTGAGCACCTTCTCTGTGCCAGCACCGCTGCACACAGTGTTCCCTTTATTCTTCACAGCCACTTGCAAGGTGAGTATTATCACCCCCGTTTCACTGGGGGAGGAAACTGAGGCTTAGAGAGGTTCGGGGACACAGCCTCTCTGCGTGACATCATGGGGCTCCCACCATCATTCCACAACGGAAGAATCCTCCAGCGCCCTGCTCGCAGTCAGGGGAACAATTACCTCCTTCTCCCTGGGTAAAGGGGACCCTGAGGCTGAATTCAACTGTAACTTATCTGCTTCCCAGGCACAAACTCAAGATGTTAAATCTGGAGGACCCCTTAGTGATCATTTTGTCCACTACACATATTACAGGTGGGGAAACTGAGGCCTAGAAAGGAAGAGTTTTGTTTGGGGCCCACGAATTGCCCTAGAGGTGACTGGCCTCCTATTTTGAACCAGTCTCTCACTAGAGCTCTTAGCCCAGCTGAGAAACTGAGCAGTGAGGGACAAGTGGGTTAGAGTGCAAGGACTTGGGGGGGGCTTGTGGGACAGGCGATAGCTTGGGGCTTCTGGGGGAATCCGAGTCAAAATGCATTCAGCCCTTTCAATTCCACTTGAAGCATTTCTGACAATTCAGGGGAAAAAATGCCTCTTCCCAGGACACTTTACTGTGATCTTCCTGAAAGGTGCGCTAATTATGCAAACTTTGGTGGCATCAAGGTGACTGCGTCCCCTAGAATTGTACAGTGCAGAGTTTGCACAACTGTGAGCAGCCCTGAAAATGGAGCGGGTTCTCTGGTAATTCTCTTCACTTCTCTATCCGCCTCCCCTCCCCTCTTTTCCTTATCCTTTCTCACAGAGCTGGGGACGAGGGGGCCATTTCTCACCAGGGAGGGAAAGGGAAGGAAGGGCAGAGACAGAGGAGGAGGAGGAGGGAGAGTGTGAAGAACAGCAGAGGGAAAAGGGCAGGACTTGCTCAGAAACTGTCTCAGAAACTGAAACCAAAAGTCCTGGCAGGAGTCAACCTGAAAAGCAAAACACTAAGGTTGCAAAACTGTGCTGAGGGAGCAAAGCCACTGTGTCTGGGCAGCAGCCCTGGTCAGAGACACTTGAGCCAAAATCTTGTGTTGCCTCTACGAGGCCTTGCCCCTGATCCTGACAAGAGGTATACACGGCAAGAGTCTGTTTTCTCTGAGGATTCACACAGCCCCTCCAGACATTACAGTGCCCAGCACTGGGGTTTGGGTCATTGCTGGAGCAGGGAGTGGGTGCCTACTCAAGCCAGTGAGTCACTTGATGACCCGAGAGTGGGTGGCCTTTAGCTTTGGCTGGTGTTAGTGTCTTTGTGGACATACACACACCCATGAAGCTGGGGAAGGTGGCATCTGTGTACCTGGCCCTATTTCCCCAAGTTAAGCTTAGTACATGTGAAGTAATATGGATTTTTGTGACCTACCTGGTTGTGAGAGGTCAATTTGGTGCTACCACATTGGATTCTTTGGGGTGTTTGATGCTTTACCCAAAAATGGGACAGAATGGTTAAAACGTGGACTGTCTTTAAAGATTCAGATTGTGTGGTCACCATTTCTTGTGACATGTATGATTCAACGAGCCAGTTGTGTCCCTGAAACTCAGGTATCACCCCTCCATGGAGGTTTCCTGGATCCTCTATGTAGGGAAGGATGCTGCTTCTGGAGCACTGTGGCTCCCAGCTCCAGACTGGGCAGCCCCTTGTGAGCTGAGATTGTGTTTAATTCATCTTTGTATCGCCCATGAAGACAGGTGCCTCCCCTCCTCTAGGGATTCTCAGAGTATAAGCTCCTGGCTTCTCCATTTGTTTCCTCGTGGGCTGACACGTACCCTGTGCTGGCCTCACAGCAGCAGGGAAGAAGGGGACAAGTGCAGGGGTGAGGGTAGATGGATGGGTCAGGACACAGGGGAAACTGGCTCCACCATTTCCCACTCTTGTGGCCCTGGACAAGGTCCATTCCTCTCCGAGCCTCAGTTTCTTCATCTGGAGATGGGGATGATTTAAATAGCTGACTTTTACTGAGTACATACTGTGGGTCATGCACTGTGTTAAGCACATTGCATTCAGTAACTTGTTCAGAAAGTACTTATGAGGATCTCCAATGTGGAAGGGACACCAGGAGGTCAGCTGAGGGAATGGAGGCTTGGAGAGTTAGGTGACTGCCCAAGGTCCAAATGTAGATGAGTGGGAGAGTGTATACCCCAGAACCCACTCTCACAACCAGCCGTCTGTGCTAGATGGACCCCAGCTGACTTGGGTGGATAGGCTGGAGGAGAGCTCAGCATGGAGCCGGCTCAGGGGAAGTCTATGTGGTGGTGCTGTTATCAATGGAGGCCAGGCCTGGCTGGTCCAGAAGGCATTCAGCTGGTATCCAGTGGCTGGGGCAGTGAGAGCTTCGCCAAGTGACCCCACAGGATGCTGTGGGAGGAGGCCCTCCAAACCGGAATTTTGAAAGACCATGTCCAGCAGGAGGGGCCAAGGCTGACAAAGTCCCTGAGGAAGGGTTGGGCTACCCCTCGGCAGGCTCTTCACTTGAGGACTCAAATGGCCCCACAGAGGCCCGGAGCTTGAGATGAAGCCAGCTGAGAGAGTGATGGAAGAAGAAGGAGGACATTCTCAGGTCCGGTTGACCCACAGGGCCCAGGCTGAAGAGTGGATCTGGGAGTACCCCAGAAAGCATGTCACTAGAGGGGCAACAGTCAACTCACTGGGGCTGCCTCTTGGGATCTGGTTTTGCCTCTGTTCCCAGTGCCCCAGGGGCAGAATCCACTCCCAACCTTGGACCAAGGACCAGCAGAGAGATGGTCCCAAGTAGAGGGGGCTGAGACCTGCTAAAGGACCCCTCCTGGAAGTGGCTAGCAGACCAGCAGGCGTGCCCTAGAAGAGATGGGTCTGCAGCCCCCAGAGGGATAGCATGTGAAGGCTAGGCTGGATGGATGCAGGGAAGCCACAAGAAACCTAGCAGCCCTGCTAAATCCAACAGGCCAGAAACCTTGAAGCATCCTTGCCTCCTTGTTCTCATACCCCACATCTAACCCGTTAGCAAATCCTATGGGCTCATTTCTTCCCTAGTGCCATCTCAGCCACCCGGGATACTGCAGTAGCCCTGTCACTGGCCTCCCTGTTTCCACCCCTGACCCCCCCCATAGCTGGTTCTCCACACAGCAGCCAGAACAATAGTGTTTAAGAACAGTCTCTCCTCAGTCGGGGCCTCCAGAGGCCCTGCCTCCCAATACACACCTCTTTGATACCATGTGCTACTCCACTGCCCTTCCCTCTGCTCCAGCCACTCTGGCTTCTTGCTTTTCTTCAAAATGTTCAGACATACCAGGGCGCCTGGGTGGCTCAGGTGGCTGAGCATCCGACTCTTGATTTCAGCTCAGGTCACGATCTCAGGGTGACGAGATCGAGACCCATGTCAGACTCCCTGGAGTCTGCTTGAAGATTTTCCCTCTGCCCCTCCCTCTGCTCATTCTCTCTCTAGTAAATAAATAAATCTTAAAAAAAAAAAAAAAAAGTTCAGACATACCTTCCCCTCTCCAGGCCTCTGCCCTGGTAATCCCCTCTGCCCAGAACACTCTTCCCTTAGGTATCTACATGGCAAACCGCCTTCCTGTCTTCCAGCCTGCTCAAATGCCACTGTATTTCTCAGTGTTCCAGCAGCATGCAGCACTCCAATTGGGATTATCCGAGGACTATTCACAAAGGTGTGAATGGGATGTAAGGACACCCCAAGGGAGGGTGCAATGCCCAGGTGTGGGGGCATGGGGCACCTTTACTACTCCCAGGCTTGAGGGGGAGGGAAGGAAGTGGCTGCTGAAAACAGGAAAGAGAGTATTGTGGGAGAAGGTCCCCAGACAGGAGCTGTGACCCTTCAGAGAAGGAGCCAGGGGAATGAGCACCTTGCTTTCCTTCCCAGCTTTCCTGTACAGGGTCCCCACTGTTGAGCCAGCCTGGAGGGCAAATGGATGTTCCCCAGAAACACTGACTGCCTTCTCCGCTGCTCCCACCCCCAGCCCCCAAGTCCTTTTACCTCGTTCTCTTATCTTCCGTGGCACTTATCTCCTGACATTTTACATTTTCACCAGTTATTTTATGTCTATCAGCTCCAGAAGGGCAGGAATTTTGGTCTAATGCATCCCAAGGACACAGACTTGCACATAGCAGGCACTCAACAAATGATCCCGTAATACATGAGTGCCCACTCAGTCTCCCTGGGTGCCTCTGGGGAAGCCTCTGGGCCCCCGCCTGGGTAAGGAGGGGCTGGATGCTGCTGTCTGAGGCTACAGGATTAGAGAGAAGCCAGTGGAGACCAGCAGGGTTGGGAAGGCAAGCCTGAAGGCCTGTGCTCAGAGCCACCACCCGTACCTGTGGTTCCCAGAGCAGATCCCTGCCTCTCCCCAAGGCTGTGATGTTGAGACCAGTAGGACTGTCCTTGGCAAAGGCCTTACTACTTGGTTTCTTGAACAAGGCGCTGCCTGTGAAATCTCCTACTTCATGAATCGGCTCTTTGAGGAAACATCTGGCCCCTCTCCTGGGCCTCCAAGGAATGTTTCCTTTAGGGAGGCCTGAACTCACCCTGCATGTAGGTCCAGAGTTGTAGCTTTGGGTTATGTTCTAGGCCTCCCTTGGCCAAGCCTTGGGTTCCCAGGGACAGGCCTATGCAGGGCCTACCTGACCTCAGGGTGGCCCTTGCTGGGCTCTTGGGCTCCCTCCCTTGTAGGTGCCTGGGGTACTGGGGCTTCCCTGAGATGGAACTGCCACCCCTCAATAAGCCTCAATGTCCTATAGAAGAGAAGACTCAAAACAAGGTGATGACCACCCCTGCCCTCCAATTGTAAAGTTGTGCATTTTCTCTAAGGGGTTTATCAAGTGAAAGCTATTTCAATCCAAATACCAACAAGATTGGGGAGGGAGCCTCAGAAAATGATATTAATCTTCCTCTGGAAAAATAAACATTTGAAACTAGCAGGAAAATTCTGAAAAAAGGAAGGAACACACCACACAAAACCTAGAAGTCTTAAAGTAAAAGACTGATTATTTGAACACATAAAAAAAAATTTTTAAAACCCGAATGGAGAAAATTATTAAAAAACAAAGTCAAAAGGCCACATACTGGGAAAACTATTTTTTTTTAAAGATTTTATTTATTTGACAGAGAGAGACAGCGAGAGAGGAACACAAGCAGGGGGAGTGGGAGAGGGAGAAGCAGGCTTCCCGCTGAGCAGGGACCCCGATGTGGGGCTCTATCCCAGGACCCTGGGATCATGACCTGAGCCCAAGGCAGACGCGAAATGACTGAGCCACCCAGGCGCCCCTGGGAAAACTATTTGTAACAGAATGTCAGACAAAGAGCTAATTTCCTTAAAATACACATTTTAGAAGTCAATGGGCAATTCACAAGGAAAGAAAAATTCCAGCTGAACAGTAAATACATGAAAAGATGCTCACCTTCACTCATAATGAAAGAAACATATAACAAAATAACAATGAAATGCCATTTTCAACTGCTAGATTGGCACCAATGAAATGTTCTACAATGTATAGTGTTGGTGAGGGTGTGGGGAGACAGCCCCAAACACTGCGGGAATGTAAACTGACCAGCATTTTGGAAGGCAATTTTGAAACAGCTACTGTGGTGGAGTAAAGGTGGTCACAAATTCTTTGACACTTCTCCCCTAGAGAGAGGAGGTTGGTGATCCCTTCCTTTGAATTTGGGCTGGTCTTTAAGTTCTCTGGTCAATAAAATCTAGCAAAAGTGATATTGTTTTAGTTCCAAGCATATCCCTTAACTTGCCCAGCAGATTCAACGTTCTGCCTCTTACCTGAACTGCAATGACCTGTTGTGAGAAGCCCAAACCATGTGGGGGAGCCCTGGAGGATATGACATCATTTGCAGAGAGGTCAAGAAGTGCTAAGGCCTTGTCATGTGAGTGATGAAGTTGGCTTGGCAGAGAAGCAAAGATAAACCATCCAGCTGAGCCCTTCCTGAATTCTTCACCTGTAAAATTGTGAATAAGATAAAATGGTGGTTTTAAACATTGCATTTGGGGGTGGTTTGCCATATAGCAATAGGTATCTAGAACAGCTATCCAAATTTAAATGTATCCTTTGACCCAGCAATTTGACCTCTATGAATCTAACCGACCAAAATGTTTGCACAGTGCACA
Organism: Callorhinus ursinus; assembly: GCF_003265705.2. Taxonomy (NCBI): domain Eukaryota; kingdom Metazoa; phylum Chordata; class Mammalia; order Carnivora; family Otariidae; genus Callorhinus; species Callorhinus ursinus. Next base: position 29,925,486 of record NW_027397087.1, read on the forward strand.
AAAACACCTGACTAAAGAAGTTCATTGCAGCAATGTTTGTGATAGATAGCACAACACTGGAAACAATCCATCTGTCCCTCATCAGGGGAAAGTCTAGTATATCTAATTAATGATATATACTGTACCTAGTGAAAGCCTGAACCAACAAAAGGTACCATCTGTAGTCCTATGAGCCTAGAGTGACACACAGAGTGGTTAAAAGCATGGATTCTGACACTGGTTCTGCCATCTGTGATCTGTGTGACTTTGGGAAAACTGTTTAACCTCTCTGTCCTATAATTTCCTTAACTGTAAATTGAGGATGATAATCATAGTGTCTCTTTCAGAGGGGCGTAGTGGGAAATAAATGTGTTAAAATGATAAGCCTGGTATGGATCTGTGCTATATGTACTTTGGAGATGCAAAGAATTTGAATTTAAATTGGGTTGGAGCAGACTTTTAATATCCTTAAGGGGCTGCAAAACAAAGGATCTTCCAGATTGCCATACTGAGACAGACAAGGGAGATTTGACAAAGACTGGAAGGCAGCTGTGGGAGAATGTTTTCAGAGAAATGGACTCACACTATACTTCCTGTTCTGTTTCTTGCTATCTCTTAGACATTCTTCCTACCTCAGCACTTACAGACCCATTCATTTTTTTTAACAACTGCTCAGTATTGCCTTGTATGGCTGCACTTCAATTTATTTCATCATCCTCTAATTTTTTCCAAATTTATTGAGAAATAACTGACATACATCATTGTATACGTTTAAGGCATACAGGGAGGCCTGGGTGGCTCAGTCAGTTGAGCGTCTGCCTTTGGCTCGGGTCATGATCCTGGGGTCCTGGGATCGAGTCCCGAGTTGGGCTCCTTGCTCAGCAGGGAACCTGCTTCTCCCTCTGCCTGCCGCTCCCCCTGCCTGAGCTCTCTCCCTCTCTCTGACACATAAATAAAATCTTAAAAAAAAAAAGTTTAAGGCCTTAAACTTTGATTTACATATATTGTAAAATGATCACCAACCCCTACTGGTGGACTCCTGAGTTGTTTCCAGTTCTTTCCTACAGTTGCAAACAACACTGCAGCCAATGTCCTTGCACATTTATCTTTGCCCTAGCACTGCTATTATTTCTGTGGTGTAGATTCTTAAAAATGGAGTTGAGGATAAAGTATATATACACTTAAAAAAATTCTGATAGCTCTGGTCAAATTGTTTCAATATCTGGTCCCATCCCCCACCCCCACTGCATTTGTTTTCACAACTCTGTCTCTTTGTACTTATTATTTTTTTAGATGACCTTTAGATGAACTTTAGATGAACAAAAGTATTATCTGGCCTTGTTTTTGAATATAGCGATGAATCAAGCACCACGACTGCCTTGAAAAATTCGGTCTGGTAGGGATGGGGGGGCAAAGTGGTATCCTGTGTGTGGGGGGGGTAGCTGCCAAATAAACTGCAAAATAAACAGTCACCCCATCAAGGCTATAGGGCTGGCACAGAAGGCTGGACCATGGGCTCTGGGAGCCCCCAGGAGACAGCAGCATTGGGATCTGAGACAATCAGGGAGGCCTCCGTGGAGGAGGTTTCCTGCCTAGCCTTTGCATTGGTTCCAGAGCAGTTTCTAGAACACTGGCTCATTGAAAGCTCACGGTAGCCCTTAGCATTAAGTGGTATTATTATCTCCACTTTCCAGATGAGGAAACTGAGGCCTGGAGAATGAAAGTCTTGCCCAGCTCCACCTCTGAGCTCTTCGCTTCCCTTTTCCTCTCTCTTCGTTGTGCTTCCCCTATCCTCCCCCCAGCCCCTCCTGCCCCGACCCTGAGCCACGCCGCCTGGGCGGGCAGAGCCCTGCAGAGCCCTGGGCCCGGGGCACTGCTTCTGGATACTGCCCGTGGCTTCTTACAGCGGCCGGGACGCAGACCCCACGGGTCTAGGGGGCACCCGGACCCGCTCTGCGGCCTAGTCCACACCGCACTGCCTCACCTCCCGGCCCACAGCTCCGGGTCATCCCCGCCCTCCTGCCGGCAGACTGCTCTGGGCAATCAGGCCTTTGGAAGTTCTTCTGGGTGAAGCATGTGCTCCGTCCGAGCTGCAGAGTTGCAAATGCACATTACCCTGACAGGAACCCATCGTCGGTCGCCACACTTTCGGTGTGAAGAGCGTTACTGTCTCTTGGGCGCTCAGGTTGACGAAGGCCTGAGGCTCTTCCGGAGGTCCTTCGTGAAGAGGGAAGTCAGGGGAGTGGGAATTAAACCGGCAGTTCACCCCCCCCCCCCCCCCCCCGGTCCTGCCATCCCTGCAACTCCGGCCGCTTTTCACCCCGCCCCCCAGGGGCCAAGTCGTTGCCTGGCGGTCAACGACCTGCGCCGCGCTTCCGGGGAAAACCCCAGAAAACAGAGCAGCAGGAAGTCGGCGTGGAGGAAGAGCTCCGAGAGACTCGGAGCCCGCGGGTGGGACCCCGCTTCTCCGCGCGGAGCCTCCTCCGTGGCGGCCGGACCCAGCCAACCTCAGGTCAGACTACGGTCGGTAATCCCCGGCGGCTCGCTCCTCACGCTCCTCCGGCTTCCGTCACGCGGCTCCGTGGCGGCGGACGACTGTGCGCACACCTGAGGCAATTACGGTATTTCCCGCCGGCAGCTCTTAGCCGGCTCTGGCTCCCCCGTGTGTCGACCGCGGGAACTGCAGTTGGGCCGAACGGAGAAGCTGCGCCGCGCAGCTGGAGAAGCGGCGTGAGCGGCCGCTGCATGCCTCTCTCTGGTCCGGCTCCTACGTCCCCCCACCCCACCCCCCCGTGCCTGCTTGCGCTGTTTTTTGAGGTTTCCCCGCCAAACGCTTTTCTTCTCGGCGAGCGAGCGTACCCTAGAGTCGGGGTACCCCAGGGGACTCAGACTGCAGCGCCATGTGGACCACCGAGTTCGCCTTCTGAGAGAGGCATGCCCGGATTCCACTCTCAACTCTCCTATTTGCCGTGTGTCCCTGGGCGAGTCATTAACCTTTCTGCACTTCACTTGCCTCCTCTGTAAAGTGGAGCTTAGATTTACTAGTTCTTGCCTCACAGGGTTGTCAAGATGATTCAGCCGGGATAGGTGGCAGGTAATAATTACCACCATAATGAGTCACTCGCTGGGTCGGGGGACTGCTTTAGGCATTTTGAAATGACCCTGTAACAAAGTATCATCCATAGATGAAGAAACTGAGATTTAGTGATTTGCCCAGCGTCACACAGCTAGAGAGTGGCAGAACTGGGACTAGACTCAGGAAGACATGAGTACACAAGTGTTGGGCAGTGTGGGTGGGGTCCAAGTTTGTAAGTTTAGGGGGGTGCCTAGAGGCCTGAAAAATAAAACAGCCCTGCCTTCCTTTGGGTCGTCAATCAATGCTTTCTTTCTCTAATGAATTATTCATCCTGTCTTAGTATAATGCTTGTGTGGGCAGGGAACTAAAAGACCATCCATGAAGTGCAGAGATGGGGAGAGACTTCTCCAGGGTCACATGGCTGGGCACTGCAGAACAGGGCTGGAGCTCAGGACAGGGCTGTTTGCCCTACCCTTCCCCTCTGGGTAAGCAACACTCAAGCTACCCACTTGGTACTGGCACCTCTCCAGGGGCTGCACACTGGCCTCCCCTGACCCTACTTGGTCAGAACCTTCTGCCATTCCCCTCCATCCCTTCACCAGGCATTCCAGGCCTCTCTCCCCTAAAGAGCTGATGCTCTAAGCAGAGAGACCTGTGCAGCCTCTGGCTTCCAAGTGCTGGCACATGACCAGTAAATATTTTGCCATTGTGTGTGTGTGTGTATCTTTTTTCCTTTTTTTAGAATGGGGCTAGCTGGGGCACCTGGGTGGATCAGTCTATTAAGCATCTGCCTTGGGCTCAGGTCATGATCCCCGCTGAGCAGGGAGGCTGCTTCTCCCTCTTCCTCTACCTCTCCCCACTGCTTGTGCATGCGCTTTCTCTCTCTCTCTCTTTCTCAAATAAATAAATAAAATCTTAAAAAAAAAAAAAGAATGGGGGGTGCCTGGGTGGCTCAGGCGGTTAAGGGACTGCCTTGGGCTCAGGTCATGATCCCGGGGTCCTGGGATCAAACCCCGCACCAGGCTCCCTGCTCAGCAGGGAGCCTGCTTCTCCCTCTCCCTCTGCCGTTCCCCCTGCTTGTGCTCTCTCACTCTCATTTTCTCTCAAATAAATAAATAAATAAAATCTTTCTTAAAAAAAAAAAAAGGAATGGGGTTAGCTATGGTAGCTACACTTGTGGTGAGCATAGCATAATTTTATAAGCTGTCCAAACTTGTCCAATGGTGATGTTGTTCATCTGAAACTAATGTAACATTGTGTGTCAGCTGTACTCAACTATATGAAAGAAAGAAAGAAAGAAAGAAAGAAAGAAAGAAAGAAAGAAAGAAGAAAGAAAGAAAGGGGCTAACATAATATATAGCAAGTGATTCCCAGTGTCATCTTAGGGTATATGAATCATGGGTATGTTTTTTCTTGTCTGTATTTTAAATTTTCTTTGGTAATGAACAAACATTACTTCATGAGTAAGACAAGAAATAAAAGTTGTTTCAAAATTCTTTTAAGGGGGCGCGTGGGTGGCTCAGTCAGTCAAGGGTCTGCCTTCGGCTCAGGTCATGATCCCAGGGTCCTGGGATCGAGCCCCACATCAGGCTCCCTGCTCAGCGGGAAGCCTGCTTCTCCCTCTCCCATCCCCCTGCCGGGGTTCCCTCTCTTGCTGTGTCTCTCTCTGTCAAATAAATAAATAAAATCTTAAAAAAATTATTTTAACCATTAGAGACGATGGACTCTGAAAAACAAACTGAGGGTTCTAGAGGGGAGGGGGGTGGGGGGATGGGTTAGCCTGGTGATGGGTATTAAAGAGGGCACGTTCTGCCTGGAGCACTGGGTGTTATGCACAAACAATGAATCATGGAACACATCAAAAACTAATGATGTAATGTATGGTGATTAACATAACAATAAAAATTATTTAAAAAATTATTTTAAGAAGAAGGCCAACAATCATAAAGAAAATGAGCTAGAAATAAGAACAGATTGTTCTCAGAAAAACAATGAAAATGGTTTTTAAACATAGACAAGATCACCAACTTTGCTCCTAATGACAGAAATGCAAATTAAAATTACACGGAGCCCCACATTGGGCTCTCTGCTCTGCTTCTTCCTCTCCCTCTGCCCCGCCCCCTGCTCATGCTCTCTCTCCGTGTCACATAAATAAATAAAATCTTTTTTAAAAATCACATTTAGTTACCATTTTTTACCTATCAGATTGGCAAAAATCCGAGTTTGACAGCATGTTCTATTGGGAAAGCTGTGAGGAAACAGGCACTCTCATACATTGCTGATGAAGTGCAAAATAGTACAGATTCTGTGGAGGGGATTTGGCAATCGCTAGCAAAATCACATGTGCATTTATCCTTTAACACAGCAACCCCGCTTCTAAGAATAGACCCCATGGATGCACTGGTAAAAAAAAAAAAAAAAGCCAAATGATACATGCACGAGGCTATTCATCGTAACTCTATTGTAATAGCCAAAGATTGGAAATAGGCACGTGTCCATCAGAAGGGACTGGTTGGCTAAGCCACACAATGGAGGACCCTGAGGCCGCAAAGGAACAAGATCACAACATACCATCGCAGAGAGATCACCCGGGTGGCTTCTTCTGTGAGTAAAGCAATGTGGGTGTCCACAGTAGGCAAATCTGTAGAGACAGAAGGTAGATTAGCGGTTGCCTAACCACTGGGGCTGTGGTGGCAGAGCTGGGGTAGTGAGAGCTAAAAAGGTATGGAGTTTCTTTTTTTGGGTGATGAAGATGTTCTAAAATTTAATGGTGATGATAATACAACTCTGAACAATACCAAAAACCATTGAATTGTATGTACACTTACATGCGTGAATTGTATGGTGTCTTATATCTCAACAAAACTGTTATCAAAAAAAGACAAGGTGAGGGGCGCCTGGGTGGCTCAGTCGTTAAGCGTCTGCCTTCGGCTCAGGTCATGATCCCAGGGTCCTGGGGTCGAGCCCCGTGTCGGGCTCCCTGCTCGGCGGGGAGCCTGCTTCTCCCTCTCCCTCTGCCTGCTGCTCTGCCTACTTGTGCTCTCTCTCTGTCAAATAAATTTAAAAAAAAAAATCTAATAACAAAAAAAAAGGCAAGGTGAGCAATTGTATGTAATATGCTATTATAGGAAAGGGAAAATACATATCTATGTCATGTTACATATACATATATAATTGAATTAAACAATATAAGGGTAAGCAACAACAACAGAAAAGGTATTATGTCAGTCAGGATTCAGCTGGAGAGCAGAATCGCTCTGAGATTACAAGATGGGGGCTTTATCTTAGTAATTTGCTTTGCACAATTGTGGAAGGAGCTGGTGAAGACAGTGACTGCAAGAGGAGTTGTGGGAGCAGAGGATTCACTAGCCAGTCAATCTGAGAAACCAAGTATGTCCAGCCGCCCAAATGGAACCACAGGGGAAGCTGCAGGGAGGTCTCTAGGAAGCTGTCTCCTCTATATACAGGATGCCTCTGGGCCTGCCTCTGAACATCTATGGTAGCCTGGGGCTGCTGTTAGTCAGTCGGGTCATCAGAGGGGAAGAAAAGCTAGATATGAATGAAGGAGAGCAAGAACCAGCGGGAAGCTGCTGGGCTATGACAACTGACTGTGACAACCTTCAGAAAATTGACTTTGAAACTATAAATATTTTACATAATTATTGAACAAAATTAACCTTTAAAAAAGCAAAAATGAAACAAACCTCTGATTTTTTTCCCAAACCTATGCATGTTGAGTTGGTGGCATAACTACACAGAGAGGAACTATTCCAAGTGACTTCAAAACAGTAATGTGATTATATGCCCCTAGAGGGATATATCCCAATGACAAGAAAACCTTTTTTTTTTTTTTTTTGCTTCACTCCTTGTCTAGGTGCCAGATGTGGGACTCGATCCAGGGACCCCAGGATCATGACCTGAGCCGAAGGCAGTCGCTTAACCGACTGAGCCACCCAGGCGCCCAAAAACCTTTTTTTTTTAAGTAGGCTTCACACCTAGCACAGAGCCCAACACGAGGCTTGAACTCAAGACCCTGAGATCAAGATTTGAGCTGAGATCAAGAGTTGGACCGACTGAGCCACCCAGCCCCCCCACCCCCTTTTAAGTAAACTCTTTACTCACCATGGGGCTCAAACTCATAATCGTGAGATCATGAGTCGCTCACTCTATGGACTGAGCCAGCCAGGTGCACTACAAGACAAACTTTTTAAAAATACTTAAACCTGTTCAGGAATCATGTCGTTGGTTTTTATGCTGGAATTGTTATTCTGAGACTGTTGTGAGTATATTATGGTTAAAGTGAATGAGGAATTATCTTGGAGTCACTGAGAAGTGGGACTTCCACCATGGGATAAAGAAAATACAGATGTAATTTTGATAACATTAGGTAAAACCCTGTTGTCTTGAATTCGAGCTTATATTCATTGTCTTGAGTGTGAACTCATGATACATTTTATCAGGAAACAAACAGATGAATCATTTCCTAGCTCTATCCACTGGAAGGTCCTAGAAATAAGAGTAACCCAGTAGCAATGATCATCCCTAGAGCCCAGACTGTGTTCTCTCAGTATCTTTCCCACTAAAAGGACCCAAGACTCCTTGGATCTAGAAATGGTTGATTCTAGGTCTGGTGCTGGGAATGTGCTGGATCAGTCTGGAGTATCTTGTCACACCAGAAGCAGGGAAGCTATTAAAGACTACTGTGGTTGAGGTAAAAGGGTTTAGGTTCCAGTTTGGCCAAAGACGACATAATTTGAGCATCAGTAAGGAAAATAACTTCAGTGGATTAAACACACTGAATATGGGTAAATATGAATTTACTTCAAAATAATGCAGGGGAGAGAAGGAAGTTAACTAGGATTAACAGCTGAATCTGGATGATAGGTATATGGGGTTTATCATCTTATTTGCTCTAGTTTTATTTATATTTGAAATTTTCTATAACTTTTTTTACAAAATTCCTATCTCTTAGATAAGGCAAACATGGGAAAATATTATTATGTGATACTATTCTTTCAACTCTTCTGTAGGTTTGAAATTTTTCTAAGTAAAACATTAAAGAGAAAAAAAAATCATCTCTTTGTCTTTTCCTTTTGCTTCAGGCAAGAGGGCTCACAGCTCAGACCTAGGGTCCAACGCCTTGAAAAATAATGCAAGTCTTTATTTTTAAAGTGACAGGGAATTCAGGGAAGTTCAGATTGTTAAAAAAGAAAACCACAGGCCCAAGATGGTGTCACTTATGCTAGGCCAAGTCACCAAACAGGAGCTGAATACCTAACCTAAGTTTAGTTTGAACCTCCCCCAGAAACATAATCTCAGTTAAAGTTAGGGATTTTCTGGTCAGCACCAGTGAAGTAATCTGTCACATGGGTCCTCTCCTTGCCTGGAACAATCCTTTCTTTTCTTTCGCTAATAACTTCCTTGTCCCACCCTCCTTCCTGTAAAAATGACAAACAGGGCACATGACTCCCTTAGTTGATGGAAGCCCTGAACATGTAGGTTTGAAGTTCCAAGTACCCCAAACAACACTTGCAAGGAGTCCAGATAACTCTTAGGTTTTACTCCTAGCTCTGACCTTGCTGGGTTTGGGGACTGCTCCATTTGGTGGTCTGGGACCATAACATTTTTTAAAGATATTATTTATCTATTAGAGAGAGAGAAAGAGTGAGAGAGAGAGAGACCATGAGCAGGGGAGGGAAGGGTAGAGGGAGAAGCAGACTCTCCCTGAACAGGGAGTCAGATGTGGGACTCGATCCCCCTGGGATCATGACCGGAGCCGAAGGCAGACGCTTAACCGACTGAGCCATGCAGGCGCCCAGATTCTTTTTTTCCTCTTAATTTTTACTTAGAAAAATTTCAAACCTACAGAAAAGTTGGAAGAATAGTACCACATATTAATATTTTACCATAGTTGCCTTATCTAAGAGATAGGAATTTTGTAAAAAAAATTACTATAGAAAATTTCAAATATACATAAACGTAGAGCGAATAATAAACTAGTCTGGTGTACCATTTGAGTATGAAATGACAGAGCAATGAGCTCTGAATAGGAATAGGTAGACCCAGTGTTACTTGTGTGTCCCAGAATTACAGATTGTGACTGCTCCGGAGGCAAAGGCTGCTGTGATAGGGGCAGTGTGGGTAGGGATGGACACTTAAGCCAGTCCAAAAATGACAAAGAGCTAATTGTGGACAAGGAAACGGCAAGTGCAAAGGCCCTGAGGCAGGCCAGGGGAAATTTCATTCTACTGAAAGAAATTTAGCAAGTTTATTTTATTGTTTTTCCCTCCCCAGTGAAAGAGGGCTTCAGCTACCTCCAATTGACTCTATCTGTTCTTGATTGGTTGATTTGTTGATTAGGTTCTTCTCATCTCTTAACTCAGGCAAAAGACCCTGCGGGCAAAGCATCCTGTGATGGGAACCAAAACTACCAACCCCTGAAGCAATAAGGACTGCCCTGATGCCTGCAAGCCTCCCGTGACTGACGCCAAGACAATGATTGACCTGACCTTTACTGCCCACCTGCACGTACCCACTGACGTTTGCCCCACATTTTCCTTATATAAACCTACAGATATTCTCAGCACTTTGGAGATGGTCTTTGAGATGCTAGTCCGTGGTCTTCAAGGTGTTGGCTGCACTGAAATAAATTCCTTTCTGGTTTCACCACCACTCATTTCTCTGCCTCTGGATTTTGTCAGTAGCCAGGGGCCGAACCCGGTCGGCTTGGGACCTCTGGAGCCAAGTGCTCTCGTACCCTTGGGCCCCAGCTACATGAGGATTGAAAAAAAAAAAAAAAAAGACATTTGAAATGATGTGCATAATTACTAAGCTACAAAATTAATAGGCTAAAACGATATGTAGAGCTCATAAGTGAGTATAATTGACATTATTTTTCCACAGTCAAACCAAGTTTTCCATCACTTTGATATTTCCTCATTGTTTCTACTGGGTGTTAAGGTCAATCACATCCCTCTGTCACACACACTCATACGGGTCCTGGAGCCGCCCCACATGCCCTACCCCAAGCCCCAGCACTGTGCTCTCAGGCTCTCTCTTCATCCCTGTCAACTGTGATGGTCTCTGATTTACCTCTTCTGTCCTCCTACCCCACAGTCCCTAATGCTAAAGGGATGGAGGCAGCACGTGTGTGTGGAACTGAGTACTGTCTTTGAGAATGACCTGGGATCCTCAGAGTGAGCGAGCAAGTGAGTGAGTTAGGGGGTGGGGGGGAGGTTGAGGTTGAGGCCTAGAGAAGCAGGGTGAAAATGGGCTCTGCATACCATCAGGGACAGGAAAAAGGCAGAGCCAGGGTTTGGTCCCCTCAAATATCTCCCTCCAAATATCCCCCAAGATAAAGCAGTGTGCACACCCAAGCCTCTGGGGCCTTGTCCAAAGTGGCCCACTGGATTTTGCATCTTACTCCCTTGTTCATTGAACCATGGTTGTTTTAATAAAAATGCAATTTTTCTACAGCCTCCCAGTCATCGTGTAAAAACTGAAGTCCTGACTATGGTTTCCTGTGCCCCTTCATTCCTCACTGTGTATCCCAAGATGTGAGCATTCTGAGAGGCGAAAGTAGCAGCCACTTCGTTCTGCTGGCTCAGGGCTATGGCTATCTTGGGTGGCAGGTGGGCATTTATGCCAGCCAGCTGCTCCGCGGCACCTCTGCATCCATCCAGATGCAGGGCTTAGGCAGAGACACTGCCTGCTGTCTGTGGCTTTGACTCCAGCAGAGTCCCCTCCACCTGCCAAATGCTTATGCTCTGGCTCTTGAATCAGACAACCTGGGTTAGAACCCTGGCTCCACCACTTACCCATGTGAGGAAGGGAGAGTTATTTACCCTCTCGTGCTTCAATTCGTCCTTCATAAAATGGTCATGCCCATTTCATGTAGGGTGATTTGGGGGACAAAATGAGATAATCCACACAAAGTGCTTAGATTGAGGCTCATTAAGTGTTAGCTATTATCATTATGTTATTTTTTTCAAAGGCCATCCCAAATACTTCCTCTTCCAGGGAAGGAAGCCTTCTTGAATTTACGCTAGTGACTGAAAAATATTCTTCCTTCTCTGATCCCAGAGAACTAGTAATAAGCTCCTTGTCTTGGGGGTAGAGATGCCTGGGACTCCCCTAACCTTAAATCTAAAGGGGCTGTAAATGCCTTAAAGCCAAAAAGGCAAAGAAGAGAAGACATGGACAGCCCCGAGGGGTCTGAAGTGCAACCCATTCTGATACGGTTTTTTAATCTTTTTTATTATTATTAATTTTTTTTTATGTATCTATTTGACAGAGAGAGACACAGCGAGAGAAGGAACACAAGCAGGGGGAGTGGGAGAGGGAGAAGCAGGCTCCCCGCTAAGCAGGGAGCCCGACGCGGGGCTCCATCCCAGAATCCTGGGATCATGAGCTGAGCTAAAGACAGACGCTTAATGACTAAACCATCCAGGCGCCCCTGATATGTTTAATGGGTATCTTTTTGTTTGTGTCTTTGCAATCTCTGTTGTCTTGTGTGCATGCATTTATTGATGTTGTGTTATAGATCTCACTGGGTGGTTGTACTTTTTCAGCTCAGCACTGGGCGTTTGAATCCTTGTTGTGAATACACCTGGTTGTAGAGGTTGCTTTTAGGAAACAGGCTTGGGCAATGGAAACCTGAGCAAGGCAAAAGGGCCCTCAGTGACCACCAAGCTGAATACAAACAGGCTCATTAAGTGACCCACCTCCAAATAGCCCTAATGCACCAATGAGCTACTTTAAACCAGGCAGAGTTACCAAAAAAGGGAAAATTCCATATGTTCCCAAACTTCCTCACTCCACCCTATAACTCTAGTCCCTTGCCACCATCTTGTGGTAGTCTCCCCTTTGTTGTCCTTGCAGTGTATCCAATAAAGTGCTCTCTCTTTTGTTCTGCCTTGGGTGAATTCTTTCAGGGCCTGCTCCCCTAGCCCCCACCCAATCCCCAAGCCGCATCCTGGCTCCTCCTTTCTCTAGTTGCATAGTCCCACATTTTACCCCTCCACTCCCCCCATGCTCAAGTCACCTCCAACTCCCAGCAACCATGAAACAACAAGGCAGCAAGGAACACCCTTTTACATGTCCTTTTCTGAGACTGGAGGGGAAAGAGCTGCACTCTAAGTTCTAAGTTCGCTGTGTTCAGTTTCCCTCATTACTACCAGACTGTTCTCCAGAATGGCTGCCCCAAACTACTCCCACCAGCAATCCACCTGGCTGTGACAGCTCCGCATTCGCCGCCAAGATTTGGCATTGTCTAGCTTTATAATTTTGCCAGTCCAATTGGTGTGATATCTCATCGTCATTTTAACTTGTATTTTTCTGATCATGAATAAATCTCACCATCTCTTCATATGCTTACAGGCTTGCTGGGGTGTCTGTTCCTTAAATGCCTGCCCAAGGCCTTGGAGTCTGACTTTAGGCGTCTGGGGGCAGCTGAGCAGGCTCCGGGGTCCCGAGGGTGGAGCCTGCAGGAGACCTTACACGAAGGTCCAGGGCCTAGGAGGCTGGGACAGCTCCTGGGGGAGACACGCCCACGGGGACCTGCAGAGCCCGGAGTGGCCCCGACCCGACCCGCCGGCCTCGGGGGTGAAAGGCGCGGAGCCGTGGGCAGGCACCTGCAGCCTGGTCCAGGACTGGGGGGAGGCTGCCGCAGCTGCGCCCACATCGTGCTCCAGGGCCCAGGCGCGACCGAAGGGTCTGGAGCAGCGGCTGCCGCGCGCACCCCGGCGCTCCCGGTAGCCCCCGCGCCCAGACCCCGGCTCAGCGCCCCCTCCCCTCGGTTCGCGGCGCCGCGCCCAGGCGGACAGAAGCGCGCCCCCGGGCTGCGGAGCGGCAGCATGGAGGAGCCCCTGGTGTGGGAGACCGACGGCCGTGAGTCTGCCGCGCCGCGGGGCCTGGGGGCGGGCGTGGGCAGAGCCCGGAGGATTCCCGCACTCCTGCCGGGGCGACCAAACCTGCGACTGGTGCTGTCCGCGCGGCCACCTCGGTCGTGGGCTTCTGTGTGGCGTCCAGAGGAACGCGCGCCGGGCCAGTGGGGGGACTTTGGCCGCGCGTCGGGGACTCGGCGGCGCCACGGGTCCGGGAAGCAGGGAGCTGCCGCCGCGGAGACACTGGCTAGATGTGATGCGAATAAGAGGGTTATGCGATCCTGTATTGAGTACATAATTTGTGTGCCAGGCCGAGCCAGGATAGGAATGTTAGTTGATCTTCACAGACGCCCTGCGGGTAGATCTATTGTTACCGCCATTTTGCAGAAGAGAAAGCTGAGGCACAGGATGGTTAAATAAGTTACCCAAGGTCACACGCCTTTAAGTGGTAGAAATGCTGAAGGCCCCCGCTCTCCCAGAATGTTGAGGTTGGGTGGGGAATGAAGACTATACCGGATGGGGAAACTGAAACCCAGAGGAGAGGAACTGTGGTGTGCCGCAGGTGGGATGAGCGCACGGCCGAGCTTTCCTCATGGAGTGTGCTCAGTGCCAGGGCCTCTAGGTGGGGCAGCAGCATCCGTGTGGGCATCAGCCAGCCTGATAGGCTTTTGCTGCACTCCCTGGGAGAGGAGAGAGAAGGATTGTGCCAGTGCCCTCACTGGGATGAGTGGGGGGCGGTGAGGAGCTTTATTAAGGTACTGTTTCAAAGGGTGCAGGGTTCTGCCTGGGTCAGAGGATCTCTTGAGCTGGCCCTTAAAGAATGTGCAGCAATGGAGCATTGGGGTGTGTGGGAGGGAATTCTGGGCAGAGGAGGCAGCATGGGGAAGGTCTCCAAGGCTAGGGTTCAGTGTGTATTTGTGGACAGAAAGAGGATGCATGGGGTTGAGGTGGATGCAGGAGATGAGACTGGGCTTGATTTCACTGGTGCCTTGCAGGGTCTGCTTGCTCCCACTCCCACTGGTGCCTGTTTGCCCACACAAACCAGGCCACTTCTAGGCTTCAGCTAAGAGAAAGGGAGTCAGAGCTGGAAGGGATCGCTACAGATAACTTTCTTCACCCTCCTGCAGTTTTACAACCGAAGAAACTGAGGCTTCCAAGGGGTACGTGGCTAGCCTGGGATCCTGCTGCTAGAAAGTAGCAGAGTGGGTACCAGAACCCCAGCTTCTCTAAGCTCACCTGAAGTGCCAGCTCTTTTTCCTGAGCCTGGATCTTGGTGTTGTTCAGCCAAGAGGCTAAGGAAACAAAAGCTGGGGACTCAGTGCTTCCTGGAGATGTTTGAGATCTGAGAGGGGTTCTTCCAGAAGAGCCCTCTCCTCACCTATAGGAAAGGCACCCCCTTTGGAGATTGGAAAGGGTGGAACTAGCAGTGGAGACCACACTTGGAAGGTGGTGTTTTCCCCCTCCCCTGCTGCAATATTGACCTGAAGCTGCCTCCTCCTCAGCGCCTCTTTCCTGCCATTTGCCTGAGCTTGTGGTTTGATTTTCCAGGGGACTAATGAGTCTTAACTGGGACAGCATCTTATAGTTCAAAGGCCCCTGAAGAGATTTAATGATTTGCATATCACTCATTCATTCAACAAATGTGTGCCAGGGCCTGAATTTGGGGATATAGCAGTTAACAAATCAGACAAAAATCTCCCCTGTCATGGACTTCTAATGCGGGAAGCAGACAATGAACCTAATAAATATATAAGTATAGCAGACATATGTCTGTGGTGAGGGGTGCTATGGAGAATAATAATGCAGGGAGGTGGATAGGGAGGGTGCTGACCTTGTTTGGGATTTCATGGGCTTAGAGGGCCCTGAGTGAGGGAGGCCCCACCCAGAGGGGCACCAGAATTTATTACCCTTTGCCTTATAGGAATAATAGTGATGATGATGCTGGCACTATTTGCTAGATACCATGCTAGGGGCTTTTCATATCTTATATCTAATCATAACTATAACCCTACAGGGCGGCTCACGTTCCCCATTTTGCAGATGAGGAAACTGAAGCACAGGATAATTAAGTCACATGGCCTGGAGTCCTGGAAGTGACTCGCCAGAGTTGAACCTAGGGCCATGTGATTGCCTGGGGCAGCAGCTCCGAGGTCCCTAGGTTTTACCTATAAGGCCCTGGAAAGCCCCGGACCCTCTTCTATATCTGGAAAGCAAACGGATGGCAGGCCTGTCTGTCACCTGAGCTCATCCTAGCCTTCCCTGCCCAAACACTGGCCACCTGTCCCTGGATATACAAAGGGGCTGGATCTGGACATTCACATTGGACCAAACACGCAGGATGTGGGTTTGGCAGCAATCAGACCACAGATTATCTGCCCTGTAATGACCACGCAAAGGGCCAGCAAATACTCGTGTCTTGTACTAGTGTGTCTAAACCTTTCTGTGGGAGGGACGGGTATCTATTAGTCTGATATGTATCACTCATGGAAGCAGAGTTTTATGGCCCAAAGCTCCAGCTTTGGGCCTGCTGTGAGCTGTGGGTGGATCAACAAAGGTCAGGTGTAGCCAGGGCCCCCAGGGAGCTTGCGGTTCAGCCAAGGACACCAGCATCCTCACAAGCCAAGAGCAGTCAGGATGACAGCAGCGTGGGGGTCTGGTGAGATGAGCCCTGGACCACGTCACCAGGCCTGGGTCCTCGTGGCTTGGCCACCACCCTCTGAGCCCACCGCTGCCCATGGCAGGCCTCAGAGCTCCCTCTAGTCTGAGATAATGATGCAGTGTTGAGGCAAGAGGAGCCTTGAGAGAAGGCAGATCAGGGTGGGCCCCACAGCTGGGAGGTGACAGCTGGTTAGGATTGGGGATGAAGGGAGAAGAGATGGAGGGACAAAGACAAGGAAGCCAGGTGAACGTGCCTCTGGCCTTGGACGAGCCTCATGAAGTAGGTGGCTCAGTAACTCCTGGCTGCCTTCTTCACCGGACAAAGCCATGGGAAAGGTAGTTATCAGCTCCAGTGGGAATGAATTCCATCCCTTCCTCAAGAGCTGCTCTTGGGGTCATGAAAAACTGGATGATGGGGGACCTCTGAGGGCCGAGATGGGCACACACCTGGCTCCCGTGGACAGTCTTGCCCATGCTGTCCCATCTTTAGGGTTTTGCTAAGGCCTGGTCGTGTGGACTTGTGGTGAGTTAGTGAAGAAAAGCAGCTTGTCTGGGGAAGTCCCCAACCTCCAAAGGGAGGAGAGGCATCCCCACCACCAGTCCAAGCTGGAAGAGCCCCTGTCTGGGAGACATTCAGGGGAGGGAGGAGCTGTTCACCTCTCCTCCTCATGCAGTGTGAGGGCCCTCCCCCTCATCCCGCATCCCCTTTTCTGCCCTTAGTGCTTCCTCTGGAGAGGCAGCTCCATGAGGCCGCCCGACGGAACAACATCGGGAGGATGAAGGAACTGATCGAGAGGAGAGTCAACGTCAGGGCCAGAAACCACGTTCGTAAAGGGGCTCTTCCAAATGGGGAGGCTTGCAGGCTTGGATAGGGATGGTGCCTGCCACGGTGACACCTACACATGGGACGGACAGTTCATGGAGCCCAGGGCAGGAGCATTTGCATGTGTTAACTTGGGGGAGGCTCAGATTGTCCACGTTGTCTCAAGGTCTCTGCGGTCTTGTCCGAGGTCAGGGTTGGGATTCCCAGCCAGGCTTGGGCAATTTGAGAGCTCATTCTCTTCACTCCTGTCACCCATCTGAAAGGCACACCCAAGGAACAAAGGTTAGAGTCAGGAGGGCAGGAGGTCGAAGGCCAAAAGTCAGAGGCTGACAGATGGAGAGAAAGGAACAGAAGCCTGGAGGGACAAAGACAGAATGGCGCCTGTGGTCAGAAGTCCAGGGGTTGAAGACCATGAGAGGCCAGAGCAAGAGAGGCTGAGCATGCGTGAGGAAGCAATTTAGCTTAGTTTTCTGATGACCCACTGAGTGTGTAAAACTGTTGTGGGCCTAGGCAAGTCCCCGGGGACTCAAAGACCAGGCAGGGAGGCAGACCTAGCTCATCGATCAGGCCTCAAAAAAGGCCACAGATGGGGTGGTCCATAGCCCTGCTGGAGGAGACAGAGAGAAAAGCCATTCTCTCTGATGGGGAACAGTGGCAATAGGCCTGGGTACCATGCAGGGTAGCTTCTCTCTACCTTGGGGCTTCTGGCTGCCAGGCTTTTCTTAGAGGAGATGCCAGCCTGGGTGGGAGGTCAGTGGAGGCTGAAGGGGTTGGATGTAGGATTCCTGACTGTTGCAGAGGCTGTTCTGTCTGGGGTGACATGACAGGTCTGTGACTTGTGTCTTCCGAGCCTGTCTGGGCTCAGTGATAGTAACAGGAATTCTCAGGTGTGTCTGGTGCAGCTTGGTTTTCAGAGCACTCCTCCACCTGTTTCCTGGTGGTCCTCACTCACCCCTGGAGAGGTGAGGGAGGCAGGAAGTGTCAATCCTATTTATAGATCAAGACAGGCACAGATGGGGATAGCAAGTCACCTTAGGTCACACAGCATTTTATTCATAACTGAAGCCTCAGTCTCCACTGGACAAACACTTACAAGGAAGCAGGGACTTATAGGATGTAGTAGGATACTAATGCCAGATTCTGTCGTTTACTCATCCCATTCATTCGTTCATTCAGTATTTCCAAGGGGCTTCCCCTGTGCCAGCACTGTGCTAGGTGTTGGGGACAGAGCAGAGCCCATGGCAGATGTGGTCCCTACGCTCTTGGAGCTGATTGTCTGGTTGGGGAGAAGACAGACAGAGTGTCTCACAAACAGTTCATTCCCACTGTGATAAGCCGAGAGCATGTGGAGGTCGGAGGGTGCCCGTCCTGCGGCTGGGGAGACAGGGAGGGGGTGTGGGGAGGTGGGCCAGGTGGGCAGCTGGCGCCCCAAGCCCTTCTCTCCCTCCCGGCAGGTGGGCAGGGTGGCCCTGCACTGGGCTGCGGGCGCCGGGCACGAGCCAGCCGTACGACTGCTCCTGGAGCACAAGGTTGCTGTGGACGATGCGGATGCGGTATGGGGCCGCTCATACAGGCGCCCTGTGCCTGTGTGCATGTCTGTGTCTGTCTGTCTGTCCCAGGGCGGGGGAGGAGCCCCAGAGCTCTCTCTGGGTCTGAGTCCACTATCATTGTGGAGGTGGCACTGACATGCAAACACAGGGTGCAGGGTGGACAGGGAATCCGTCTTCAGGGGCCAGTGCCACTGCACTGATCCCAATTTTCCCTTGTGCAGCTGTAAAGATCTCTCCATTTTCAAGAGTTTTTTAGTTCTCAGAGGGCCTTTTCAGTCCCTCAGGATACCATGTGAACAGGGAGAGATATGGGCTGTAGAACAGATAATTGGATGGATTGATAAAGGACTTATTAATAAAATCATCAGGAGGTAGGTCTCTCATGATACGACACAAGGCTCTGCCCTCGCTAACACTTTAACCGGAGACATGAGTGAAGGCTCACAGTCTGGGGCTCCTGGGTGGCGCGGTAAGTTAAGCAGCCAGCTCTTGGTTTCCGCGCAGGTCTGAACTCAGGGTGGTGAGATGGCCCCAAGTCGGGCCCTGCGGCGGGCTGTGCTCAGCACGGAGTCAGCTTAGGACTCTTTCTCCCTCTGTCTTTTCTGCCTGCGTGCGTGCTCTTTCTCCCTCTCTCTCAAATAAATAGATAAATATTTAAAAAAAAAAAAAAAAAGACTGACAGTCTTACTTAACAAATTGGCAGGCAACACGTTGCTGAGAGAGAGAGAGCACTGAAGCATAACAGGGTCTACAAAATCATCTCTATAGGTTTGGGCAAAGGACCGGGTCTACCAATGACATTTGACAGGGATACATTTAAGAGTCTAAATTAAAAAAAAATTTAAAGAATTACGAACTTCCCTGCAGAGATATACCTTTCACGGAAATACCGTTCTTTGCCCTGGCCTCTCTCTGCTCCCAGGCCCCACATGAAGGGGAGCTTGATGACAAGCTGTGGCTGGGCATGGGGCAGCAACACCTACCGCCCCACTGCCGCCCCATCTCTCTGCATTCGCTTAGGCCTCCTTTAGAGGTGACCTGGAAGGAGAATGTCTGGGATCCTTAGCCTGAGTTTCCTGATAAAATACTGGAACCTCATGCAACAGGCCTTTGCCCACAAAGACCCCCCTCTATCACCACTGTGCTCTGTTATTTCTTCCTTGAGGGAATCGGTGAGAAAAGAAGATATGAGGGAGGATAGTAAGAGACAGTGCTTTTATAAATCTTTTGTTTCCTTTGCAAATAGTAATATATTTTGAAAAATAAGAAAGCTGATGGGCATGCCTACTTTACTTAACAGAAGGGTGGGGGGAGACCAGAGAGGGAGATCCTGCTGTTGGGGGGAAGGTCTCGAGAGATATGCCATAGGGCTCTGTCCTGGACAGTTCTTGGAACTAGGATATAGAAACACCCCTGGGGTTCCCACTGGCAGGAGGCTCTGAGCCTTGACCCTTTTCATTCCCAGTCTCCTGTGGGCTTCTCCCCATGGACTCTGCCCTTTGTGTGTTCATTCTCTCCCTCAGCCAGCCAGCCCACAGTCACTGAGATTCTACCCAGTGCGGGGTCATAGGCAGAACCCCATGAGGGCAGAGGTCGGTGAAGGGGCTCTCATGATCCCGGAGTACTTCACAGATGTTGAGGAAGAGCATCCTACATACAGGTGCTGGGCCACCATCGGAAAAGGGCCCAGACATATTCTCAGTTGCTGCAAAGTGCCGGTGGGGTGGAAGGTACAGGGACGCAGATTTCAGTGCAGAGGAAGGAGGGACTTTCCAACAGTGAGCAGTGGTTGTTAGTGCAGTGCATGTCTTGTGAGGGGTGAGGTGTCTGCAGGCTTAAGCCGTCTGCCTGGAGGCCGTCCTGTAGGAGAGTCAAACAGTGGGCTCCCAAACACCAGTCCAGCTTGAGATCTTCACCAACCATAGCAAATCAGAAAATAAGAACAATGTAGTGTGTTTTTCATGAAGCTGTATTTGGAAAGAGCATATTCTGAGATTAGTTTCTCCCAAATTTTTTATGTTAAAATGTTCCTTCTTTATTAAATGATGGGGAGGATAGATGGTAGCTGTTTTATTTTTATTTATTTATTTATTTATTTATTTATTTATTTATTTATTTATAGACAGCCCCAGCGCGGGGAGGGGCAGAGGGAGAGGGAGAGAGAGAAGCCTGAGCAGGCTCCACGCCCAGCGCGGAGCCTGATGTGGGGCCAGTCTCACGACCCATGAGATCATGACCTGAGCAGAAATCAAGACTTGGACACTCAACTGGCTGAGCCACCCAGGCACCCCTATTTTTAAATTTTATTTAGCAAAAACAAAAGTTTGCAATAGTTTCTCAGCCTCTATTTCAAAAAAAAAAAAAAAAAATGCCCTGGAGGGGTGCTTGGGTGGCTCAGTCGGTGAAGCGTCTGCCTTCGGCTCACGTCATGATCCCAGGGTCCTGGGTTTGAGCCCTGTGTCCAGCTCCCTGCTCAGTGGGGAGTCTGCTTCTTCCTCTGCCCCTGCCCCTCGCCCCCCACTCGTGCTCTCTCTCTCTCTCTCAAATAAATAAAAATGTCTTTTTTTTTTTTTAAGATTCTGTTTATTTATTTGTCAGAGAGAGAGAGTGCACAAGCAGGGGTGGGGGGTGGGGGAGGGGGCAGAGGGAGAAGCAGGCTCTGCACTGAGCAAAGAGCCGGATGTGGGACTTGATCCCAGGACCCTAGGATCATGACCTGAGCTGAAGGCAGACGCTTAACTGACTGAGCCACCCAGGCATCCCAATAAATAAAATCTTTTTTAAAAAATTAAAAAAATAAAAAATAAAAAAATGCCATGGTTTTGACATTCCTGAAGCTTGGTCCTCCCTGGCCTGGGTGGCACTTATGGTCCCTTATGGTTGTATGATTTTCAGTGCAGACATGGGCCCAGGTGGCACAGCCCTACCTGCTCACATTCACCTCCCCTCCTTCCCGTGTCCTCTCCCCCAGTTTGGGATGAACGCGCTTCTCCTGTCTGCCTGGTTCGGCCACTTACGGATCCTCCAGATCCTGGTCAACTCTGGGGCCAAGATCCACTGTGAGAACAAGGTAAGGCCTCAGCTGGCAGCCCCCTTGCTCCCCAAGCCCCTGCCCTCTCTGTTTCCCTGGCCCTGCTGCACTGATGTGCCCCACCTCTGCCATCTACCCCCATCTCTGCCCCGTCCTGCTCCCCACGTGGCTCTGCCGTCCCAACTTGCCCTGCCTTCTGAGAACCCTCCAGAAGCCCCAGCTGAACTCAGCCCTGTGAAGCTGGGATGCTAGCTGTTTCCACTGGGGCCAGGAGAAGTGCTGAGGTGCCTCTCCCATCAGCATTAAAAGCCTCCTTCTTCTAGTGCCCCTGACCCTTTACCACTCTGTCATGTTGGGACAGTCGCTAGCCCTCTGGGCAGCCTCCTTATTCACATAAGAGGAATCAAAGTAACACCCTTCAGAGTAGTTGAGCTGTCTTCTGGAGGGATTTGGGGCAAGAGCGAATTTTGTAGAGCCCCCCAAAGCAACAACAGAAATGGCAGGATTGGCTTCTAGGGGGATTTCCTCGTAAGGCTAGCGGGTCCTGTTTTCTAGGGTTGGGGGGGTTAGTACAACTGAGTGTGTGTTAGGTTTCCTGTAAGTGCAGGCTGATACATATATATATACATACATATATATATATATATATATATATATATATATATATATATATATATTTGAATATATGAGAGAACATGAGCAGGGGAGAGGAGCAGAGGGAGAGGGAGAAGTTGAGCAGAGCAGGGAGCACGAAGCAGGGCTTGATCCCAGGACCCTGAGTTCATGACCTGAGCTGAAGGCAGACGCGTAACTGACTGAGCCACCCAGGTGCCTCAGAGGTAGGATTAGATTTGTGACCTGGGTCAGGTCACTGGGGCAGCCTCTATTTTGTAGGTCTCAATATAAGAATTAACTTTATCAATACCAATATGGCCTGTCACTGGTGATGTTACCTTGATCCAGTTCTGACACCAATTCTAATGTGTGTGTTTTTTCCATATCACAAGCAATTAGTTCAATTCTCCGTGGACACTGACTGGGTATCCCACAAATTTAACCCAATTCCAACACTATCTGCCTGGAGATAGCATCAGATTCCACTGGTTAAGGGCTCAGTCCCCCAAGACCACCCCCATTTCAGAAGCCAATCCCAAGTCCAGGCTATCACCTGGGCTTCTGACTGACTGGCTATAAGTCAGAGGTTCCCACGACCTCCTCCTTAAGGTTGGTTAATTTGCTAGAGGGGCCCACAGAACTCAGGAGACCAGTTTACTCACTAGATCACAAATTTATTCCAAAGGATATTAAAGGACACAAATCAATAGCCAGATGAAGAGACACATAGGGTGAGGTCCCCAACAAAGGAACTTTTGTCCTTGTGGAGCGTGGGACCTGGCACGTGGATGCATTCTTGTTCACCAACCTGCAAGGTCTCCCAATGCTGTCCTTTTGCATTTTTATGGAGGCTTCATTTCATAGACTTGATAGATTAAATCCTTGGTCATTGGTGATTGACTCAACCTCCAGCCTCTCTCCCCTCCTTGGAGGTCAGGGAGTGGGACTGAAAGTTCTAACCCTCTAATCGAGTTGGTTTCCCAGGCAACCAGCCCGCATCTTCAGGTTACCGTGGCTTCCCTTGTCACCAAATTAACATAACAATAGACACCTTAATCACTCTGTACACTTAGAAAATACCAAGGGTTTTAGGAGCTCTGTGCCAGAAACAGGATGAAGACCAAATACATATTTCTTATTATAAACCATAATTTCACACTTAATCACGTGGGTAAAGTGGTGTCAGCCAGGTTTCTCTACTGGAATGTTAGCATTTTTCCCCTTTCCATACTCTATTGTTAGAAACTCTTTGTAGTTTTAATTTGCATTTCAATAATGACTAATGGTGTTAGGTATCTTTTTATGTGCTTATTTGCCATCCATATATCTTCCTTGTGTCCAAATGATTTTTAATTGGGTTGTTTAATATCTCATTAATGAGCTTTTAGAGTTCTTTATAAATTTTGGAAGCATTTCAAAATAAATTAGACATCACTATACTTCCCTCTAAATACTTCAGCATTTATAATATTAACTAGAATTCAATTTCTTTACCTAAAATGAAATACACAAATCTTAAGTTTATATTCACTGAGATTTGACAAATTTTACTCCAGTGTAATCCAAACTACTGTCAAGATGTACAACATCATTCAATATATTGATTTTTATGACCCATCGATGGTTGCAATCTATTTGAAAAACAGGACTCCAAATACTCAAGCTATAATGCAAGGTCTTGGTAGAAACTCTGGGCTATAAACATAGGATTTGCAAACGTCCTTCACTTAAATATTGCTTCTGGGGCCAAGAGACCTTCTTCCAGCCTGCGCCTCTTCCCACCCTGGCCACTTCCCCTCTGTTAAAGAACAAAATTCAAGTGAGTAAATTTAAAGATCTAATTGGCTTTATTCAATGATTCATGAATTGGGCAGCATCCCATCTAGCAAATAGAAAGGAGCTCTGGGGAGCTGTACAAAATGAAAGACTTTTATAGGTAAAAGAGAGTGGGGCAAGGAAGTTATTCTAGCAAAGAATGGATTGTTTTAGGCAAGATCACCTTCCTTTGGGGGCCAGTGGGGGTGTCTGTCAGGTGGATTTCCTCCCTAGTGTTGACCAGGAAATTCCAGACTGACTGGTTAAGATTACTTATCTGGGAGAGGCTGAAGTTGCAGTTAGGTTAGGTATTAAGTCTCGGTTTGGTGATGTGGGTGGGCCTTAGCACAAGTGATTCCATTGTGAGTCTACTTTCTCCTTTTTTAACACCTCCTCATTTTTGTAGATTCCATCAGCTCTCAGCCCTCCCTGGAAAGTTAGGAAGTGACCTCCTAGAGACAGATCCTGGGCACTTAGTCACCTCGTTTCTCATTTGGGGCCTTATCAAGGCAAGCAGATGTTGTAACCTTGTAATAATGTCCTGTGAGGGGTATTCTGGGGACTGTTAGTGCTATACAACCTCACCTTACATCCTGAGTTATTTTTCAACATATAAAAAGACTTCCTGTAGGTGATGCTGTCCAACCCCCTCAGCCACCAAATGAGGTAGTCAGGGGTTATCCTGTTTTGACCTAGGAGAAAATGGAGGCTCATGAAGGTACACATAACTTGGTCAAGACCACACTGCATTGCTGATCAATGCTGGAGCTGGGATTTGAACTCTGGCATCCTGACTCCCACCAGCCCCTGTGAGGCTGAGTGGGGCACCCATGGGTGGCTCAGGGGTCCATCCCCATTTACATACTGTGTTGTTTCTGTGGGAAAGCTGTGTTCTGGATTGCAAACACTCACCGTTTGGGAGACAGCCAGGGTGTGAGAAGGGCCCCCCTTCATAGACTGTAGGGACCACCCTGGTCTACCATGTTGTTTCCAGGACGGCCTGACCTTACTACACTGTGCAGCCCAAAAAGGTCACGTGCCGGTGCTGGCGTTCATAATGGAGGACCTGGAGGATGTGCCGCTGGACCATGCTGACAAGGTGAGAGTGGCCTTGAGGCTACTTGTCTTTCCCATTGGGTTTGGGGCTCCTGGGGCCACTCTTGCCCATTCCTTGAGTGCATCCTTTGAGTTGTGAGTAGTGCAGACTGGACCCCACCTTAGGGAACTGCTGGTCTAGAAAGGGTGTTAGAGCACAAATGAGAGGGACATAGGAGGAAAATGGTCAGTTCCCTCAGAGAGGTTCTGATGAGGACTAACTAGATAGGTTAGAGATGGGCGCTATTGCTTTCTGCTTCCTGGAGGAGGTGGCATTTAGTGAATGACTTGGATTTTGTTGGTAAGATTGGAAAGCAGGGAGATTTTGTAAACAGAGAGAAGAGCATTTTCAGAGCTTTAGAGGTGGAAAAGGGCCCTTTGTATGTGAGTTCAGATGGACTAGAATTTTGGGAGTGAGAGCCAGGGCCATGTTGGGAGCCCCTCATGGAAATCTCCACCAACCTCAAGCCTCAGGAATCTGTCCTTTATTCAGTAGACAGCAGGGAGCCACAGAAGGATTTCAGTGGGGGAGGGACCCCACCCAGTGGGTCTTGTTGGAAAGTTGGGTCTAGGCTTTCCAGGTAAGGTGTGTAGGACAAGGCGAAGGGAGAGTTGCTGGGGCAGGAGAGGCCCCTGCAAGCCCTGAGTGGTGGCTAGGTGGGCAGTGTGGGCATGCCTCCTACAGGGTACAGAAGGGTCACTTTCTTCCCCTCCCCGGTCAGCTGGGAAGGACGGCGTTCCATCGGGCTGCTGAGCACGGGCAGCTGGATGCTCTGGACTTCCTTGTGGGCTCTGGCTGTGACCACAGTGTGAAAGACAAGGTACTGTAACTGGGTCCCAGGGGAGGTCCAAGCTCTGGGCTCCTGACCAGGGTGGGCGCTCTCTGGCAGCTGACCTGTGCCTACTTCTGACTCCAGCATGTTGGAAGGGCAGGCGGCTCAAGGACAGAGAGGGTCGGATATTCATCCTGCAGGCCTTTTTCAAGCACATGCTATGGGCCCGTCCCGTGCTGCGCGTGAGGAGCCCAAAGATATCCGAGAGACAGTTTTTCACCCAAGGAACCCGAGCTGCCACCCTAGTAGAAAGCTGTGATCAGGTGTGGGGAGCTGGGATGGCAAATCTGTTGGCTGGTGGTGCTGCCTGGAATGGGTTTGAGCAGGATTGTGATGCCCTTGGGGCTGTCTGTTGTTTCGGATGAGGGGAAGAGTTGGGGGGCGGTGGTAGCCACGCACCCGCTGGTTATTTACTTTCTTTGTCATTTAGTCATCTACTATGCTCATGGCAAAAATAGGATAAGAGGCCAGAGGAGGGAGCAGTTGGTTCAGGGTGGAGAGCTTCAAGCAGGATTTCATCAATCTGAGGAGAGGTGAGGGCTGGGCCTGAGGGGACTACCCTGAAAATGACTCATTTTAGTGGGCCATTGTGAATCATTAGGCAAGTATGTTGCAGCAAATTCTAAACAACACTTCCAATAAAGGGACAAACTCCATTATTAATCTTCTGATTAATGTGCTTGGCCAGCATAGAGGAGTTCTGTCTATAAGCTAGTGACAGGCAAATGCACACAGGGTCTTAGAACTGGAAGTTCCTTTATTGAGGACCAATTCAACCTTCTCATTTTATAGATCGGAGGTCCAGAGAGGGGGATGCTTTAGCCAGGGTCACACAGCAAGACAGAGGTTGGGCTGGGTTTGGAACCAGCAACCTGATGCCCAGCCCTGGGCAGCTCCCTCTCATCAAGCTGCCTCCTGGGGCACTAAGCCCTTGGGGTTTGCACCGACTCTACCTGTCTACACTCATCCTTTTGGTCTTGAGACTCAGATCAGGCTGGTTTCGGTCATTCTGGAAATGGGCTGAGCAGGTCATGCTCTGGACTAGACTGTGTAGGATGTGGGCCAAGAACTGGGAGTACAGAGAGGAGTAAAGGACACCCCCTGCCAGGGTGCTTCTACCTCGGAGGTAAAAACATGATTGTATTCAGGGTGCCAGGAGGGCAGGAACAGCAAAACTGGAAAACAAGCAAAGCACAGCTTTAATGAGCTTACCCAGAATCTCGCAGTCAGAAATTCTAGAAAGATTAGCTTTTAAAATTGCATGACCCTATTGGCGCCTGGGTTGCTCAGTCAGTTAAGCGTCTGCCTTTGCCTCGGGTTGAGATCGCAGGGTCCTGGGATCTAGCCCTGTTTTGGGCTCCCTGCTCAGCCGGAAGTCTGCTTCTCCCTTTCCCTCTGCCCCTCCCCCATGCTTGTGCTCTCACTCACTCACTCTCAGATGAATAAATAAAAAATTCTTTTAAAAAAAATTGCATGCCCCTGTTAAGTTTTGTATTTTCAGGTGAAAGATGTTTTCGTTTTGAATTTCATTTGGGCAGGAGGCTTAATAATATGCTTTTCAAGACCCAGTGCCGTTAAAGGTCTGATTCCTGCTAGGACCCCACAGCCTGCTAAGATGGTCCTGTGACTACACAGGGCATGCCACCGGTGTTGTGATGTTAAGCAGGCTTAGAAAGCCCAGAGGTAGTGATTAAATCCCCTGGGAATATCAAGGGGCTGTGTCCCAGAGATAGAGAGGCTGGGCATCCTCACAGGAGGAGGGGAGAGGACACTGAACCCAATGCCATGGCCTCCTTCTGCCCAGGTCTCCTGCCTCTGAGCCCCCTACCTGCCCAGATAGAGTGAGAGTGCTCTGTTAGGGGGGCTGTGCCACCTGCACCTTCAAAGAGCAAGATGTGTGTGGGACGCCTGGGTGGCTCAGTTGGTTAAGCGTCTGCCTTCAGCTCAGGTCACGATCTCGGGGTCCTGGGATCGAGCCTTGCATCAGGCTCCCTGCTCAGTGGGGAGCCTGCTTCTCCCGCTCCCTCTGCCTGCCACTCCCCCTGCTTGTGCGTGTGCTTTCTCTCTTTCTGTCAAATAAATAAATAAAATCTTGAAGAAAAAGAAAAGGGCAATATGTGGATATTTATAACCCAGAGGGAAAACAAAACCCTGCCCCTGTCTTCACAGCCCTGCTACTTGGGGGCACATATTGGCCCCCAGTGGTTCACCACTTCCTTTGTGTCTCCTCGAACACAGACTTCACACCATGGCCACCCCCTCCCCCAGCCCGGTCAGTGCCTGCAGCAGCTAGGCAGCTGTTTGCACATTTGCGGAGAGAGTGGGCAAGAAGCAAACAAGGCTGTTCAGGGGACATTTTGTTGTTGTCATTGAGGGGATTTTTTTAAACTTAACTTTTATTTATTAATGCAACGTGGTAATGATCATAGAAGAAATTTAAATGTTTCATCTTCGATCCCATAGGATATAGCTGTTTTATGTATGTGTGGAGTTCTCATGAGGGGAGGTATGTTTATAGCTGCTTTAAGTACCACTTTGGCATTGGTATATGTTCACCCCCTCACTGGGCCCTTAAGAGTTCTGGTCCAATGTGCATGTCTTGATTTCTTCCTCGGGAAGGTGCTGAGACAGGCCGGGGCGGAGGAAAAGACCTTGAGCTAGAAGCCCCCATGACTGGTGTAGCTAGATCTGTCCCAGAGCCCTTCTGGGCTTGATGAATGGCTGAAGCTGGCTTGTCCCTTCTGATGCCTTTGCGGGTTCCCTCAGGGGCCCCTGCTCTGGTTCTCTACGTGTGGTTCTTCCTGAGAGACATACTTCTTCTCTGGCTGGCCCCTTCCAGCTCTCCTCTTTGCTGGGGCCCCTTCACCATACACTTGTCCTCTGCAGAAAGATTCCCTTAAAAAAAAAAAAAAAGATTTATTTATTTTTAGAGTAGCAGAGGGAGAGGGAGAAGCAGACTCCCCGCCGAGCATGGAGCCTGATATGGGTCTTGATCTCATGACCCTGAGATCATGCCCTGAGCTGAAATCAAGAGTCGGATGCTTAACTGACTGAGCCACCCAGATGCCCCTGCAGAAAGATCCCTTTAAGGACAACCCCATCAGGCTGCCCTTGGCAAGAGCCGCTTCTGATACAAAGAACAGTGTGCCCTTTGCCACACCCAGGGTAGCCACCTCTCTTGGTTGTGTCACTGTCACCTTTAGACTTCTTAAGTGTGGACAACTACCAGCCCTGTGGTTCTCAAGTTCCAGGAGACACATGTCAATCTCTCCATCACAGTATTTACTCATTGAACAAATATTTTATTGAATGTCTGCCATGTGCCCCAGGCCCTATTCTAGGCACTTGGGAAACATTGGAGAACAAAAATAGAAATCCCTGCCCTTGAGGTGTTTATGTTCTATCAGGAAGAGTCAGACAATAAATAATAAGCATAGTATATAAGCAAATGATAGTGTTAAGTTATCAGTGCTATGGGGGAAAAGAGAAAGAAAAGTCCAGCAAGATCAGGGATTAGGAGGACAGAGGGTGGGAACTGCAGTTTTGTTTTAAGATTTTATTATTAGAGAGAGGCGCCTGGGTGGCTCAGTCGTTAAGCGTCTGCCTTCAGCTCAGGTCATGATCCCAGGGTCCTGGGATCAAGCCTCGCATCGGGCTCCCTGCCCAGCGGGAAGCCTGCTTCTCCCACTCCCCCACTCCCTGTGCTTGTGTTCCCTTTCTTGCTATCTCTCTCTCTCTGTCAAATAAATAAAATCTTAAAAAAAAAAAAAGATTTTATTATTAGAGAGAGCACGTGCAAGAGTGAGAGCACAAGCGGGGGGAGGGGCAGAGGGAGAGGGAGAAGCAGGCTCCCCACTGAGCAGGGAGCCCAACACAGAGCTCGATCCCAGGACCCCGAGATCATGACCTGAGCCAAAGACAGACGCTTAACCCACTGAGCCACCCAGGCGTCCCCAGAGTTGTGGTTTTAAGTAGTATGGTCAGCGCGACCACACTATTCAATGAGAAGCTACCATCTTGAATTGGGCCATGCAGCTGGCTGCCCCGGGCACAACCTGAGCACCAAGGAGAGTCCTTGGAGCTGTGGCCTTGAGCAGGGGAAGGGGATGGTTCGAGGATGGCTCAAAGAGGGACTGGCTTTAGACAGGGGCATGGTAAGTAGGGATTCTTTTTCCCCCCAAGTATTGTGTCTGCCTTCAAGTGTGAGGAAAGACCAGGACTTGGCCCTTGTAAGTGCCCCTGGTTGTAGTTTGGGGCACACTTCTCACAGGCAGGGAGACATTGGCCCAGGGTTCGGGGCTGCAGTTTTTCATCGACTCGCTCTGTGACCCCCGATGTGTCACTTCCCCTCTCTGGACCTCAGCTTCCATGTCTATACAATGAGGGGCATTTCCAGCAGGTCCCCAGGGCCTTGAAGGGTCTATGATTCTACCGGTCCCTCGGGAGCCCTTCTGCCTGCAGGAGGGGAATACGGCCCTTCACCTGGCTGCCAGCCGGGGCCACCTGGCTGTGCTGCGGCGGCTCGTGGACATCAGGCTGGACCTGGAGGAGCAGAACGCAGTGAGTCATCGCCCAGAGGGTGCAGAGATGCTCACTCACTCCCTGCTTTCGAGGAATGGACGGCCTGAGGTGCAGCCTGATTTTCCCCTGCTAGAGGCTTCCTGGAGTAAGAAGGAATAGACAGAGAGCAGGGGGTGAGGCAGCTTGGAGGGGGAGAACGTGAGCAGGGATGTGGAGGTGGGAATCAATGTACCACATGCTCCTCAACGTGAGAAAATCAGGTACTGGGCTCAGGGAACCACAAATAATGACGCAGGTTATTGTCCTCAGTAGCATGGCCGTGGAGAGCTCCCAGAGCCCTGGAGCCCTAGTGGGAGGGGTCCCTCTCCTCTCAGGGTCTGGCTTCAGCCTCCCTGCCGTCCTCATACCTCTCCCTGTGTGTTTCAGAAAGGTCTGACTGCCCTGCACGTGGCGGCTGAAGGCGTCCACCCCGACTGTGTACAGCTGCTCCTTGAGGCCGGGAGCTGTGTGAATGCCCTCACCCAGGTAGTCAGTCCTCCCCTGGGACGGATGTCTGCCCTTGGCTTCTGAAGCCTAACTCTAACCGTGCCCACAGTAGCAGCCACGGTGATTCCTGAACGTGCGTGAATAGGGGCCCTCAGGCAGCAGGCCTGGGGTCTGGTCTTGGCTTCTCCACTGCGGGGCTCTGTGACCGAGGCCAAGTCACTTAAATTCTCTGAGCTTCATTTTCCAACTATAATAGGAGGATGATATGTAGTCACATTTTTATAATGCTGTGAGGAGTAAATACTCCTCCCAGTGCCTGGGAGGTGCTAGGAGCTCAGCACCTGTTGGTGTCTTCTTATTGCGGGGTCCTTGGTAGTTCATGAGTCCCCTTTATAACAATCCCTTCAGAAAAATTACCCCTGTTATACCGATGAAGAAACGGAAGCTTAGAGAGATTCAATGACTTTCGCGGGTCACAAGCTGGCAAGAAGCAAAGCTGAGTCTGAAAAGCCTACTCCCCGGACTGCAGAGCTCATGGCCTGGAAGGTTTGCCCTGCCTGTGCAGGAGCCACATCAGTCCCCAGAGCTGGAGCCTGGGTCAGGCCTCTTCTCTCTCTCACTGCTGACTCCTTAAGTCAGCCACTGGAAATTCTCTCCGTGTCCTGGAAAAAGGGGCGTTGTGGCTTTAGGTAGGGAGTTGGCGTTTTTGTTTTGTTTAGCTTTTTACTTTTAGATCAATGACAAATAATCTGTCTTGGCTGATTGCATGGCTTCAGGGTCTGGAATTCTCTATTTGTTCTAAATTTCAATAATAAAGCAATAATAATAAATAAAATATGCTAGCAAAAATAGTGAAAAAGCCCAGGAATTAAAATATGCTAGAAATATTTAACACAAAAGCAACCAAGGAGAAACAGAAGAACAAAAAAGACAGGAGACATACAGAAAATCAGTAGCAAAATGACAAACGTAAATTCAATAATAATATCAATGTTAACCCCCCTTCAATGTGAATAATACTTTATAAGTCACAAAACACTTAATTTGCAGAACTCCTCTAGCAGGTACACCTTGCTGCCCCAGGGTGTCGGGATGACACCAAGGTCCACCCAGAGGGTGGAAGCAGCTGCCCCAGGGCACCCAGCTAGGTCCTTCCATTGGCACGGTGTTGCTCTTTGGGCAGCAACCCTGTCTCAGTGCCCAGCACAGTGCTTAGGACTGGGAGGGGGCACAAGAAGTGAAATGTCAAGGCCATCTCCCCAGCAGCAGCAGCATAGGAGTTTAGGGACTGGGGAGGTCGTGTCCAGCTGGTGGTCATTGGCAGGGCTGGAGCTGCCCACTGCACTGGGCCTTGTGCTCTCGCCTTGGCTTGAGGTTTCTGGTAGTGGGCACATTCTACCTGGACACCCCCACCCCTCGCAGGGTCTCTGGAGTGGGGGCTAACCCAAAGGGAGTACATTTGCCATTGGGAGGTGGACTGTTTCCCACTCACCCTGTGCACTCAGTTCAGATAGGACTTTGGGGGGGTGACCAGCTCGTCCCAGTTTGCCCCATACCATCCTGGTTTTCAAAACTGAAAGTCCTGGGGTAACAGTCTGGGCAGCCTGGGACCCCTGATTGCTTAGAGGGGTCTGCCTGGCAGAGTTAGGGGGAGGGGGTATCTCATGTGAGATCGTTGTTTGACTGGGGGTGCGCTTGGATTGAAGGAGGGCACTTAGAAGGCCCATCGGGATGAAGCCTTGCCCTGGCGCTGCCTGGCTCCTGCCCAGACATGCTGAGACCAGCTCTAGCGGGGCAGTGTGTGCCAGGTGGGGTTTGATCTGTGCTAGCAAATCTTATTTATTCCTCTCTTTGAAAACCTCAGAGTATACTCTGTGTGTCTTTACCGGCCTAGGAATTGTGCAGGCTTTGATGTATGTTCTGGAGTTTGTGACAGGAGGCAAGGAAAAGCCAGGACCACAGTGAGCTCCTTTTACTCATCACCAGGACTTGGCAAGGCAATTGATTTCTCCAGCCTCAGGGTTCAAGGGGTAATTGTCCCGGGGGTTGTGAGACACAAATGGAATAATGGATCCCAAAGTCCCCGTGTGAGGGGCTTTCAGGATATGGCACTGATGCCTGTTTCCCTCTAGAAAAAACAGAGCTGCCTCCACTACGCAGTCCTCTGTGGCTCTGAGGACGTGGCCAGGGCCCTCATCCACGCAGGAGGCCACACCAACGTGGCTGATCATGTAAGTGTGGGGGCCTGGGTTGAAGGGGGTCTCCACTGCAAAGTCTCCATGACCTCGCTGATGAAGCACAGCAGGGAGAGACGGGTGCTTTGGGCCCCTGGGGTTGGCATGAGGGCCAGGACTGCGGGACCCGGTAGCTAGCGTGAGGGAGGGTCAGATAAGCTTCTAGCTAGAATAGGGTTAACAAACAAGCTGCGTTTCCTCCCAAGCGAATTATTCGCTCATGTTCTCCACCCATTTCTCCATTGGGACTTAGTGATGGTCTTTTATGTTACAGTTCTAGCCTCTTGGTTGTTCATTTTTTCTTGTTATGTCGTGATGCACTCACAGGCGACAGTATATCCTTGTGGTTAAGACATGTCCTTTGTCAGACAACCTGGCTTTGAGGCCTGGCACTGCCGTTCACATACTGAATGACCTTGGGCAAGTTGCTTTGACCTCCTTGGGACTTTGTTTCTTTATCTTTAGGTGCTATTATTATTCTCATTATATAAATGAGGAACTATCTATTGTTTAAATTAGAAAGAGGTCATTTCTTTTGTTTTTGTTTGTTTTTTAAGAGGTCATTTCTTAAATAAGCACTATATTTTAAATTATTCTAAGAACAATATAGCACAGTTCATTGGAATATGGAGAAAAAAGGCATCCCTCATCCCAGCACCCTAGTAAAGCAATGACTTTTCTTCATTCCCTTCCAGTTTCCTTCGGTATGTGTAGTAGCACCTCTAGCTAGAAAGGATCCAAGCTAAGGTGGAATTCTGGAAAAGGGGATGCTTAGTTGTTTTTAACCATCAAGACATCAGAATTTTGATTCATGTCCAGTGGAGACTGGTTTTTTGTTTTATCTATTTTTCTTTTTTAAAGTGAGCTCTACACCCAACATGGGGCTCAAACTCGTGACTCTAAGATCAAGAGTTGCATGCTCTACCAACTGAGCCAGCCGGGTGCCCCATTTATCTTTTTTTTTTTTTTCTTAAACAATTGAAGTTCAAAATAGCTAAGAACACTCTGAAAGAGAAAAGTGGGGTACGGGAGTTGTCCTAAATCCACATACCATAAAAGATTGCTAAACTTGATTATATAAAAAAATAAAAACATTTTGCCTGGCAAAAGAGACTATAAGCCAAGTCAAAAGGTAAATGACAAACCAGATTCAAAGATAAAGGACTGAGTCTTTCTAATATATAAGAGTTTGTGCAAATTATTACAACATAAAAAACAACCCACGAGAAAAATAGCCAAACGATATGAACAGACATTTTATAGAAAAGAAATACAGATGACCCTTAAGAGAAATGTGAATTGATACTACCTGGACATACATCCACTCATCAGACTGGTACAAATCCCAAAGTTTTGCCAAATGTGTTGACAAAGCTGTGAGGAAGTAGGCACCATCATATATTACTGGAGCCAGCATAAATTGGTACAACCATACAACACAGCAATTTTCACAATATGTATAACAAAGTGCAAATGCATGGGCCCTCTGATGAAGCAAATCTACTTCTAGGAATCATGATATTTGTCTTTCTCTGACAGACTTATTTTGCTTAACTTAATACTCTCTAACTCCATCCATGTCATTGCTCAGGCAAGATTTCATTCTTTCTTATGGCTGAGTAGTATTCCATTTTATATATATATCTCACATCTTCTTTATCTATTCATCAATCAATGGACATGGGCTACTTCCATCATTTGGCTATTGTAGATAATGCTGCTATAAATATCAGGGTGCATGTATCCCTTTGAATTAGTATTCTTGTATTCTTTGGGTAAATACCTAGTAGTACAATTGCTGGGTTGTAGGGTAGTTCCATTTTTAATTTTTTAAGGAACCTCTGTACTGTTTCCCACCGTGGCTGCACCAGTTTGCATTCCCACCAACAGTGCAAGAGAGCTCCAAATTGGGGAAGTTTTTAAACAAATATATGAATAGATGTTAATGCTGAGGATGTGAAAAAAACAAGATGAACATTCTCCATCAAAAATACCAGGGCTCTTGGAGAAACTTCTAGGACTGGGGCAGGAAATATATAGGAGGAATCTGGAGTGTCTTGCAATGACACAAAGTAAAGAAGTGTTCCATAAGAACACCGTGATGTACACACCTACTAGAATGGCCAAAAGCCAAAACACTGACAGCACCAAATACTGATGAGGATGCCGAGCAGCAGGAACTCTCATTCATTGCTGCTGGGAATGCAAAATGGTACAGCCACTTTGGAAGACAGTCTCACAGTTTCTTACAAACTAAATCTACTCTTGAAGTCTGTGTGCAAGATGGCAGAGAAGGGTGTGAAGACCATCACTTTTGTGGCTGTGACCAGTGCTCTGCCCATCATCCAGAAGCTAGAGCCACAATTGCGGTTGCCAATACCTATGCTTGTAAGGGGCTAGACAGGGTTGAGGAGAAACTACCTATTCTGAATCAGGCAACAACCAGGTTGTTGCCAATGCCAGAGGTGTTATGACTGGGGCAAAAGATACTGTGACACAGCTGTTACCAGGGCCAAGGATTCCATGGCCAGCACCATCACTGGGGTGATGGACAAGACCAAAGGAGTGGTGACAGGCAGTGTGGAGAAGACTAAGTCTATGGTCAATGGCAGCATTAACACAATCTTGGGAGGTCGGATGGTGCAGATGGTGAGCAGTGGAGTAGAAAATGCGCTCACCAAATCAGAGTTGTTGGTGGACCAGTACCTCCCTCTCACTGAGAAAGAACTAGAAAAAGAAGCAAAAAAAGTTGAAGGATTTGATACAGTTCAGAAGTCAAGTTATTATGTTAGACTGGGATCCCTGTCTACCAAGCTCTGCTCATGTGTCTACCAGCAGGCTCTCAGCAAGGTTAAAGAAGCCAAGCAAAAAAGCCAAGAGACCATTTCTCAGCTCCATCCCACTGCTAATCCGATCGAATTTGCCAGGAAGAATGTGCATAGTGCCAACCAGAAAATTCAAGGTGCTCAGGATAAATT
This sequence comes from Callorhinus ursinus, assembly GCF_003265705.2. NCBI lineage: Eukaryota > Metazoa > Chordata > Mammalia > Carnivora > Otariidae > Callorhinus > Callorhinus ursinus. Next base: position 29,961,064 of record NW_027397087.1, read on the forward strand.
CTCTCTCTCCTGGGTGGAGTGGAAGAGCATTGGCTCTGATGATACAGATGAGTCCCACTGTGCTGAGCACTTTGAGTCACGTCCTCTTGCCCACCACCTGACTCAGCAGCTCCAGACCACATGCCACACTCTGCGGTGTCCAAAGGTTACTGCAGAACATCCAAGATCAGGCCAGTCCCTTGGGGGTGATGGCCGGTGACATCTACTCAGGGTTCTGCAACACTGCCTCCTTTAAGGAAGTGTTTGATGACCTCCTCACTTCCCGCAAAGGGCAGGCTGCAGAAAATGGAGTATTTAGATGATGTGATGGATTATCTTGTTAACAATACGCCTCTGAATGGGCTGGTAGGTCCCTTTTATCCGCAGCTGACCAAGTCTCAGAATGCTCAGGACCAAGGTGCACAGAAGGACACAAGCTGTCCGGAGGCCCAGCAGCCTGAGCACAGAACACGTTAAAGCTCTCTTTGTCACCAGTATGTGGTACAGCCAGCCGGAGGAGACTTTCTGTGATGCTGAAATTGACCTGCTAACAGTTCTGAATTGGGGAAGCCAGCTAGCCAGAGGAAAGGTCCTCAGTTGTAGTCATTTCTAACTGGATTAAGAGCTTTGAAATTTTTGGCATTAGCAGATGAGCTCGGTTGTTTACCTGGCTGGTAAGAAAAGAATGATAGATTGGTCAGAGTGTAGCCAGGAGTCCCAGAAAGTTTCCGTGCATTTATGGTCTCATCCTATTATCATTGTTGCTGTTTGTTTGTATTGAATAAAAGCACCATCATGTGGGCTGAGGTGTCTGCTCTGGTCCGGTCTGAGCAGGCTTCATCTCACTGGTTTGTCTCACAAAGCATGCCTGTACAATTTTTTTTAAATTATTTTTCATGAAGGAATGCACCCTATGAATTCAATAAAATTCACTGCAGAATAGATAAAAAAAAAAAACCCTCACTCAAAGCTCTACAGTAAAAAAAAAAAAAAAAAATTAGAAAATGGACAAAACACCTGAATAGACATTTCACTGATGAGAATATACAGATGACAAATAAGGGTATGAAAAGACATTCAACATCATTAGCCATTAGGAAAGTGCAAGTTAAAACCACAAAGAGATATCACTACACGCCTATCAGAATGATTAAAATAAAAAATAGTGATGACACCAAATGTTGGCAAGGTTGTGGAGAAACTGGATCACTCTTACTTTGCTGGTGCGAATGTAAAATGGTACAACCATTCTGGAAAACAGCTTTGGAGTTGTTCAAAAAACTAAACATGCAGTTACCCTGTGACCTAGCAATTGTGCTCTTGGCCTTTTCCCCCAGAGAAGTAAAAACATCTGTTTGCACAAAAACCTGTACCTGAATTTTCATAGCACCTTTATTCATAATAGGCCAAACCTGGAAACAACCCAGATGTCCTTTGAAACGTGAATGGTAAGGGAAACTGTGGTACACCCAACTCATACAACTCAGCAATGAGAAGAAACTACTGGTGCATGCAACAGCTTGGATGAATCTCAAGGGAATAATGTTGAGTGACAAAAGCCAGTCTGTGAAGTTACATATGGTATGGTTCTGCTTATAGAACATTCTCAAAATGACACAATAGAGATGGAGAGCAGATTAGTGTTTGCTGAGGGTTAGTGATGGGAACGTGGGACAGAGGAGAGAATTATAAAAGAACAACACAAGGGATCCTCGTGAGGGAATGGTTCTGTATCTCGGCTGCGCAGTGGGTACACGAACACGCACCTGTGATAAAATGGCATAGAACTAAACACACACGTGTACAAATGACGACGAGTGAAGCTGAGGGGATCGGAATAAGATAGTGGATGTTATCAGAGTCATTATCCTGCTTGGGATATTGTACCAGGGTTGTTGTGGTTTTTAAGATTATTTTATTTTAGAGAGAGAGGGCGAGCCTGCAGGGGAGAGGGACAGAGGGGAGAGAGAGAAGCAGACTCTGCACTGAGCATGGAGCCCAACCCTGGGCTCGGTCCCAGGATCCTGAGATCATGACCTGAGCAGAAATCAAGAGTGGGACGCTTCACCGACTGCACCACCCAGGAGCCCCTGTGCCAGGGTTTTGTAAGATGTTACCCCTGGGGGGAAGTGGGTAAAGGATACACCAGAGCTCTCTGCATTATTTTTTAACTGCATGTGAGTCTATAATTACCTCAAAATAAAACTTTAAGGTTCTTCTTTTAAAAAAAATTTAAGCATCTCTGGAAGCATACACATAATAGCAACAGTCAAGATTACCAGTGTCAGTTGTGGGGCGGGTGGGGGACAGCGCCTGGGTGGCTCAGTTGGTTAAGCCTCTGCCTTTGGGGGCGCCTGGGTGGCTCAGTCGGTAAGTGGCTGCCTTCGGCTCAGGTCATGATCCTGGGGTCCTCAGATCGAGCCCCACATCAGGCTCCCTGCTCAGCAGAGAGCCTGCTTCTCCCTCTCCCTCTCCCTGCCACTCTGCCTACTTGTGCTCTCTCTCTCTCTGTGTCAAATAAATAAATAAAATCTTAAAAAAAAAAAAAAAAGCCTCTGCCTTTGGCTCAGGTCCTGATCCCAGGGTCCTGGGATTGAGTCCCACATCGGGGCCCCCCTGCTCAGCGGGGAGCCTGCTTCTCCCTCTGCCTGCCACTCCCCCTGCTTATTCTCTCTCTCTCTCTGACAAATAAATAATAAATAAAATCTTAAAAAAAAAAGATTACCAGTGGGGTTTAGGAGTGGGGAATATGAGCAGATGGGTGATGGGGGTGGAAGAAGCCTTTTCACTAGGTACCTTGTGTACTTTTTGGTTCTTTTGGTTTTTATAAATAAAATGTAAAACAACTAAAAGCCATACTTGCTCTCTTTCCACTCCCTTTTCTGACCACATTCCCCCAGACGTGTTTCCAGGATGACCGAGGCTAGATCTAGAGTATTCGCTTATTTTATCTCCATAGCCTGCTGCTTTCTTTCTGGAAAGACGGTCCTTGTAGTTCTGACAAGTTTCCAGGCTCACCTGAGTCATGCGTTTGAGCCAATTTCAGTCTCTCCCCATTCACTGGCACAGCACACCTTTTCCTGGCCAGATTTTGATTTCACAGTCATCCAGCAATGATCTGAAGGCTCTGTTGAAATTCTTGGGGTAGTTTTCCCCGGGTTTAAAAATTTTTTTCTAGATGTGTTTCAGAATCCTTTTTGGCATTTATAGAAATTTGGATTTGGGATTACACTAAACTTGTAAATAATATAAGAGAAAATGGTCATCTTTATACTAATTTTTCACTAGGAGCATGAAGTCTTACTATTTCTTTTCTTTTCCATCCTCAGTCATGTTATATGGCTTTTATTTTGCCTTTGATATGTCCATTAACAATTATACTCTTCATAGATACTTTATAATTTTGACTGTCATAAAAAGGATATCTTTTAAAAAATATGTCATTTCGGGGCACCTGGGTGGCTCAGTTGTTAAGCGTCTGCCTTCAGCTCAGGTCATGATCTCGGGGTCCTGGGATCGAGCCCCGCATCGTGCTCCCTGCTCAGCGGGGAGCCTGTTTCTCCCTCTCCCTCTGCCTCTGCCTGCCGCTCCCCCTGCTTGTGCTCTCTCTCTCTCAAATAAATAAATAAAATCTTAAAAAAAGAAAAGGGTCAAACCTAGAAGCACTATATCTCCATACACCTCCCTACGTCCATCCCCCAGCACCAACCTACCAACCTGTTCTGGGCAGTCCTGGGAGGGACCCCGTGAATGATCCATGTGTCTGTCTCCTCCCCCAGCAGGGCACCTCTCCTCTGCACCTGGCTGTGAAGCACCACTTCCCTGCCTTGGTCCAGCTCCTCATCGACGCCGGCAGTGACCTGGATGCCACCGACAATGTAAGTGGTTACGGAAACCGTCTGGGCCCCAGGGAACCTCTGGGCACCCTCCCAGGCTGGCAGGGCTTGGCTGCCATCTCCTAGCATGGCTTGGAGTTGAGAAATTACTTTTTTAGTTTATAAAAAAGCTGTGTGAATATTTGTTGAAGGTAACATCATTTTATCAACCATTCCTCTATTTTGAACATTTTGGTGGTTTCCAGGTTGTTACCATGGTCTGGATAACACTGCAGTAAACATCTTCCTACGTACCACCATTTCCTTTCATTGATTTTTCTTTTCCTTTAGGAAAATTCCCAGGACAGGGGTAAGTGGGGCAGTCTTGTGTCACAAGAGGCCTCTGAGTCCTGAAGTTGTGCTCAGTCAGGAGCCCTTTGAATTCCCCATCTCTACAGTCCTCCCCCTGACCACAGAGCCCTCAGTACCCGTACCTACAACCACGAGTGGTGGAAAGCAACTTGGCAGGATACAGCATATACCTTCAAAATGATCAGTCTTTGCACTTTAATGAATTGAGCCTCAAGAGATACATTAAAAGCTCATGCACAAAGATATTTATTGCAGCGTTGTTTACCAGTCTTCAATTTGCAAATGGCCCAAATATTTAATAATAAAGAAGTGATCAGGTAGATTATGGGCTAGGTGTAGATTACTATGGAGCTGTTAAAAATGGTGTTTGTCATAATATGTGGACATGTTAGTAGAAAAAATGGATGCAAAATGTATATATGGGATGATCTCATGTAAAACCAACAAATCAAAAGCATTCTACATTAAAGACTAGAAGAAATATAGTAGGATTGTTACAGAGGTTGACTTAGCTAGCAAGTGGTATTTTTTCCTTTATTCTTTCTGCTTTTTTGTTTTTACCAAGTTTTCTCTGGTATTGTGTTTATGACTAAACCCAGCTTACTTTCTCCCATAACTTTTGGATAAACTTGTTAAGGCCCAGTTAGGAGTGGATCCACCTTGGACCTGTCCTGGCTTTGAGCCTTGGGACACTTGTACATGCTTTTCTACTCCCCTGACCCCTTGGCTTCTTCCCCAGAGGCAGCAGACGCCCCTCCACCTTGCTGCTGAGCACGCCAGGCAGGACATAGCGGAGATGCTCCTCGTCACGGGGGTTAACTTAAACCTGAGAGACAAGGTACCTCCCAACCAGCCTCCCTTTCAAGTTTTCATGGCTCCCTCTTTGCCAGAGACCCTACTACAAATGTCTCCTGCTCTCAGACTGTTCAAGGCTTCCCATCCTTTGTATACTAGCTCAGATGCACCCTCCACCAGGAAGCCTTCCTGCCCCTCCATCACCTTCCCCTTCCTCCTCTGAGGTCCCTTAGGACTTGGCCTGCCCTTCTGCTGGTCTAGAACTGTGAGGTGGTTGTCTTCTGTTTCATGGTCCCTCAGACTTTGAGCTCCTTGAGTTGCCAGGTGGCCAGGGGGAGGAGTAGAGGAGCGGTACCTCACTGCCCCACAGCCCCCTACTTGTGGGTCAGGGGTGGGGAAGCTTCCTGGCTTTTTGTGCCTCTGGGGTGGCTACTCCCTCAGGTGGCTGGAGAGTCCAGATGACCTGAGGACTTGGTATAAGGCTAAGGAGGTCAAAGGCTCATGAGGGGAAGGGGCTTGGATACGTGGCCCAGTCCTTGGGATGGTGTGCGGAAGAGTTGAGGGCAGGAATAGACCCTGAGACTAGACCTGGGAGGGGGCTCCCTGCCTTGACCTGGGCCCCAGGGCAGCCGGCCAGGTGCGAAGAGGAACTTCCCAACGCCCTGCACGTGCGTGGGGATTAAGGCCAGCCCTGTGCGGGAGGCCTGGAGCAAAGGGCCTGGGTGGGGTGGGCAGACGTGACCTGATGAACCCAGTCCCCTTCTCTGGGCTCTGGTTTCATCTAAAAAGCAGGCCAGGTCTTGCTATTTCACAGGTGTTGTTGAGGAGTTATGCAGGCTGGGCTTCATATGCTCTAAGACTTCCTAAATTATAAATAAGAGGCGGTTGCTGGGATTATTGCCTCATTCGACCTTTGCCTCCCACGCCCCTCGTCATGCCCAGAAAACCTTTCGCTCTCCAGTGTAGACTGCTGGAAACCGCTTTCTTGGGGGCAGGAGCGTTTGCAGCCAATGCTAGAGGCCCCCTTCTTACTTCTTTCTTGCAGCAAGGGAAAACTGCCCTGGCGGTGGCCACTCGCAGCAACCACATCAGCCTGGTGGACATGATCATAAAGGCTGATCGCCTCTACACGTGGGAGAAGGTACTGACACCCTGCACGGGGTCTGTCCATGTTGCAGAGGCAGCGGCCTTGGCTCGGGGTGGTGCTGGCTTTGAACCCCAGCCCTGACCAATTCAGCCCCGCCCAGTTTCCGAGGAGGTGATAATCTGTGCCTTACCTACCGCGAGGCTTGTCTGTGAGCATCTAGAGATGAGTGAGCACCCAACCACACTGCAACAAGGCAGACCGGGGTCTGTACCATTGTGGAGATAGTACCGGATGCTGTTAGAGCTCCTGGTTGCTGGATGCATGGGCGCATGCCTGCGTGCATGAAGGAAGAGATGGCAAGTTGGTTTCAGCTTACTGCCGTCTCCAGGTGACTGGAATTGCTGCTGGGGGTGTTGTAGTCAGGCAACTTTCTGAGCCCAGAAGGAAAGTGTGCTGGGATTGATTAGTGATGCTTGCTGAGGAATTGGGGAGGAAGAGCAGCAGATGTAAGGCCATGCTATTCCAATTGTCAGCAAATGGGGGTCGGGTGGGGAGTTTTTTGATGTCTTTGAGGTTGTTTTTATACATAGAAAATAATTTTTGCATTTACTTCAGTTTTAAAAATAATTTATTACAAATTTTAAAACCTAGTTTTCCTTGGGGTGCCTGGGTGGCTCAGTTGGTTAAGTGTCTGCTTTCTGCTGGGGTCACAATCTATGATCCTAGGGTCCTGGGATGGAGCCCTGCATCAGGCTCCCTGCTCAGCAGGGAGTCTGCCTCTCCCTCTCCCTCTGCCGCTGCTCATGCATGTGCTCTCTCTTTCTCTCTCTTGCTCACTCTCTTAAATAAATAAAATCTTTAAAAAAAAAGAACCACCTAGTTTTCCTTAAACTTATAAATTCATTTTATAAATCTTATTCCATTTATACAACTGGTATTTTTTTAGGAATTTCCACTTTCAGGGAAGCCTTTTAATTAATGTTTGGACCCATGTTTAAACTATCTTAAACATTTTAAACATTAAATTAAATTTGATAGACATTTTTTAAGCACTTTACTTCCTAAATTCTTTTCCTTCTTTTCTTTTTAAAGAGGGAGGTGGGGGCAGAGGGAAAGGAAGAGAGAAAATCCCAAGCAGGCCACGGGGCTTGATCCCACAACCCTAAGATCATGACTTGAGCCCAGATCAACAGTTGGACGCTTGACTGACTGAGCCACCCAGGTGCCCCCTAAATTCTTAAATTATCCTAGTAAAATCCGGTAAATTAAACCTATAAAGTGAATCTCAAATATCTTAAACATTCCAATATTGTTTGCAAACTTAGTAAGCTTCTCTTGTACCGCTCAAAAAAATCGCTATTTCAAAATCAATTGATTAATAACAAATTTCAATAGGAATCATAAGATATTCTCTTTCACAGACATGCTAGATTCTCAGAAACATTACAGCTCCTTTGCATACAACAGGTTACTCCTAAATGTAACCCCAAAATATTAATACCAAGAGTTTGATGAACTGATTCATCTCTGTGCTTAATTCTAACACCTCAGACTTTAAAAGTTCTCAACGCTAAGGCAGCAGCTCAGCTAGATTCACAACCCCACCCCCACCCCCCGGGCCAATTCAATCTGAGTCTCTGAAGTACGGGTCCAAGCATCGGTAGTTTTGTTTTTTATTTATTTTTTTAAAAATATATTTTTTAATTTATTTATTTGACAGAGAGAGAGCGAGAGAGGGAACACAAGCAGGAGGAGTGGGAGAGGGGGAAGCAGGCTTTCCACCAAGCAGGGAGCCCGATGCAGGGCTCGATCCTAGGACCCTGGGATCATGACCTGAGCCGAAGGCAGACGCTTAACGACTGAGCCACCCAGGCGCCCCTTGTTTTTTATTTTTACTTATTTTTTAAAAATTTATTTATTTGACGGAGAGAGAGAGAGAGAAAGCACAGGCAGAGGGAGAGGGAGAAGCAGGCTCCCCGCAGAGCAGGGAGCCCCATATGGGGCTCGATCCCAGGACCCTGGGATCATGACCTGAGCTAAAGCCAGAGTTTTAACCAACTGAGCCACCTAGGCGCCTTAAAGATTCTATTTTTAAAGATTTTTTTTTGAAGATTTTATTTTTTAAATTAATCTCTACACCCAACGAGGGGCTCAAACTCACACCCCCAGGATCGAGTCTCACGCTCTACCAGCTGAACCAGCCAGGTGCTCCAAGCATCAGTGGTTCTTAAAGCTCCCAGATGATCCCAATATACAGATGCAGCTGGGAACACTGCTGGGGAACCTCCCCACGTGAAAGCCAGTCTCCCTGGTCATCACGTCACAGGTGATTGGCCAGACACTGTTGACCAGGATGTAAGATTTGCAGCTGCGGATGCCAGAACTCACCTGAGCTTTTTTAAGAACCAGAACTCTGTATCCACATCCTTCAGAGGGGCTTACTTAGGCTTTTGTGGGTTTAACTTATGGTATCACATAGTTCTTTTGTAATTTCTCATTTTATCACCTGCTTTGCATAGAAATTCTGTAATCCTGCCCTTCACTACTTGTTGGGATTCAACAGATCTAGTTAGTGCATGATCCTTGGCTTGACTGGTGTTAAGAGCTGCTGAGTCCTTCTGCTGACACTTGCGTTGTAAGAACACAGAGAAAAGAGAGGAATTGGGAAGACTTCCTGGAAGAGGTGGCCTGTGGGTGATCTTTGGATTGTGGCAGTGGGGTTGAGGGACAGGCAGGTGAGAAAAGGAATTCTGGATGGAGTGTGAGCGGCTGGGGTTCCACTAGTCCAAGCAAGGCACAGAGTGAGAAACCAGAGTCGCAGACATGAAGCCCCAGGCCTGGATGCCTGCCAGAGCCCTATCCAAACTCCCAAGGGAGAGCCTGGCAGGGATTTCCCCCCAGGTGGCAGCTGCACTTTGGGGATCTGCTCCACAGGATCACCTCTTGCGCAGGGACCCCAGGGATCCCTGTGGGAAGAACTTGACCTTTAAGCAGGACCATCGGCAGGAAGGGCGGCAATTCTCCCGAGTGCTGTGGCGACTGGCCTCCAGGGACCTGCGGCCTCATGAGTGGAAGAAGCTCGCATATTGTTGGGAATTCACTGAGGCCCACGTCCACGCCATCGAGCAGCAGTGGACAGGTACCGCCCTGCCTCTCCCCACCCCAGAGTGACCAGTGTGTGGAGAGGTGGGGGCACTATGTATTAGGCTTTCTATGTTTCTGGGGGGAAAGCCCTGCAACCCACAGCCTGATCACAGCAAGCCACATGCCATCGCCAACATCCCAAATGCCTCTTCATCCCTCCAAGCCTTTGCTCAGGCCATGCCCTCTGCCTCTCCCTCCCCATTGACCTGTAAACTCACATTCTTCATGAATTAGCCCAAGCTGATACCAATCATTCACACACCAAACTAAAGTCACTCCCTATAAAAAGGAGAGGACCAGCTATTGCCACCATTATTTAGTGTCTGCCTCGAAATGTTGGCCCCGTCAGTTAAGCATCTGCCTTCAGCTCAGGTCATGGGCCCAGGGTCCTGGGATCTGGGATCGAGCCTCGCATCAGGCTCCCTGCTCGCTGGGAATCTGCTTCTCTCTCTCCCTCTGCCCCCCACCCCCCCATGCTTATGCTCTCTCTCTCTCCTCTCAAATAAATAAAATTAAAAAAAAAATGTTGTCCCTGGTACTAAGGCAGAAAACAGAAACAGAAAGAAGGACTGTAAATATTAGAAAGGAAGAAAGAGATTTATTAACTTCAGATGCTATAATCCTATACACAGGAAGTCCAGAAGAATCAACTGAAAAACTCAATAATTCAGTGAAATGGCTAAATATGATAAAATATACAGATACCATGGTATTCTTGTGTACCATCAATAAGTGGGGAAAATATATAGAGGTATTTTTGAAAAGCTATTCCATTTGCAATAGTTTCTAAAAAATATGAATGGCATATGAGTAAAATAAAAATTCAACTATAAAAAAAGACTTGTTAGGTGGAATGACATTCTATATTCCTGGCTAGAAAAAGTGTCAGGTAGACATTGATTTTTCCCAAACTAGTTTAAAAATTTGATTTTTTTAAAGATGTATTTATTTTAGAGGGGCTCCTGGGTGGCTCAGTAGTTAAGCGTCTGCCTTCGGCTCAGGTCATGATCCCAGGGTCCTGGGATTGAGCCCCTCATCGGGCTCTCTGCTCAGCGGGAAGCCTGCTTCTCCCTTTCCCACTACCCCCTGCTTGTGTTCTCTCTCTGCTGTCTCTCTCTCAAATAAATAAATCTTTAAAAGAAAAAAAAGATTTATTTATTTTAGAGAGAGAGATCAAGCGGCAGTCCGGGGGAGAGGGAGAGAGAATCCCAAGCAGACTCCTCACTGAGTTCGGAGCCCAACGTTGGGCTCGATCCCACAACCCCAAGATCATGACCCTGAGATCATGACCTGAGCCGAAACCAAGAGTTGGACGCTTAACTGACTGAGCCACCCAGGTGCCCCTGTTTCAGTTTTAATCAAATCAAAACAGGTTTTTGAAACTTGACTAAAGGATTCTAGAGTTCACTTGAAAGAATAAAGAGGGAATGTTTAAAGATTTTATTTACTTGAGAGAGAGCACATATGAGAGAGCACAAGAGAGACAGCGTGAGCTGGGGTTGAGGGGCAGAGGGAGAGGAAGAAGCGGACTCCCCGCTGAGCAGGGAGCCTGACGCTGGACTCCATTCCAGGATCCTGGACCATGACCTGAGCTGAAGGCAGCCGCTTAACCAACTGAGCCACCCAGGCACCCCCAAAGAGGGGCTATTTAAATGAATATTCTGCGGGGGAAGGTGAAGAGGATCTAATCCAACCAGACTCAACCTTTTATAAAGCTCAAATAATTAGCATAGAGAGATACCTGGCAGAAAAATATGCACACCAGTTAGTGGAATAGAGCAGGGAGTCCAAACGTAACCTTTGTGTCAGATAAGAACTTTCAGAGAGGACAAAGGAGCACGGGTAAATTATGGGGCTGGGGGCAAGGGACAGTGAATAAATGGGCCAAATGAAACCGCTCTGCCAAAGGCAGCCCCATGAGGAAGTGCCTGCTGAGGGCCCAGAGGGGGCCAGAAAGTCAGAGGATGCAGTGCATGGACTGACCTGGCCCCAGTGGCTGGGAGAGGAGACCTACCTAGTCACAGAGTGTAGTAACAAGCTCACCCCTCCTCCCACACTGAAGATCATGGCCGTACGTTGGAATCATCTGGGAAGCCTTAACACCGCTCAGTGCCCAGGCTGCGCCCAGACCCAAGTAGGTTGGAATTTCTAGGGAGGGAATGGGACCCAGATGTCAGTGTTTTTTGGAAGGCTTCCCGGGGGTTTCCAGTGAGCACTTACAGCTGAGAACCACCGGCACAGGGGAAAGAACATGGCCACCTCTGTCATGCACTAAGCCGGTTTTCTCATCTGTAAAATAGGACCACTAGCGGGCAAGGCACAGATTATTGTGAGTAGCCAGAGATGCAGGGAATAGTCCTGTGCGACATGGGATCACAACAATGAGTGCCAATTCTGTCTTCAGAGCAACACCAACAGGATGCGTGGTGGATGCTCAGGAGAAAGCCTGGGGCTGGGGAAGTTCTAGAGTCCCCAACACAAAACCTCTGCCCCAACCCCATCTGAGCCTGTCCCTTCCCTCCTGTCCCTATCTCTGGGCTGAGCTCCACAGCACCTTGGAGAAGGGCCTGGCTCTTTCCCACCTGGGCATGTGCAGGAGGTGGTGCAGGGCAGCTTAGAGCTGGCTCTGCCAAGGTGGGCTCGGTTGGCTCCTTCTCTTTCTCCCCTCGTGGCCCTCAGGCACCAAGAGCTACCAGGAGCACGGCCACCGGATGCTGCTCATCTGGCTGCATGGTGTGGCCACAGCCGGCGAGAACCCCAGCAAAGCACTGTTTGAGGGCCTCGTGGCAATTGACAGGAGGGACCTAGCTGGTAAGTGTCCCCTGCTCAGGGCAGCACTGGCCCCCCCTGGAATGTGACAGAGCCCCCGAAGGTCTGCTCAGACCACAATGTTGTGGTTCTGGCTTTGAACCTTCCAGATTCCTGGTCCTAGCCTTGTCTACAGGAATTCAGGCAGACCCCTGGGCAAACCAGTGCCTCCTGGGCCCGGTTTCCCCACCTGTGCCCTGAGGGTGCTAGCTCAGGTGATGCCTGCAACCTTCACAGCCGCAAAGCCACTGATGCTGTCGTCTCCTCCTCACTGGCCCTCTGTACTTTTTTTTTTCCCCCTAGCTTGGAGTAAGGCTGGAACAGCCTGCAGACTTCTTTTCCACTTCTTTTCCAGACTTCTTTTCCAACAGTAGGACATACGGGCCAGAACTGGCTTAATAGGAGTTGAACCAGTTCGATCTGGCAAATAAATCAAATTTCTTAAGGCCATCACAACCTTTTGAGTCTGTCCATTCCAAAAGCCTGGTTTGAGATTCTGAGCATCCTGTGGAACTATCAGGCAAGCGAGATAAAACGTTCAGTACGAATCCCTCGTTAAAAACAAAATCAGCTTATGCTGAAAAAGCCTTAAATACCGTGACGTCCCCTGGCGTGGTGCATTATGGGGCACGGGACGGGGTCTCAGGCGGTCAGCAGTAGTAACGAAGGCTCTGTCAGTCAGGCACTAACCGTGAAAACATGGCTAGCATGTCCTAGAGAGGAGAAAGGAGAGCCCCCTGTGTGGTGGGGAACTCACAGCTGCTGCAGGCAAGGTGGGAAAAAACTCATTGCAGAGGGGAGGCATCAGGGACTTTTTTTTTTCCAAAATGGTCTTAAATATCATTCTGTCTTCTAGCACAAACACTGGCAGGCAATTACAACAAAAAACCAGCCCGGTGAGGCAGAGCCGAGGCAACATGAAGCAATAGGATTCTTCTCTCTTGCAGAAAGCATCAGGAAGAAAGCAAATGCCGACCTGAGGGCCCCCAGCAGGTGCACGGCCATGTAACCAGAGGGGCCAGACCTTCAGGGGCATGGAGCCTCAGAGTGGGGGCCACTGAACAGAAGAGGACCACCACTTGAGGGCTTAAAAAAAAAAAAATCGCCGTAACAGACCTCTGGCCGCTTGTACTGAGCCACTGGCGCCGCTTGCGGTCTCTTCCACAAGCGCTGGTCCAGGGGCCGGTCCGGGTTTTGCAGGTAATCCCTTCCCACAGGTATGGTCCTTTATGGCTCGGAGCCTCACAGCAGCCCCCTGAGATGCAAGGGGCATCTCTTCAAAGAGGACACTGAGGCCCAGGATGGATGAAGCAGCTAATCAGCTGTTGCAGTCTCTCCAGCCAGCACTTACGAAACCGCCCGCCCGTCACCCACTCACTGGCTTTTAATGAATGCTGCGCTTACTCCACATCTCTCTTTCTGTCCCCAAGCTTATTTGTACACCGTGACAGTTCCAGGAGGCACACACTCTTTTTCTCTCGTTTTAGGATTTTTTTTTTAATTTTAAAAATTTTATTCTGAAATCCTTTCAGACTTAAACATTGCAGAACCAGTACAAAGAATTTCTGAATACATTTCACAATACAGCTTCCCCAAATATTAACATCTTACACAATCACAGCCTAATTTTCAAAACCAGGAAGTTAACAGATACCGTACTCTTAACTGCTCTTCACACCTGATTCCGATTTTGTCAGTTGAGCCGTTCATGTCCTTTTTCTGGACCAGGATCCAGTCCAGGATCACACACCTTACATTTAGTTGTCATTCTTAGTTTTACTAGCCCCTTACAGAGGGTCACCTCTCCAGAGCAGCACCATCTGACAGAACTTTCTGTGGTGACAGGAATGTTCCAGATCTATGCTATCCAATACATTTACCCCTAGCCACCTGTGGCTGCTGGGTACTTGAAGTGTAGCTAGTGGGACCGAGAAACCGAATGTGTAGTTTAATTTGAATGATTAGAAATTTAAATAAGTTGGGGCGCCTGGGTGGCTCAGTCGTTAAGCATCTGCCTTCGGCTTGGGTCATGATCCCGGGGTCCTGGGATCGAGCCCCGCATCGGGCTCCCTGCTCCGCGCAGGAAGCCTGCTTCTTCCTCTCCCATTCCCCCTGCTTGTGGTCCCTCTCTCGCTGTGTCTCTGTCAAATAAGTAAATAAAATCTCAAAAAAAAAAAAAAAAAGAAAAAGAAAAAAATTTAAAGAGGCATCTGTGGCAAGGGGCAAGCATACTGGGCGGCTCAGCTGGTGTGGAGCTTTGCTTTCAGGTGCCAGGCCAGCATGGGCTGCTCCGGGGCTCGGCTGCACTGGCGAGAGCGTGGCTCCAGGAAGCTGCGACTCTGGAAGCCTCCCCGTGGTTGCATAGATGTGGAGGCTATCTGTGCAGGATAATAGCCTGGAAGTTCTGCCCCCAAGCTCTTTCTAATTTGAGCTCTCCCGCATGTGGCACAGTTCTCTGTGGCCAGTTTAGGAGCCCAAGTCTTAGAAAAACTCCCCACAGGGTTACCCGCTGGGCCTGAGTCCTGGGAGGCGGACAGAATAAAGCTGTTAGAGCTGAAAGGGGCTTCAGCCGTCACACAGGGCTGGAGGGAGCTGACAGTGGTGCAGTCCTCTGAAAAGCAGCTGCCATTCCGTCTGCCCTAATGACAAATGCATTTGCCCTCTGACCCAGCAATCCCACCAGGAGGAATTTATCCTGCGGATAAACCTGCAAACGCCATACTAATATGAATGCAAATAAATGTATACTAATACGAATGCAAATAAATGTAGCAGAAACCGTGTCGTGCACAGGGGTGCATGAGAACTCTGTGCTGTCTGCTCAGAGGTTTTTTTTAACTGTCCCTATTAATAATTTTTAGAAACCACCTAGAACTTATGAAAAGAAAAGGAGGCTTTGAAACGAACCTGTTTTACAGGCAATAACTTGTAGGCCTGAGGCCTTACCGTTCACAGCCAGATTCAGACCCCCCAGTGCAGCACGCGGACCTCTGTGCCCTTTCTCTGCATATGATGTGGTTTTGTGTTTTTTGTTTTTCATTTTCTTAAGTAGGCTCCATGCCCAGAGTGGGGCTTCAAGTCATGACCCTGAGATCAAGACCTGGGCTGAGATCAAGAGTCGGACGCTCAACTGAGCCACCCAGGCGCCCCTGCATGTGCTTTGTGGAGGGGGGGGAGAAACTTCTCTTCCATTTATTCCATTTAGGAAATGTATTTTGTACCACATGAAACTTAGACCATTTGGATGAATTCTGCAAAATAAATTTTGTATTTTTTTTGAGACAAAAAAGCAAATTCTTAAATAAAATTGAAATGTTGAAATTCATCTTTCGCATTCGGTATTTGTTTTGTTTGGGAGACGTATGGCAAAATCTCAAGTCAGACAAGCTGCTGTGGATTGGTTCTGTGTAACCGTACCACTCAACTCACCATGGCCAGTCTGTATTTCCTGAGTGTCTTCTGTGCCAAGCAGTCTGCTGGGAGCCGGGGTACAGAGCTGAGTAGCCACAGTTCCTGCCCTCTGGGAGCTTGTGATGTTGGGGGGTGGAGGAACTGGGACACCAATAAGGTACTGTCATGTGGTTGGTGCTAGGTTGGGTGTGTACAGAGAATTGTGGGATTTGTTCTTCCTTGGGTAAGGGAAGGAGGAAGGGAAAGAGGAAGGGGAGGAAGGTCTGAGAAGCTCACAGAGAAGACAGAAGTGGGGAAAGCACATTCCAAGCAAAAACCACAGTCTGTGCAATGCACAGTGGTGTGTAGATGGATCTGTTTGGGGAATGGTGTGATTGGAACACAGGAAGCATGCAAGGAGGAGAGATGAGCTGGAGGGGCAGGAGGGCCTCGCTCTTTCAGCCTCCAATGAGACTATTCCAACGGGCACTCCTAGCTCCAGAGCCCGCTACGTGGTCCGCTGGTGCTTGGTCAGGCCTGTCATAGCTCAGCTTCTCCCATGACCAATCGGCTTCCTTCCACAACCTCTTTCCTTTGATCCTAAATAACCACTTTGCTCTCAAAGTTTCATCTCGGTACCTGCTTCAGCCTGAGATGTGGGGATGGGGGTGGGGTTCAAGATGGCTGAGTTTCTAGCTGAGGAATCTGGGGAACAGTGATCCTGGAAACAGAGATGACAGTTTAGGAGAGAAGGGGCAGGTTTGGGCAGTGGGGACATAGGTGTGCCTGTAGAAGGCTGGCCTGATAGGCCTGTTAGGCATTCAAGGCCAGCTGAAAAATCAGTCGGGGCTGGAAATGGCAGTCATCGGGGCATGGAGCCAGGGAGTAGTTCAAGCTGTCAGGGGGAAGTGGCTCACATAGGGAGAATGTGAAGAGAAAGTAGAGGGCAGTCCCACAGTCCATTGCTGTGCCAGGTGAAGAAGGGGCTGCTGACCATGTGCAGCCTGGCCCAGCCCACAGAAGCTCCCCATTGGTTGGGAAGTAGCCTCAGATGCTAACAGTTAAAAACATTAAGCTCTACCTTCATGGCTTCCAGGTGTTTCCATAACTCCCAACTGTCCTTGAGGCACAAGGCAGTCAGAGCAGACACTGGCCTATGTGGAAAGACCACCGCTGCTTTTAGGAATGGTCAGACTCAAGTTGGTGTCCCAGCTCTGCACTTCCTCTCTTGGCCGCTCCCAGCCTCCATGACCTCCCCTGTAAAATCAGCTTAACCAGGGTTGTGGTGGGGGTGAAATCGGAAAGAGCATGGCTAATTCAGTGTTCTGAAAACTTAAAGGGAAAGAAGCACTGATGCTGATTTTTTGGTCTAAATTATACCTCAGAGAAACCAAATAGTTGGTGAGGGGAAGACTTAAAAAAAAAAATCAGAGAACTCTAGTTAATAAATGGAATGATAAAAATTAGAATTATTGTCACTGCTCTGCCCCCTCTAAGGACACAGAGCATCTCTGCAGAGATTAGCACTGGCTGGATCTGGCTGACAGTGCCTGACCCCTCCCAGCCATCTTCACGATTCAGGGACAACGAGATGTTACGTGCCTCCCGAGCTGACACAGTGGGAAGCACACAGCTCTGCCTATGAAGTGTTCCCACCCAAAACACTGAATTTGAACCTGACTGACCTCCAGATGTAACTATCAGTTTATGGGGAATACCAGGGACATAGAAACAAGTTAAAGGACACTGTGAGGCTGTAATCAGCCAAATCCAGACTGTGGGGAATTCTGTAGAGCAAATGAGCCTGTTTCTTCAACAAATTAATGGCAAGAAAAAACAAAAACAAAAACAAATTAATGGCAAGAAAAAAATAGGAATTTACAGTTTAAAAGAGATTTAAGCGACATTCCCACTGAGGGGGAGACAAGAAGGTATGAAAAGTGCCTGGCACATACTAACAGCTCAATAAAGAAGAGCTACTGTTACTTCACAAGGAGCAAACTGCACTTTAGTGAGATTAAGTAACTTATCTAATGTCACAAAGAACTGTCCAACAACACCACGGGCTGCTTCTCAGAAAGTTCGATGTCTATGTAGCCCAGTTGGGCAACTACAATAATCACCAAAGCCACTCACTGAAATTGAATTTTTATTCCAAATGACTGTAATGGCTAGAAAGACAGCAGATAAAACAGAAAATGATCTGCTTACCCGGAAATTAGAAGTAGTTGATTTTGGATGGAGAGCAAACGGTGGGGTGACAGACAGCCTTGGCCCTTGGCACCAAGAAAGCATAAACATAACCAATGTCCTTCTGATACACAATCTGGATGTGCAGCATTTACAGCAAATAACGTAACAAGAAAGAAAGGAGGAAAGAAAAGGAAAAAAAAAACCCCACAAAATCCCAAACCTCAGAAATCAACATTCACTTAAGAACACAGTGGTGAGAAGACTTTTGGTAGCAAAATTTTCACAATTCTTAAAATGGGAATCTTCAAAAGTACTTCCTCAAATTTGAAAGCTAAAAAAAAAAAAAAAAAAACCAAAGGGGGAACAGTTACACTGGTTCAGAAGAGCTGCCACCTGTCACAGAGATGACAATCAGTCCTACTTCCAAACACAGTGATAACCGGTGAACCCAACAACGGAGCAGAGGGGCCGCCAGGTGGGCACTCACTCTGCTGACTGGATAAGAACTCTCTGGCCCGCTCGTCATCAACAGGCAACGCCTCAGCTACTGCTCCTCCTGACCGATGCTGAGGCTGCCTTTCTGCACCTCCAGTTCCTCAGCGCTGACCATCGACGGGTCAATGGCCGCGTATTTGGTTCCATGGAATTGTAGCAAATGGATCTGCAGAAACACAGGGTCATTATTTTAAATGCCACGACAGCATATAAATGCTTTATACTTCTAAAATTACAGAGTCACACAGACGAATTAGAGAAAAATTGGAAAACACAGGAAAGTCAAAGAAGTATTTTGAAAAACCACAATTTGGGATTTTTGCTCCCTGTTTACTATGTGACAGGTCTCTCCAAGTTCGTACAAACTCTTCATGAACATCTTAAATGGTGGCACGCTGCTCTATGAGTAGGTGTTTACCCTCCTGCTTTGCTGCTGCGACTCAGGTCCTTCCCATCCTCTGCTGTTCTGAGTAAGACCATGATGACTGTCTCCCTGCATCAAGTTTTTTTGAATTTAGGGTCCTCTCCTTAGGATCACTGCCACAAGTGGATGGCAGGACCAAAGGACGTGACTGGTTTTTGAAGCTCTTGATACTTCTTGCCAAACTGCCAAAGCAATAATTTCTCACTGCTATTTTAATATCCA
Source organism: Callorhinus ursinus (assembly GCF_003265705.2). NCBI lineage: Eukaryota > Metazoa > Chordata > Mammalia > Carnivora > Otariidae > Callorhinus > Callorhinus ursinus. The sequence continues at coordinate 29,979,788 of NW_027397087.1, forward strand.
TTTGGGTAGAGGATGAAGTGGCAGTTTTTGTTAGTTTTTGCCTCTGTGTGTGTTTGTGTTCTGTGTTTGTTTTTCTAAGTTTTATTTATTTAAGTAATCTCTATAGCCGACATGAGCTCGAACTCACAACCCCGAGATCGGGAGTTGCATGCTCTTCTGACCGAGCCAGCCAGGTGCCCGCCCCTGCGTGCGTTTTTTAATGCATTAAAAATGGATCAGGAAGTTGCTTCATGAAGGTGTCCTGCTTTGACTGAATTCACTGTATCCAGGAGGCAAGGTCACATCACAGGATGTGGCTACTTCAGTATGTTTGGATGTGGGCCTGCTGTTCTTAGAAAAGAGATGGTAGGCAGAGTCATGTGACTGTCTCTAATATACCCACTTGAATTCTGCTATAAATTATTAATGTAAACCATCTTTTTCAAGTGAATGCCTCATTCCTACAGAGAATTCTGTAGTTCTCTTATTCCACCATCAAAAAAAAAAAAGAAGCTTTATGTTTCAAACTGTACACTTTGGGTTCAAAGAGCTCTGGCTTCCAAGCTGGGACTTACCTGTACATAAAGATTCACCTCTGCACTTCTGCATAGGTATGGGAAATTGCCTCCTGTTTTAAGGTGAGCCCTCCGGGCATTAGGATACAGTTTGTACATTTCTTCTTTAGCTTCAGTTGAAAGTGCACTCTGGTCAAACACCTTTAAAAAAAACACAAAGCTGAAGCCTACCAGTATTTTAATCTGTTCTTTGCACATTGTGGAAAGTGCCTCCCAAAGCATTTCTTGCTTGTGAAGAGACACCGCTGAGTCCCTGGCCAGCCTGGGCCATCTCCTGCTCATCCTGGTGACTCTAACTCCAACATAAGCTATGGATTTTGTTGTCAAATGTCTCTTGCATTCACTGGAGGAAAAAGTCTATCATGAATTTTTTCTCCTCAAACATAGCTAACTAAATTAAAAGAATATTAATAATGAATGCCAATTAATTAAAAAAAATCACTGAAATCCCAAAAGAACTTTTACATTTTATTATTACTTAAAAACAGTTATATAAGTAGTATATGCTCAGTGAAAAAAAAAAAAATCCAAAAAAAATTTTCAAGAGTATAAGAAAAAGTCCAGATCCTTTCCCGGGGGGAGCCACTGTTAGCAGTTTGGAGTATATAATTCTAGACTTTTTTGTTTTTTAAAGATTTTATTTATTTATTTATTTGACAGAGAGAGACACAGCGAGAAAGGGAACACAAGCAGGGGGAGTGGGAGAGGGAGAAGCAGGTTTCCTGCTAAGCAGGGAGCCCGATGTGGGGCTTGATCCCAGGACTCTGGGATCATGACCTGAGCCGAAGGCAGCCGCTTAACGACTGAGCCACCCAGGTGCCCCATATAATTCTAGACATCTTTTAATGCCCACATAAACTTATGTTTGCACACATACAAACAAGTTTACAGAAAGTAATTTTTAAAATGAAGCACACACACACAAAAAGCATCTCCAACGTGCTAAAGCTTATACACAGTTTTCAGTGACCATGTACCCAAGTGGTGAGCTCAGCTTTGAAAGATGGGCAAGCAGTGCAAATGCACCATGAGGACCAAATATTTTACCAGGAGCACTGAAAAGCTCGTTCTGTGTCATGGTAAGTGTCGAAATGTAGAGATTACGGTGAAGAATGAGAAGTTATTATTTACGTGCCTGTAATGGATAATTTCCTGACAAAAATCAATTCTTAAAAATATGCTGATTTTAGCAATACATCCGTTTATGAGGCAAAATAATTATATGATTTAAAAAAATAAGCCAAAACCACAATGAAATACCACTGGGCATCCATTAGAATGGCCACTGTCAACAAACAGGAAATAACAGTGTTGGGGAGGATACGGAATAACTGGAACCCTCGGGCACTGGTGCTGGTGGGAATGTAAAATGGTACAGCCGCTGTGGAAGATGCTATCTGGTTCCGCAAAAAGTCAAACACAGAATCACCATATGGCTCGGCAATTTCACTTCTAGGTATAGACCCAAAAGAAGTGAAAGTACGTACTCAAACAGGTATTTGTACACCAATACTCAGAGCAGAATGATTCATAACAGCCAAAAGGTGGAATAACCCAAATGCCCATCAACAGCTGACTGGATAAATAAAATGTGGTATGCACTATAACAGAGTATCAGTCAGCCTTTAATACATGCTACAACATGAATAAACTTTGAAGACATTCTGCTAAGTGAAATAAGCCAGAGACAGAAGTACAAATATTATGGGATTCCACTGACATGAGGTGCATAGAATAGTCAAATACATGGAGACAGAAAGTATAATGTTGGTCACCACGGTCTGGGAGGAAGAGGGACTGGCGAGCTAGTGTTTAATGGGTACAGAGTTTCAGGTTGGGATGATGGAAAGTTCTGGAAATGGATGGTGGTGACAGTTTCACAACATTGTAAATGTACTTCATGCCACTGAACTGTACAGTGAAAAATGGTTAAAATGGTAAATTTCATTATGTATATTTTACCACAACTCAAAAGTATAAGCAGCAAGCTTCTGTGCTAATTAGACTTTATGGAATTCTTGATTCTCTGCCCCCCGTGAGGCAACTTTTCTTTGCTGCACAGATGTGTAATAGCTAAAGTACAATCTCGGGTGATGACAATGGCAAAAATACATCAAAATGGATAAGGACTACCATGTTTGTTTATGTTTATTCTGATTTCAATGGTGTTATTCCTACCAGGGAAAATATGGGACAAGCAATAAACTGATTGTTTTAGAACTGAAAAAGCTGGGGGCGGGAGCAGTTGTCAAAAAAAAAAAAAAACACCCCAAGGCAGCATTTGAAGAGGCGCACTGAAAAATTATATAATAATTATGAGGAAGCTCTTGAAATATACATTTAAAAAGGTAAAGCATCTATTTTACTTAAAAGGAAGCTTACATCCATAATGGTCACAGGGATGTCCCGAATCTTATGAGGTTCCACGTAAGAATTTTGACAATTCAGGGTAAGTCTTGAAGCCAGTTCACTCTGACCCAAACTTTCCAGCTGCAGGAAGAAACACAAGCAAAGTTTATGAATTCATTTTGTGCCTCACATTTATATGAAATCCACAGATAAGATCTGCACTTATAAAGGTGGCATGTGCGGTGGGCCAGATCACCAGTGAGGAAATACAATGTATCTGAGAGCCCAGCACTGGGCCTCCCAGCTGGTGGCGTTGTTCTATTCTAGGGCATTCAATAGCCCTCACCCTGAACTGCCTCTTCAACCAGGTGCCTGTGGGCAGCAAGCCACTTCCCAAAGCCCCACAGGGACAGATCAACATTTTAAGAGATTTTGGAGCTGAAAGAGACCTCAAAAAAAATCACCTAGTCCCATAGCCCCTAAATGTAAGTCTGCATACCTGCTACTTCAGACTCCCCTTGGGGAGAAGGATGGGGAAGTCTGTAGAGTAAAAATACAAATTCCCATACCCAATGCCCGGGGATTCCAGTTCAATGAGCTGGTGAGGCCTTGGAATTCTGTATTTTTTTAAAGTAGGCTCTGCTCCCAACATGGGGCTTGAACTCATGACCCCGAGATTAAGAGTCATACGTTCTACCAGCTGAGCCAGCCAGGTGTTCCTGGAATCTGTATTTTTAAAAGCTCCCCTCAAGTAATTCTGATGAATTACTTACCAGCAGTAACATCTGTTGGGCATATTAAAGTAAATATGGAAACATCTTAACAAACATCTCTAATACATACTCAATGAGACAGATATATCATCAGGAACCAAGGAGACATGAAAATTCCTACTACAAGGTGTCCCCATTCCAATGCCATGATCCTTACCCTGTCCACCATAAAATCAATAGCATCAGCCATCATAGGGTCCACTGGGCCAGATGAAAAGTTTCCGAGAACAATTTTTTTGAGCATAAATGACGGCATCAGCCAAAAGCTGTAAAACGAAGACCTGATCATTTAAATCTGTTAAGACTACACAAAAATAGCCAATATTCATTCACTACTTAAGCTTTGTATTAGCTGGTACTTAGGATCTAAAGATAAAAAGACCTAGTCTCTTCTTTCAAAAAGCTGTTCTTGAAGCATCTTGTTTTTATATATATTTTCCCGAGCTCCCAAAGAGTTATGGTTTTATATGATTAAAGTTTTGAGAATTTAGAATAATTATAAAGCAGTATTTCAAATATCTTTACCAAGGTAGACATTTTGATAATTCTAAGATTTTTTTTTTTACCTAATTGGCCTTATTTCCAATGGCTAAACTATTTCCTTTAGAAAACTGAAAACTTGGGGCACCTGTGTGGCTCAGTCAGCTAAGTGGCCGGCTCTTGATTTTGGCTCAGGCCACGATCTCAGGGTTGTGGGATCCAGCCCCCGCCTTGGGCTCTGTGCTCAGCAGGGAGCCTGCTGGAGATTCTCCCTCTCCCCACCCTCTAAAATAAGTAAATAAATCTTTAAAAAAAAAAAAGAAAGAAAGAAAACTGAAAACTTAAAATTGTTGTCAACCTTCAGGTTTATATCACCTTTGAATGACTGATATTTCAAAATAGCAAAATGAAAGAATTATTGTACCTCCCAAAGTCTGCTACTAGTAGATTCAACTGGGCTAATTCAAAGCAATTCAATCTATGAATTTCTATACGTGATTTTTAGTTGGTATTTATTCCATTAATTACAAATATCGAGAGCCATTATGTAGGGTAAAAACTACTTTTTCTAAACCTATGCTGAAAATGACTTATAAAAGGAGCAGACGACCTTCTGTGATGCGTGTTCCCCACGGAATGCTTGTTGGGAGTTGAGCTAACCTCACAAGGACAGCTGGTCACATTTCATTACTTTTCTCCATCCCGCCCCATACAGCTTCCCTATCTTCTCAAGGCGATGCTGCCTAGGTACCCTCTGTAGCCAACAGGCAGACCCTGTTGGCTTTGCCGGCCCCGGTTAGCCTCAATGTGTGGCATGTAGCAAGTACTCAGATACCTGAGAAAGTGTAGCTCACATGCAGGAGCACAAAGTAGGGGCAGTCTTGGCTTCTGACAATTAAAACAACATTAAAATCATCAAAAATAATCAATGAGCTTTAGTGCCTTGTCTGGACATGAACTATTTGTAGCTAATGTATTGTCGCACAACTGCTCAGCAAACTACTGAGGTAACATCAGGAGAAGCGTTTAAAAAGAACAGAGTACAATTTTTTTTTAAGTAAGCTATACACCCAATGCAGGGCTCAAAACTCATGACCCAGAAATCAAGAGTCGCACGGTTTACCAAATGAGCCAGCCAAGTGCCCCTACAATTTTAAAGAGATGTGAAAACCATGAAAACAATGCTCACTTATAGCATTCCGTGAAAATCTAACATAAGGTATGTTTACTCACTGGGCTTTTTTTTTAGGGTAGAGCCCAGCCTTGCTAGCAATGAAAGAAACCACATTAAGTCAGCTTTAAGGTACTATTAGATACTGATCGAACTACTTAAAATGGTATCTTCAATGACAGGATGGCTCAAAGGAAACAAGCACCCCACTGGCTGCCCCACAGAGCGTTCCGCCATTTCCATCATTCTGAAAGCTGACTACTGTTAACGTGTCATGATGTGCAAAACGTCTGCTGACAGACTAAATGTTCTATTCCCTCTATTTTTGGAGACACATCTCAAGGAAATAACCCAGAAAGGGAAGGAAAAAAAGTAATTTGTACAAAGATTTATAGTAGAACCTGATGAAAAATTGGGGGAAGCCAAATGCCCAAAGAAACTGTGACAATCAATAGCACTGTTTACACAATAAGTGGAACAAGCAGAACTCTACATTAGTTACACAGGCACTGAAGAGAAACTATAAGAGCACATGACTGTACCTTAAACAAAGCTAAACAATATAGAGTAATAGAAATAGCTGAATTCAGAGTTCTTTCCATTCTTTTCTTTTGCAAAGGTGACTGTTTCTAATTTTATTTATAAAGATTTATCTATTTATTTGAGAGAGAGAGAGAGAGAGAGAGAGAGAACGAGTGAGAGAGGCAGGGGGAGAAAGAATCTCAAGCAGACACCATGCTGAGCACAGAGCCGGAAGCAGGGCTTGATCTCACAATCCTGGGATCATGACCTGAGCCAAAATCAGCAGTTGGGGGACAGCTGGGTGGCTCAGTCATTAAGCGTCTGCCTTCAGCTCAGGTCATGATCCCAGGGTCCTGGGATCGAGCCCCGCATCGGGCTCCCTGCTTGACGGGAGGCCTACTTCTCCCTCCCCCACTCCCCCTGCTTGTGTTCCCTCTCTCGCTGTGTCTCTCTGTCAAATAAATAAATTAAATTAAATTAAATAAAAAACCAAACAAACCAAGAGTTGGAAGCTCAACTGACTGCACCACCCACACCATCCAGGTGCCTCTGATTGTTTCTTTTTTTTTTTTTTTAAAGATTTTACTTATTTATTCATGAGAGACAGAGAAAAGAGGCAGAGGCAGAGGGAGAAGCAGGCTTCCCGCTGAGCAGGGAGCCCAATGAGGGACTCGATCCCAGGACCTCGGGATCATGACCTGAGCCGAAGGCAGACGCTTAACCACCTGAGCCACCCAGGCACCCTGATTGTTTCTAATTTTAAAAGCCAGGGAAGTTTCAGAAGTTAGAAGCAGATATAACCCCTACGCCCTGCTCCTTAGTGCAACAAAAAAAGCCCCGAGGGTCAACTTTTTAAAAATTCCACGGAGCAAAAATCATAATTTTGGCCAAACGTTTACATTCTTACCTGTTTGCAGTCCAAGTTTGGTTGAAGATAGAGGTGTCACTGAAGGAATTGCAGAGGATGAGAGAATGGACTCTGGGAGATTTGTGTGTATACTCAGCAAATTTCTGAGCCAAAAAGCCTCCCAAAGAAGCCCCAAAAAGATGAACCTAATTGCAAACAAGCACAAGAAGGATACTAAAATAATCAATCCTGAACATAAATACCCCCAAAAAAAGTTGTTTTAGTAATCACCAACCACAGAATATAATGTCATCACTAGTCATTAGGTGAAATATCTACAGCAGTTCAACATATAGGAAATATTGTAATTAAATACTATTTATATACATCCCGTCAAGAAAACAATTTGTATACAAATACAAGTTTAAAAAAAAAAATTATCAGGGCACCTGGATGGCTCAGTCATTAAGCGTCTGCCTTCGACTCAGGTCATGATCCCAGGGTCCTGGGATCGAGCCCTACATCGGGCTCCCTGCTCAGCGCGGAGTCTGCCTCTCCCTCTCCCCCTGCTTGTGTTCCCTCTCTCTCGCCCTGTCAAATAAATAAATAAAATCTTTAAAAAAAAAAATTTTAACTACAGATTGCACTAGAAAATGAAACCACTTAATAATTTGTTTTTTTTAAAGAATCTTTTTTTTTAAGATTTTATTTATTTATTTGACAGAGAGAGAGTGAGCACAAACAGGGGGAATGGCAGGCTGAGGGACAGGGAGAAGCAGGCTCCCTGCTGAACAGGGAGCCGATATGGGACTCGATCCCAGGACCCCGGGATCATGACCTGAGCCGAAGGTAGATGCTTAACCGACTGAGCCACCCAGGTGCCCCCTAATTTATGTTTAAGAAAACTATGATTTGGTAATTCTACTCCTAGGTACATACTCAAGAGAACCAAAAACATATGTCCACACAAAAACTTGTACAGGAACGTTCAGAGCAGTGTTATTTCTAATAGCCAAACAATGGCAACAATCCAAATGTGCATCAACTGACAAATGGCTAAATAAAATGTGGTACACCTATACAATGGGGATATTATCCGACCATAAAGAGGAATATGAAGAACTGATACAGGCTACTACTTGGATGATCCATGCAAACATTACACTAAATTAGTCAGTTAAAAAGATGAATATTGCATGACTCCATTTATATAAAATACCCAGAAAGGGTACATTTACACAGGCAGAAAGTAGAGCCAGTGGGAGGAAGGGTGAGGAGTGACTGCTAACGAATAAGGGGCTTCTTTTTGGGGTGAAAAAAAATGTCCTGAAGTTGACTGTGGTGATGGTTGCACCTATCTGTGAATATATTAAAAACCATACTCACACTCATACTTTAAAAGGGTAAATTGTATGGTATGTGAATTATATCTCAAAAGAACTATCTTTTAAAAAAACAAAAGACAACACCAGCCTTTACAATGTAAATGTTGCCTTAAAATCACATTTAAATAATTAGTTTTAGGAGACTCACTTTATCCAGTTGTAAATGGTCTAAAAGTTTCCTGAATCCGTCACAGAATTCAAGATGGTCCCAATAAACTGGATACTGCAACTGAAGCAATAACAATCATTAATTAATAACAATATATATATGAAAAATTTAGGACTCCCATAATAGCAATTCTCATTTGCTCAAGCTCTGCTCCTTATTCAAACTATGTGAAAATAAGCTCTCACCTTCTTCTAAACTTTAAAATTCACATTTTGCCTAACAGACCAATTTAAAAAAAGAATAGCACACTAGTGATATTATGTGAATAACAATTTCAATTCACATCTATTTCCTTTCCAAATAGCTAAGAAACTCTGAGGTTCATGGATGAATAGGGCCGAACCCTTCCAAGTAAAGAAATACTGTTTGCCCTTAATTCCAACTTAATTATAAATTATAGCTCTAAATAAAATTCTGTCTAGGGAGAATTCCCTCTCTTTTTGGCAGCATGACTTGAAGGGAGTGTTCAATAAAATTGTTCCTCTTTTTAAATTGACTTAGTAGTCATTCTATCTGATTTCTTGTACTTTTATTTGTGACCAAAAAAGTATGGTGCTTGACCCTAAGTAGCCTATGAATGCTGATGAGGAGGAAAAGAAATGCAAGTCACTAACTCCTTTTGAGGGGATTCTAGCTTGTCAACTAAGAATTCCCCTCTCTTTAATAATAAGTAAAAGCTGCCTGACAGGCTGGTTGTTTTAAGCACTTAGATTCATTCTGTCATTAACAAATCGCTGGACTAGATACTGCCATGTATATAATAGGGTAATTTTAGATTTGATGTAATTATGTTACTTTTAATATTAAAAATTTCATTTGTAGATAAGATTCCACTATTCTGACAGGATGGAGAACAGCCTCTCCCTAGCAGAAAATTTGAGAATTTGAGTCAGATGATAGAAAAGAAAGAAGATGCTATATTTTTAAATTTTATTTTAAATTTATTTTTTATTTAAGATTTTTTTTAAATTTATTTATTTGACAGAGAGAGAGCACAAGCAGGGGGCGAAGCATGCAGAGGGAGAGGGAGAAGCAGACTCCCCAGTCAATGAGGAGCACAGAGGCCCATATGGGGCTCGATCCCAGGACTCAGAGATCATGACCTGAGCCAAAGTCAGGTGCTTAACGACTGAGCCACCCAGGTGCCCCAAGAAGATATTTTTATGAAGCCTTTAATTTAAAGATATCTATGCCCTAGATAGGTGATAAACTTGTATACCACTTAACACACAGACACACACACATACATATACAACTGAGTACAAGTAAAACTGGAAATCTGAGTAAGATCAGTGGATTGTATTAATATGAATACCCTGGTTATGATATCCTACTATAGTTTTGTAAAATGTTACCATTGGGAGAAACTGGGCAAAGAATAAAAGGGATATCTCTGTATTATTTTTTGACAACTGCATGTGAATCTAGTTATCTCAATAAAAACTTAAATGAGAAAAGGGTCTATGCCTTTTAACTGTGAGATACTAACAAGTATCTAAAAAGTTTTAAAATTTCATGGAGTTAGGCGCATAAGGACAAAATAACTTTGAAGACGCTACTGGCCTTTTCTATTTTATTTTTTTTAATTTTTTTTAAGATTATTTATTTATTTATTTGAGAGAAAGAGAGCACAAGTAGGAGAAGAGGGAGAGGGGGAGGGAGAAGCAGACTCCCCGCTGAGCGGGGAGGCCAACACGGGGCTTGATCCTGGGACTAAAACCTGAGCTGAAGGCAGATGCTTAACCATCTGAGCCACCCAGGCACCCTTCATTTTTAAAAGATTTTATTTTTAAGTAATCTCTATATCCAACATGGGGCTCAACCCACAACCCCGAGATCAAGAGTCACATGCTCCACCAACTGAGCCAGCCAGGCACACCTGGCCTTTTCTTTATTCATTATCTAGCTAATGAAATAAGGAAATCCCACGTCAAGAAGCCTGCGGGCAAGAAGAATTTTCCATCCAGAAGGCAAAGCCATCATGACCTGCCAGTTTGGAACAATAAACACAGTCAACTTTAGATAGTGCTCTAAAGTGGGAGAGACGCCTGTAGCCACTCAGTCTCCCTGTCCCCGGCTGATTAATAGTGGCCACCAGGAAAGGTACTCTCATGTCCTAGGCTGCAGAGGACTGGGGTGAGTGTGGTTGCCATCATGCTCTCCTGAAATGCTGTCCATCAAGAGGAATTTATAAAAACCCAGAACAAGGCAGGATTATGTTGCAGAGATTCAAAACACACCATATGAGGAATGATTAAAGAATGTGGAGAATTTTGCCAGAGAAGAAAAGACCTCGGGGGAAGGCAGCAGGCGGTGGTGATCATAACTAGTTTTCTCCAAAGGGCTGTCAGGAGGAAGAACTGGGATTTGTTTTGTGTGGCCCTAGTTGATGGTAAACCCAGTAGAATTCTCAGTTACCTTCCAAGAGAAGAGATCTGGTCCGACTTTTCTCCCCTTCAGACAGTAAATAAATAGTAACAGTAATACTCCCACAGGGAGACCTGTTTAGGTGTTACTATTCCAGCTTCCAGAAACAACTGCCAGCTCAAAGCCAAAGAGTCTCTCCTTCCTGGGAAGTTAGGATACCAGCCTCCACTGTTACACAGTCGGAGTATGCCACAAAACTAGTCACAACAGCGCCTTCCTCGCCTACACTGTTCTCCCAGAAGAGACTTGAGAATGATCAACAGGAAACTAGATGTAGTCCAAACTCAGTAATAAAATAACAATTAGAAACAAAAACTTCTTAACCAAATGCTGAGGGTATGGGCATTATAATTAATAAACCTCATCTCAACTGTTGAAGACTTACATTAAAGCAAGCTTTCAGTCACCTGAGTGTTAGCAGACCCCTTTGCTGTGTAAGAGTGCACGTTCAGCTCCCCTGGTGGCATCGGAGTTATGAACTAGGAAGGGAAATGGAGTCAGAAGACTCAGGCCTGTTCTCCGCCCACCACCTAATGGCCATGACCCGCCACGATCCCCCAAATGACCTGGACCTCCATTTCCTTATCTATAAACAAGGCCAATGCTTCCTACTGTTCAGACTTAAATAGAATGTACATAAAAGCGGGGCACAGAGGTTTCCACAGAGGTCTGTCCCCTCTGCTTCTCTGTATGTCTGTGTACTGTGCCGCCCTCCTTTAAAAGGTTTTATTTCACATTTAAAAAAAGGAAAACAGTATCTTCCTTCAATTAAAAAAAAATGCCCATTACTACACTTAATTAGAAACAGAAGCACGCACATACAAAAACCCCCACGAAATGTGGACTCGAACTGTAATACTGAATCAATAATACTTACAGCTATAACCCGGTAACCCCATCCAGTCAAAGCCAAAATCTGCCGGAAAAATACATCTGCAGTTCCACTGACAGGGGGAAGAAATATCAGAGGACACCTGATATTTCTGGGTCCTGCATCATACAGCGACCATATTTTACTATCATCATCATCCACGATAATCTGGAGGGAAAGTTGTAAGAAAAAAAATGGAAAACCTTATGGATTTGTTTTATATTGTTACTTTACACTATAATTTCTCTGACAATTTTAATGCCACTGCCTTGGTTGTGTTACAAGGTACCCTGGGGATCACACCAGACTAGCATGTATAATAAACTGCTCTGGTCTCTTTTTCCCTCTTCAGTGCTAACATATTACACAGAATTGCTTCATACTCTTCCAAAGAGCTGTTTTTTTTTTTAAATCAGGTTTTAATTTTCTTTTCTATCCATGATTCTATGAAGCCTATTTTGTTTACCATTAAAAGAATAAACTCTGTATATGGCATCTTATTTCTTCCCCATACTTCTGGCTGTGTGTGTGTGGAGGAGGCCATCTGCAGAGTCATTCTCCAGCGCTGTCCAGAGGGGAAAGACTCCAGGCTCTCGGACAAACTAGGGAGAGACGGTACCACTTAGGAGATGCTTCTGGAAACTGATCCAGACCACGCCTCTAAGGGGGAGACTTTTGCTAGAGAGGAAGGACGCTGCAGCCGTAGGTGTCCCTGTCCTGAAAGGATGTTTCAAACCAGTCTTTAACAGCCACTGTTAAGAACCAGTGGTTCTTAACCCAACAGGGAAAAAAAAAAAGAGCATTAAATGAGCTGAGACAAGTCAAGTGCTCAGCGCTGAGTTTGGCAGATATTTTGTGTTCAGTGAGTGTTGGATATTAGTATTATTCATTGCATGATCGTTTACTTTTTGTTTTCTTTGGCTGACTTTTTGGTGGGATTTGAAAAAGTACATTAACTTTCTGAACTTTTGCCAATGCAAATCAATATTTATCCTACTTTTACGTTACAAAATTCCAAGGCCTCCGGGTTCTATTTTCTGAGAGCTCTAGCTGGCAGTGCTGTGGGCCCATGGTGTCACTGCGGATGGCAACACACTGGGATCATGGGCATCACTGCGAGCAGACAAATGGGGCAAGGTAAAGTCCAGAGGACCCTAACAATTCCCTTTTGGACTTCCCAAGGTAATGGATGATGACAATAATATCTCATGCTCACGTTCTTGCCCTTTGTATTTTGCCACTCACAATTTTGCTTTTCATTGTTTTTTGGGTTTTTTTGTTTGTTTTTGATATGATTGTGGTAAAAATCTCTTAATGGCTTTTGACGGTACATACAGTAAATCCCAATCTTGTAGTAATAACACTCATATGAGATGAGATATTCAGATCTCTCAAATTTTCTAGGAAATTATTTCAATAAGCCATTTGGAATAAGTTTATCACTTCAATGTTCTCAGAGTCCTCTGAATGGCAAATGTCAAAATTCTATTTGATAATTTTGAAGACACAGTATCTCTTTGATAATTTAAAATCTAGCACCACAAAATTTCAAGCAAACTTATCATGACTCGGGCACCAGACCTGACAGCTGGAGAAAGTTACATCAATGAAACTATTTGCTGTAACTACTTCTAAGAATATTTCAATAAGTTTGGGTTGTTTTGGGTCTGGTGATCAGCTTGCTGAGAAAGTGAGTCTGTCAAGAAGAGCTCACATGAGTTACTTGAGGGGATGGGACAAGGTAGAGGGACCTCAGGAGCCAATTATCTTGTAGCATGGGCAGTGTTTCCCAGGAAACAAGAAGGAAGGGAGGCTCCTTTTGGTAAGCAGTCAAGTACTTCTGGTTTTGAAGCCAGATTAATTTGATTATAATCCAGATCCTACCAGGCTGTGTGACCTTTAACATGTTAACCTCTCTGGACCTCGGTTTCCTCATTTGTGAAATGGGCATCACTACCCACTTTATTAATCCGTTGGAAGAATTAAATAAGGTATCTGGGGACGTCCTACAACACTGCCAGTTACATAGCAGATATTCTGTTTATACTTGGAGAACTGTATCTCAAATTCTATATGGAGAGTAGTTCTGTTATTAATTCGAACCTGCATGGTACCTCCACCGATGTCTACCCTGACAAAATGGTAATAACAGAGATGCAGAAGATTTTCAGATCATAGTACTCTCATACTTCTGCAAAGGGATCAGCAAAGATTTTGCTCTGTGGCTTAACTAGCTTTTGTCTAGTGTGATCCCCAAACATTTGTGATTAATTAGGGACCCAGAGTCAACAGTCAAACTTCAATATAAGTGCTTAGGGTTTTGGACATTCCAGGCAAATAAGGTTTCCTGAAGATGACTACCATTGCAAACAGGGGACCTATAATGTGACCCAATGTAAATCTTAAATTCGAGGAACAGGAAAAGGCTTTATAACAGAATCTGACTGCACTTTACTATGTAGTTGCCTTACTGCAAGCTTTCCACTAAACAGAGTACACATATTCCCGCTTGCTTGCATACAGAAAAGCAATTATAAAATAATGAGTATAGTTATACCCACTTTTACTCTTGAATGAGTCTCAAAAGTTGACTGTACTTGACAAAGAGGTGAACTTTATGCTCTGCAACCCACAGTCACGATACTTGGCAATAACCTTTACTCTCAAACACTACTAAGGCATAACATCTCAGTCACAGACAAAAACAACACAAGATTTTGCAAATAAGAGGTGTAGTAAAACCATACATACCTTTTTAAGGGGAACTGTACTTCTAAACCAGTTATAATCAGGAGAGACTTTAATCTCTCCCATGATTAGCTGAAATGGAGGTTAACCCTGAAATAAAAGCATGTGATGTTTCATGTCAAGAATTCATGTTTACATCAGAACTAAATGTAGGGTCTGGTCTAGCTATACCAACAATACTTTAAACGGTAAAATCAAGGAAATGGACTATTTTACCTCTCAGTATTTACTTAAGCTACACAAAACTGTTGCTAAATCCTATAGTCCTAGAGCAGGAAGGGGCCCTGAGAGATGACGACTCCAACTCCCTTAGCTCCTCCAGATGAAGAATCCAGTCTAGAAAATTTAAATGACTTACCAGAGATCTCATGGCTATTACAGAGCTAGGACCAGAGGCAGGGGAGTCTCTTCTGGTGTCAGACCGCCTGTCCTAGTTAAATGATTGCAAACTCTGTTGACAGTATCTTAGGAATACCTAAGTGTTGACAATATCTTAGGAATCTATTTTAACAAAGATACAGAATTACAGGGAACAGTCCACACTCGAGGAAGGAGGTAATGTAAGCCTGCCTCCTGATCACTTCACAAAATGCCATAAATCTAACTCTAGTGGAACATAACTTCAGAACTTCACATTTGTTTTTAATGCAAAAGACAGGAAAATTTGCTGTTCACCTTGGTGTGATTAAGTCATATAACCTCCTCTGAAAGATCTATGATAAAATACCAGAATAGGCTTGAAGGCACTATATCTAGCAACAAAACATGTGTCTTTAGAAAAAATATGTGGTCTTTTGTTGTGAGGTTAGTGACTTCTAGCTTTCATAGCTCTGTGACCTTGGAAAAGTCACTGACCCTCTTTAGGCTTGTTTGCTCATCTATGACTGTTTCACCACCGTATCTCCAAAGCCTAGAACAGTGCTGGGCACAGAGCAGGCATTATCCATTGACAAAATGGATGACTATGTCCTAAGAAGACCGGATCAGGCAATCCTAGAGTCCCTTCTGACCCAGCCCTCTAAGAGCTTTGGACTGGCTGGGCATCTCCGATTGAAAGGCTGCCCTTCTTTGCTCAGGCATCTGTGTTATGTCATAATAGGAACCTGAAATTATAGCTCCCTGTTGCAGATTCTTATTGCCAAATGAGGAACTTCCACCCACTGGTTTGGAAGGATTCAAATACTTGCTGTTCATCCTGTCCTCTACCCGCAGGGCAAGTCTGGATTTCCTAACTTGGTGTGGGATGTGTTCAAGACCACAAGACTTAACTCCTGGGCTGACTCTGAATTGTCATTTTGCGGGGGGCAGGTGGGGGGGAGGGCTTCTCTGGACTGGCCAGGAGCTGGGGACTCTAAACCCAAGGAAACTCTTCCCTTTTGGCTCCCCACATCTGCTGTCTTAGAAGTACAGGGAACTCAACAGTCTTAACAGTTACCTCTAACCTTGGGGGGGTTACTAAACTAAACCCCAAGGAGATGGTAAATGTAGACATCCATTATTAAACTTGATTTACAACCTTGACATTATAATAATGGTCTGTTCTCAAGGCTAGGATGGTTTTAGAAAATTTTAGAAAAGTTTGTTAAAAGCATAAGTTGTTCTAAAGAGTACCAAGAATATCATTAGCCAGTCTTATGCTGAAATCAGTGTGCACAGACGTAGTTATAATTCATACTGGAATAAAGAAAATCATTCTCTGCATATCCATTTTCTCTTAACAAATATTAACATGTTAAAAAAAATCTAAGCCATTCGAATCTACTCAGTAGGTTTATAAAACACTTAAGCTCCTTAAAGCCAGACAGTTATCTTCTAGATTTGCCAAACTTGGGATAAATCATTCAGTTTTGGAATCGGCTGCAATGTACAAACCAAACTACCATACAGATCATACAGATCCAGATCATACACAGGCACACACATTCACTGTCATCCTTCTTCCCACAGCAATAAGTAGAAAGATGTTCCTTACCACAGTCCTCGGTATTATTCACAACCAACGCAGTATTATAACATTTTATAACTAATCTCACTGGATGGAAAGATTCCACCCAACTGTGACTAAATTTTTGTAGGGGCAAGTGATTTTAACACTTGTGCTAGTCTGGCAGCACATGAAAGGTTAAGATAGATACCAAATGTTGCATCTGACCAATTGACGTCTAAGTAAAAAAAAAAAAAAAAAAGGCTCACTGCTGCAAAAGGAAAGCAGCTGTGAGTGGTATGAAAAGGAATTTTGTTCTCCTAGCTCTCTTTCATTCACTAAAGGGGTATACTTTTCCAAGTCACAAGAGGAACATTCTGTAGGGGGCAAAAAAAAAAAAAAGGTTAACCGAGATTGTGACCAAACTGGTCAGTATTAAATAAGAAAGAATGCGAATCATGAGCTCGACACTGATTTGATCTCTCACAATTCAATTCTTCACAAAAACAGAAGCACCTGTTCACCGTGAGCTGGTGGGAAAAGGGCTGCAGAGATCAGCCTTAATCTTGCTTAAAGAAACCCCTCCTCAGTGAGTGCTTTCGACATCCAGTCCTCTCTGGCCCTTGAGGTGCTAGACAATAAAATTGCCAATTGTGAGCGTGCACCAAGAATTACATGCACTTTTCCTTCGGGGTTTCGACAGAACCTGCCAGTTTACAATCAACGAAATCGTCTTTAAAAATGTTTAAGTCACATAATGAGCTTAACTAGTCAGAGGTTTTGGATCCTTTACCTCAATCTGTAGTTGATCCACATATGGACAATCTGGGATTATTAATACCAGCAATAAGTAACTATTAGAATCTGAGTTTCTGGGCAATGCAAATGGCTTTTTAAATGCAAGTCTCCATAACTCACCACACCAGTAGACAGCTATCCTTTTTTCAGATCTCTTCAGGGAGAGATTTATTCCTCTTTTCTTCAGGAACTTATTCCATTATTGTCTAAACCTCATGGGAGGAAAAGCTGCCTACTTGACATTTCTTCTGTGACACCTCATCTTGTGCTGTCTTGGGATAAAAGCTCTTGGAAATTTGCACACAGCTATTAAGTTACTCCTTAGTCTCTTGAGTCTTTCTGCTAACAGGAGCTGGAACATTGTACGAGGAGACAAAGCGGCAACATAAATGCAGAATTTGTAACTCCCCAGGAAAGCCAGAAGGGGAAAAGCAAAACCCTGTAGTCCTGCTACTTTCCTCATCCCTCATTCACAAGGCTCACACCTGGCAATGACAAAGACATTTGTCACTTTCAGGCTGAGGTGCAATCTCCAAAATAACTAGCTTCTTTCTGCTCAGAAACTCTTAAAAGTTGAAAAACATATTCCTGGGCTGCAGCAGTGTATCCCCAGGACCAGATTACAGCAGTACGCTCTGGTCCAGCGCCCCCGCCCCCACCCCAGATGATCCAAACACAGACCCCACCCTCTCCCAGTCCCACCGTGAAAGCCTCAAAAAGTCAGGGTCACAGGTACACCGACCACCCCATGAACTCAAACTCGACCTCAGACAGACAGACACGCACGCACATATGCGCGCGCGCACACGCACACACACACACACACACACACACACAGGGACGTGCGATCACGTGCATGGTCACATGAACCAGCCCACTAAGGGCCACACTAATCAAGTCACACCGCCGGAGGCAGCTGCGCACACTACATACACACCCACCTGCAAGCCTGTACACATCACAAACCCACACCCCGCTTCCCAGGGCCTCGCCCACCTCTCACCTGCCGTGGCCTCCCCCACGTCCCTTTCCCTCCTCCCCAAGGCGGCTCTTCCCTCCAGTAGGGGCGCGGGCCGTGGAGGCGGCTGGGCCCGGGTCACCGCCGGCAGCGGGAGCTCTCAGTACCCGCAGGCGCAGCGGGCTGTGGGGGCGAGCTAGAGGGCGGGCCTCCGAGGGGCGGGGCGCGCGGCCGGGCGAGCCTGGGCCGCCGCGCTCCCCCTTCCCGAACGGTCCGCGGAGTGGGAGCGAGCCTCACGCTTCCGGGTTCGGAGGAGGCGGGGCCACGTTATGAGGAAGGGGCGGGGCTGCGTGCCTCAGGCGGTCACCATGACAACAGGACGAGATGGAGACCAAGGTGAGAGACTGCCCGCGCTCTCAGCACATCCTGCGGGTTGGGAATCGGCGCCAGCCTTGGAGGTGGCGGCGGGCGCAGGGAAGAGGTCCGAGTTGCCTCTGGGTCAGCTCTAGGTCACCTATTCGATCGGGCATCGAGGGAGAGATTATGCGAGTCAGGGGCGCCTGACTCCTTGGGACTTGCCTCTGCCTTCAGTTTGCGCCCTCCTGGAGGAAGCAGGTGCGGACCGTTTTCTCTCCGCCACGTAAAGCTTTGGGGGACCCCTTTGGGGCTTTGGTGAACAGCGCTTTGTATACTGTCTTTGCTTCGCAAGATTTTTTTTCCTATTGGCACAATCAGAGACGCCCTCTGTAGTCCTCCCCTGTAACACCCCTCACAGCACTTTCCAGACTTGTGCTAACATTCTGAGGGATTTCTGAGAACAGCTCCCACCAAGCCTCCAGCTCCTGCATCACTTTCCCTTAAAGGAATAGAGAATATTAATATATTTATAAACATTCTTCTTAAGCAAAATGTGGCAGAGTTTACTCAGTTTGCTGAAATGCAGTTTGTTGAAAGAATGTATAAGGTTGGATAACATGTAAATCTTGTTTGAAGTCTTTTTGTGATCCTGCAACAAGGTCCTGTTGAAAGTGTCTCTCCCTGATGTGTTTTAGGGAAAGCTTATACCCTGTGTAAAGCCTTTGGTTTATGCCCTTACCCCGGCAACTATTTATGGGATTAAGATCAGGGGAGAATCTGCGTAAATTGCATCCTTAGTCATGACCTCTGCCTTCCTGCTCACCAACGTTGGGTCCCAGTCTAGAACTTCAGCAAATCCCAGACACATTCCCCGAGAGCACAATCACAGTTTAGCCGCCTGCTCCCCACCCCATCACTTCTTTGAGAATTTTCAATCAGTCAGAGGAAGTGGTCTTTTATTATAAGCACCAGGTCGGTGGATAGGGCATGCTTCTACAGAAGATTTTTAACCTGCGGCTCTTTCCTCAAAACTTTGGAGTAGTTCAATGAATGGAGTAACTGTCAAATCACTGGTTGTATGTAAAGACCATTATGGATACTCATTATTTATGTCTCCCCAGGTGGGCTGTGAACTTTAATTTAGGGCAAGGGGAACAGAGTAATCAACCAGTGTCTTAGTACATGATTTGGCTCATAGTAGGTACTAAATGTATATTATTAATGAGAGAATAAATAAATCTATCCACACGTATACCTAACAGTGGATTCCTTATTTCCCACACCTCTTCACCTCGCTTTAGGAACAGCCCTAATGAGATTTAAGCTATGGATATGCCTAAATATGTATATTGTTAGTTTGGTAGTAATTTTTAACTTGACTGTTGATTTCATTACGTAGATTTTTTGTTGCATGTGAACTTTTATTACAATGTAAAAGATCAAACCCAAAGTCATGAAGGTTTTCTTTCCCTGAGAAAAGGACCCCGTGGTCATGTTTGGATCTTCAGTTGTCCTATAACACATGGCGGGCACATTATCCATTCCCTAATGTGAACAAAGAACATTTAATCTCTGTGAATTCCAGCTGTCCTGTAATTGCACAACTGCAGGGAGCAAACTTTTGACCCAGTGCAGGCAATGGTGCAGGCAGACCTGGCGGATATGGCTGTGAGGGTTTGCAGCTGTCATGGTCGGGGTCTTCCAGATGGTTCCCACAGCACCAATCCCTGTGTGAGAACCTCACTTAAAAGCTGGAATGTCCACAAAATACTCTGTGCACACCAGGCAAAGTAAACAGATAGCCAGCTGGTTCTCAGAATTGCCCAAACCCAAGCTCTATCCTTCAAACTGATCTTTCAATAGGATAATATTTGTTTTGAAACACACATGCAAGGGGGGCCTGGCTGGCTCAGTCGTTAGGCGACTGCCTTCGGCTCGGGTCATGATCCCGGAGTCCTGGGATCGAGTCCCGCATCAGGCTCCCTGCTCAGCGGGGAGCCTCCTTCGCTCTCTGACCCTCTCCCCTGTCATGCTGTTTCTCTCTCTGTCTCTCTCTCAAATAAATAAATAAAATCTATTAAAAAAACACACATGCAAAATAATCTTAGCTGTATCTCTTATGCGTGTACATACACCAAATGGAATAGCGGTTACCTCTGAGGAGAAACTGGAGGATGGAGGGCGGTGAAGAACTCTGGCTTTAGATTTAGTATTTGAATTTATATAAGAATGTATTCATATATTATTGTATGATTTAATAATTAAAAGCAACTAGGGCGCCTGGGTGGCTCAGTTGGTTAAGCGACTGCCTTCAGCTCAGGTCATGATCCTGGAGTCCCTGGATCGAGTCCCGCATCAGGCTCCCTACTCAGCAGGGAGTCTGCTTCTCCCTCTGACCCTAACCCCTCTCATGTGCTCTCATTCTCTCTCTCTCTCAAATAAATAAATAAATTCTTTAAAAATAAAAAAATAAATAAAAGCAACTATATTCATGCTCTAAACACTGCTCCTTCTTTACTAGCTCCCTACTGGGGGCGCCTCGGTGGCTCAGTCTGTTAAGCATCTGCCTTCAGCTCAGGTCATGATCCCAGGGTCCAGGGACGAAGCCTTCCCATCACTGGGCTCCCTGCTCAGCGGGGAGCCTGCTTCTCCCTCTCCCTTGGCCTGCTGCTCCCCCTGCTCTGCTTGTGTTCTCTCTCTCTCTGTCAAATGGATAGATGCAATCTTAAACAAACAAACAAAAAAATAGCTCCCTACTGCCTACAAGCTAAAGTCCCAGGTCCACAGGCAAGAGCAGATCCGGCTCTCTCAAAGGGCGCCCAATACTCTACGAGGTCTCAAACCTCTAAGTGTTTATATATACTCTTCCCTCCACTTAGAATGCCTCTTCCACCTGACCCACCAGAGTGAATTACCTCTATTTTACCCCCAGACACCATCGATGTGTGAAAAAGTGAAAGAGAAATGAAACACTTAGTTTTTCACAGTAATACCAGTTCTTGGAACACCATCCTTTAAAGCTGCCCGGGATACATTTGACTACGACATTATATATCAAAGTATGCTGAGACCCAAGACTGAAAATGAAGGCTGTTTCCTTACTGCCAGACCCAGTCTGTGTCACAGACATGCCACACTGGATTATAGGGATCAGACACAGAGGGGGGATTTTGGAACTGCCCAAGAAAGATGCTGACATGTGTATTCTGTAGCTTACTACCTATCAAACAAAGGTCCTATCAAACAAGTTATATAGTCATTTATTTTTTAGAACTTGTTCTGTTTTTTAAGATTTTTATTTATTTATTTGAGAGAGAGAGCTTGAACAGGACAGGGGAAGGGCAGAGGGCAAGGGAGAAGCAGACTCCCTGCTGAGCAGGGCCCCAGACATGGGTCTTAATCCCAGGACCCTGGGATCATGACCTGAGCTGAAGGCAGACACTTAACCAACTGAGCCACCCAGGCACCCCCCAATCAAACTTTAAAAGCAGCCTGCACACAAAAATGTCTCTCTATGGAAACAATATTTTACCTTCTTAGTTAAGTTAATGTTTATCCATTGTTAACTTTTTAATATAAAAGTTCCTAAGCAAAGGTAACACATCTTTTTTTATCATCTGACAATTTAGCATCTCATTAATGTTTCTTCTGTAAGTAACAATGTGATAATCTATCTTCTGGAAGAAAAATTACAATAAAGAATCCTGGAAAACAAGAACAGTTTATATTACAGTTTATATTACATACATACATATATACAGTTTATATTACAAAATAAAGCAGCTTTTCTCTGTAGGGTTCTAGAAAACTTTATGAATTCTTAGAGCTAATAAAGACCATGAATAAATAGTAACTGAAATGAGAAAATCTTTTTGAAAGAAATTGTGTAGCATAGTGCCTGCGTATTAAAAGGCACTCAATTAGCATGGGCTCCCACTTCTTTGTCTCTGAGCACCAAAGCCTAACACATTAAATTCCCTGATCAAGGATAAAAACATTTGCAAATAGAGGCAGGGTAGAAGTGGTTCGGCCCACAGACTGGTGTCAGACCAGTGGAGTGTGAACTCCATTATCTACCACTTACTAGCTATTTAATGTTCTTGGAAAATGAGGATGGAGAACAATATCTGCCTCACAAGGTTATTTGTAATGATAAAATGAGATAGTTCAGGTCAAGTCCTTGGAAATGTGGCTAGCACTCAGTAAATATTTAGCTAATAACAATGCTTTTGAGAACCTACTGTGTTCCTGGCACTGTGCAAGGTGCATTACATATATATATTCCTCATGACATCCCTTGCAAAGTAGGTACAATTTTCATTTCATAGATAAGGAAATGGATTTAGAGAGGGTGAGTAAGCAGCTTAGACTTAGGGTCAGTGGCAGGGCCAGGGCTCATGCCATGTTTGTTGAAATAAGTGTCCACTTTCAAAATCTTCTATCTTCACTTTGAAATTGTTTGATGAATATTAAGAAAAGTGGTGAAAAGTTTGTACTGTCTTAAATACAAAGTATAAAACAATAAACATCTTTCGGCAGCCATTCTCAAGAGCTCGACTTTATGCTCAGGCAAACTTTTGTCACCCAAACCAAACCACGAGTAAAATTCTTTTTTTTAACAGAATTTACTGTGGTCTTGAGGTTCTAATCCTAGTATTGTCACTAGCTAGCTTTTGCTAAGTCCCTGTTTCATCTCTTAAATGAAATTTTGAGTTACTAAAATCATAGGACCTTTCCTACTCTAAAATTCTTTTCTTCCCGTTGGTCTGAAGGCATCTCAGCAAGCTCTTGCTGCCATCCAGAGGAGAAAATATTGTTGCAGGCTCAAAGAAGGCATTTGAGCAATATTAGACTGTGCTGACAATAATGTCTAGGACTTACTGAGTATCTACTATGTGCCAGGCAGTTCCTTGGGCATATTCTATGTGTATTTCTATTCTGCAAGGTAGGTATTACCCATGTTTTAAATTGAGAAATAATTAAAGAATTTAAGTAACTTGTCATAGGTCACCCAAGTTTTAATAAGTAACTGAATTCCGTTTTGAGTCTGATTTTTTTCTGCAATGACAGGAACCAAAATAGAAGCATCTTGCCTAAGGAGGCAATGTTTTTGCAAATCCATCCTTTCAGCCAGAGCACAGAATAACCCGTGTTCCTGGGAGGACCCTGGACTTAGGGGTCAGCCCCGTAACTGTGGCTATAGTTCAGATCCTCAGATTCCTAACTTCCCACCAGTTTTTACCACTCTACCTTCCACCGCACTACCAAAGTTACCTCTCCGAAATGCCAGTCTGGTCGTGACTTCCCTGATTATTGCATGGAAGACAAAAGACCTAAAGTCTCATGGTTTTCCAAGTCCTTGGTGATGTGGCCCTCCTGTCTTGCTCTTCCAGTCTTGTCTCCATCCACCCTATTCCATACATGTCACTTCTTCCATTTGCTCCCAAACACTGCTCTTTTTCCCCATGTTTAACATACTGTTTGCTGCTCTTCAATGATCCACTGTTAGCTTTTTCCCAGCCAGGAGCATATATATCTGTAGGCATGTAACTAGCTCATATGTTGAAGAGAAAGCATAACAAATTTGTGGATTAAAGAATAATAAAAGGCTAACATGCTCCCACCATCCAGTTAAGAAACACATTTCCATAACCCCCTGTGAGATAGTGTTCTTTTATGCCTCTATGCCTGTGTACACGCTAGAATGCTTTAGTCTGCATGGTGAACTATCATCATTTGGAACCTCAGATTCAGCTTTACCTCCTCTAGAAAGCCTCCACTGAATCCCTTATGGGAGACTTAATGTTTCCATTATGGCATTCATAACAGTATTATATTTGCTTACATGTTTGCCTCCCCAGTAAATTGAAGATACCAAATATTATTTAATCTTTGAATCTCCAGCAAGCAGCATAAAGGCTGGTAGCACAGCAAGTGTTCAGTAAATAGGATAGATGTCTATACAACCTGGTTTGCCTGAGAGAGTCCTGTTTTGTTTTGTTTTTTAAGATTTTATTTATTTGAGAGAGAGAATGAGAGAGAGAGAGCACATGAGAGGAGGGAGGGTCAGAGGGAGAAGCAGACTGCCTGCTGAGCAGGGAGCCCGATGCAGGACCCGATCCTGGAACTCCAGGATCATGACCTGAGCCGAAGGCAGTTGCCCAACCAACTGAACCACCCAGGCGCCCTGTTTTTTTTTTGTTTTTTTTTTTAAGATTTTATTTATTTTTTTGACAGAGACACAGCAAGAGAGGGAACACAAGCAGGGGGAGTAGAAGAGAAGCAGGCTTCCTGCAGAGCAGGGAGCCCGATGCGGGGCTCGATCCCAGGACCCTGGGATCATGACCTGAGCTGAAGGCAGACGCTTAACGACTGAGCCACCCAGGTGCCCCAGAGAGTCCTGGTTTATGCCTGTTGTGCAGGAGTAATTATTATAAGTGCTTCCTTTACTCATGAATGTGCCTAATTTAGATGACCAATTATAAGATCACCCTATCAATAAATGTGGAGTGGATGAATTAATGAATGGAAAAAGATTTTTACTGATAGAATCTAGGAAGGAAGAGCCGATATGTAAAGATTTTCAAAAATTCAACAGCTGGCCACTAATGCCTTTCCTTCCCCAGAAGTGCTTGAGTCTCTTGGAGACAGAGATGAGTTTGCACAGACCAGATGCTCAATAACCTTTATTGCACAATTAAGTTGAAAAATGTTAGCATATCCCTACATTAAGAAAACCTAGATGTAAAATATGAATTTATAGTACAGATTCATGTGACAGAGATGATTAAATATTATGTATGTTTACTACTTTATGAGAACTAGATGGTAGATAAATTTAAGAGCTGACTTTACGGCTTGTTAAAAATCAGAAATGTAGATTAAATACTGCTGAAATGATAGCATAATCAATGGGGACATATGATCTAAAAACTTTCATAGATGCACTTTTTTAAAGGAACCTCTATTCAGTAGGGGTATGTGTGTGTGTGTGTCTACACACACACTAGTTACTAGTTAGTTGCATTTGCTTTTAGGGAAAGATAAAATCTCCTTGAGTTTCACATTATAAATAAAAAATTTATTTACAGTTCTTTTTGTTATTCAAATAAAAAAGTGGGTTTTAACTACTGTTAAACAAAAAATGGGAAGTGAGGTAATTCATCTTTTTGACAATAATCTTCTTTCCTGTCCCTCCAACAGTGTCATCTTCTTTGAAAGTCAAGGTAATTCCTTGTAAATGAGGCTTTTAATAAATTACAAATATGTAGTAGGTTCTTGTCCATCTACTTCCTAACTACTTAATGCACTGTTGCATAGCAACAATTTTTTTTTCTCCTGTTTCTTCTTTGTTGGAAGTCTGAGAGTCTGAAATCTGCACTGCCTTGGCTGAGCTTGGGAATCTTTCTGGTACCAAGGGTGCAGATAACCATTGTAGAAATCAGTAGCTGTTAGTGTTTTTTTGAGCATCACTGATCGAATACCAATCCAGCCATCCTAAGGGCAAAAGACAAACCGTGAACAGGCAGTGGTGGCAAAACTGGTGGTAAATTTTAACTTATACAACTTTTATCATGAAAACCTACAAATCTTTACCAAATGCCTAGCTGCAGATAGCACTGTACCAAGTGACATATATGATTCTTTGACTCTAAGTTTATTACTGAGTGATAACAAATGTACAGACCTGTATAAATTAAACCTATTTAAACATAAAGGGGGCAGAATAAAGAAGTGTGTCATACTGGCATGGTACTTTACAGTTTTCAGAATATGTCCCTGTATCTTATTATGACTGGTCATCAAAAATGTAACCATTCTAAAAGTAGGCAGATCCAATATCATCCCCAGCAGAAATTGATTTTAGAAGAGAAAACTGATGCCCAGGGAGGTGAGTGATTTGTCCGAGGTGACATAACTCGTGGGACTTAAACTCACATGTTCAGACAACCCCAGCTTCTTCTAGGACAGCAAACTGCAAATTTGCAATATAGACCCTATACCGTTTGAGAATAAGCTGAAGAAAGATGAAAAGAGGCTGATGTGGGAGCTCTTTATCTACAGTCTGTGTAGGTCAGATCACCCTATCACACATTTTAAACACGGCCTCTTGAGCACGAAACATCGCACATAAACACCATATGAAGGAAAATACCAGAAAATGGAAGAAATGTGGAACATTTCTCAGGCCATTGTCATAAAATAATAATGGTTCAAAAGTCATTTTAAATAGGTTAAAAAATCTCCTCTTTAACCACTATGGAACAATAAAAGCAAGTAGGATACGTGCACTGTAGTAGTTCAGCTAGATACTCCACTATGGCTATCTTCTATGATCATCATATTAACACGATGAGTTGCTAGTTAAACAAGACTTGCTAGTTATTAACAAGAACTTGCTAATTAAATTACTACTGAGAATATACAAGTTTCTTTTAAGAAAGCCTAAACTTACTGAATCTTCTTTCAGTAATAATGCCTTGGTAAAACTTCATCATTTTCAAAAATTACACTAGAGATTCTACTATTTCTTAAGAAAAATTAAACTGTCCAGTGGCTCACTCTGATGGATAAACAGTTGAGTGAAGTCTTAACTAAAAATGATAAACTATAAACTCAATAAAACGAGTATAATTTAAAACTAAAGGAAAATATACCTTGCAACAAACCAGCAGTATTTGTGACTGTTTGTGGTATATTACCGATCCTGGAATAACAGGTTGTTCTCTTAATTTTGAATCTAAAGAATTGGGGGGTGGGGAGAAGAAGAATATGAGAGAGAATAAATAATTAAGCAACTTCATGGTGCTTAAAAATAAAAAAACATCCCGGGAGGCAGTATTAATATTAGAGGACATACCTGCTGATGCCCTGACTCTGTAATCCAAACTTATGATGGAGCCACAGTGCTCTAATGCATCTCAAACCCAAAGGGAAGCTTTCCATACACATAGGAACTTACCTGTCCTTTACCCAGTCTCCCAAAGATCAACCTAAAAATGTCGAATTTAGAAGTTTTGACCATTTGGGGGAAATAACTAGCTACCAGTGGAGAGGTATACAGGAAGCTTAGGATCTAAGCTGGCCCTTCCATCCATGACCCAACAGATGAGATTCCTGGGGATCTCTGACTCCCTCTGAGCTGGACCAGCTCCTTCTGTGGCTCCCACTCCTTCAGCCCACCGTACTGGGAGGGCACTGATGCGCCTCAGAATGGACTGTGTCACGAAATGCTACACCCTGGCCTAGGATTTTCACTGAGCTGCCGAGGGATTTTCATTATGATATTCAGCAGAATGAAAATGACCAAGTCATTCTGCACTCCCTGAAAACCTTAGTGTAGGAAATCACAGAGCTTAAAATGGGATAGTAAGACTGCTTTGCCTACTTCCCACATTCTTAGGATGACTGAATGAAAAAAATATATGAGAATGGACACTGCAAAGAGTAAGATAATAAATGAGTATAAAGCATTATCATTACTGAACTGACACAAACTAAAAGAATCCTTATTTTTAGTAAATGTGACCTATGGTAAAACAGATACATTTTCAAATGGAGTAGAGTGAAAACATTTTCCACATCAGCTATTCAAAAGTTAGTACCAGTGAGGACTGAACTATTAACTTCTACCAAATCCAGAAGTTTAATGGTATTATCCATCCAGAGAGTCTGCAACGGAATCTGCAAATAAAATTAAAGAAGGTATGATAATGGAATACACTCAACCCCCAAACCCTTTTCAACTACTATTTTGCATTAATTTGGTCTGACTTCTCTCCCAGTTACAGAAGAATTGGGAACTGAGTCTCTAAATCTTATGCAACAGAACACAGATGCGACCCTCTACATCAGTCTCCAAGTTTGATAAGAACTTAAACACTATTTTAAAAATCAATGTTTATATCTTTATTAATATTTCTAATTTAAATTTATGCTCATTTAAAAAAATGCAAGCATTACAATTATGTTAAAAAAAATTTAGAAAGTAGGGATACCTGGCTGGCCCAGTCGGAGGAGGAGCTTGTGACTCTTGAACTCAGGGTTGTGAGTTTGAGTCCCATGTTGGGCATAGAGATACTTAAATTAATAAAACTTTTTAAAAAAGTTTTAAAAACAAACTGAGCGCTGCTGGAGTGGTGGGGGGTGGGAGGGATGGGGTGGCTGGGTGATAGACATTGGGTAGGGTATGTGCTATGGTGAGCTCTGTGAATTGTGCAAAACTGTTGAATCACAGATATGTACTTCTGAAACAATGCAACATATGTTAAGAAAAAAGAAAAAGAAGATAGCAGGAGGGGAAGAACGAAGGGGAGTAAGTCGGAGGGGGAGACGAACCAAGAGAGACGATGGACTCTGAAAAACAAACTGAGGGTTCTAGAGGGGAGGAGGGTGAGGGATGGGTTAGCCTGGTGATGGGTATTAAAGAGGGCACATTCTGCGTGGAGCACCGGGTGTTATGCACAAACAATGAATCATGGAACACTACATCAAAAACTAATGATGTGATGTATGGTGATTAACATAACAATAAAAAATTAAAAAAAAAAAAAAGAAGACCAGAAGAGGGGATTGTTCTCTTATGCCCTAAATTAACTAACCTCTTGCCAAGGTTTAAATAAACAGACATTTACTTCTTTTTGCTTTTAAGAGAGCAAATACAATTATTTCTTGCATAACTGAATGGCAATTTTAACTCTGAAATAAAATTTAGATCTGAATTGCAAAAAAAAAAAAAGTTTTAAAAAATTTAGAAATTATTCTGTATTCCCATCCTGAGAAGTAACCACTGTTAACAATTTGATGTGTATATCCTTGTATTTTTTTCCTGCAAATATTACAAAAATCTAGAACGTACTCTTACAAGGAACTTTTTTGCCTAACGACTGAAGCATGGACAACTTTCATCAGTGCATGCATGTCTATTTCCCTCTATATCTGTAGCACAGCACTTCCATCTTGACTATACCATAATTTGTGCAATCAATAGCTTTATGATGGACATTTCAATTATTTTCAATTTCTTGCTACTATTAATAGCCATTTTCGCCAGCGTATGGACTTTTAAACTAGAGTAATTTTTTTCCCGTGCATAAGTGTTTTTATTTTTATGGAGTAATATTAGCCAGTTTTTTTCTCTCCTGGCTCTAGTGGTTCACGTCAAGCTCAAAAAGGGCTATCCCACACTTTAAGATTATTAAATATTATAAAATTATTCAACTGTGCTTTTCCCTCTGTTCTTTGTGGTTTCACTCTTTTACATTTTAAATGCTTGATCCGTCTAGATATTATTGACTTTGAAAGGCAGGATTTGAGGGCCTCCCCCTCTAATATCTAACCAGTTCAGTTGTCCCAACCCTATTTACTGGATAATCCATCTCACCCTTCCCCACAATGTGAAATGCCACTTTCGTCACATTTTGATTTCAGACTAATAAAAATTAACATGTAACCAGGAAATAAGTTCTCTCAAATTTCTAAAGTAAATAAATTTATTTTCAGACTGTAGTTCAATCCTCTATTTCATAGACAAGGAAAAGTGAGGCCCAGAGAAATGCAGCTATCTTCCCAAGTTTAGACACAGGTAGAGCCTAGGACCAGAATCTAGGTTTTGTCCTTCTCGGCATTCAATGCTCTTTAGGACCTCCCCCAAAGAGGACATTTAATTTTTCAGAAGAGTTAGATTGTTTCAAAGATCTGAATGTGACATCAAAAAATTAAATAAATTTGAAGAAAAGTTCATAGACGTTCACGATCTTACATAAGATATGTTTTGGTACAATATCCTCTTCCATAATTTGCTGGCTTATTTTCCTTTCACCCATTTCCAGTAAAAGTTAGGAAACAATTTTCACATGTGTAACTTTTTTCTTTCAAAGAACTCAAAAGACTTTTGAAACATGCTGACTAAAGAAAGATTTGTATTTACTGAGAGTTATAAATATGCTAGGTATATAGTTCTTGTTCAGTATATATACTTCTTGTTCTTGAGGAAGGTAAAGCTCATCCTCACCTTATCATCACAGCATTGCAGAAAGGAAAGGGATGGTAACAATATAGTCATCTCAGTATCACCATCATTACTGTCAAAATCATATGTTTGCACGGATTTAATTCACAAGGTTTATCTCCTTTGATCTTGGCAGTTGTGGACATGGTTATTAACCCTGTTCTAGAAGTAAAAAAGCAGAAACCCAAAGATACGGATTTTGCTCTTGGGTGGTCATTGGCAGCTACAGGAATCAAATTTCACCTTCTGTTATAGCACAAGCTTTTTCTCAGTGAGGAGGAAAGGTGAATTGCAGAAGATAAGGATCATTTTATGTTAATGTGACTGTGTTTAACTTTTTCAAGATTTGATTTCTAAGTAATCTCTACACCCAGTGTGGGGACTGAACGCACAACCCCAAGATCAAGAGTTGCACGCTGTACCAACTGAACCAGCCAGGCACCCCTGTGTTTAACTTTTTGAGGAACTGTCGAACTGCTTTTCCATAGCAGCTGCACCAGCTTGCATTCCCACCAACGATGTATGAAGGTTCTAAATTTCTCCACATCCTTGTCAATACTTATTGTCTGTTTTTTAAATTATAGCTATCCTAGTGGGTGTGAAGTGGTATCTCTGTACAGTTTTGATTTGCATTTCCCTAATGACTAATGAAAATGATCATCTATTATTATAGATCTTCTTGGAAGAAATATCTATTTAGATGCTTTACCCATTTTCTAATCACATTTGTCTTTTCGTAGTAGAGTTGTAAGAGATGCTTATATATTCTAGATACTAGACCATTATCAGATATATGATTTGCAAATACTTTCTTCCCCTCTATAGGTTGTCTCTTTGTATTCTTGATAGTATTCTTTGAAGCCCCAACAGTTTTTGATTTTCAAGTCTAATTTCTGTATTTTTAGTTTGGTTGCTTAGGCTGTAGACAACATATCTAAGAACCATTGCCAAATTCAAGGTCATGAAGATTTACCCCTATGTTTTTTCTTCCAAGAGTCTTATCATTTAAGCTCTTATATTTAGGTCTCTGATCCATTTGGAGTTTGTAAGGTAGGAATCCAAAATCATTTCTTTTGATTGTGGATATCCAGCTGTCTAAGCACCATATGTTAAAAAAACTATTCTTTCCCCATCAAACTATGTTGGTACCCCTATCAAAAAGCGATTGACCGTAAACATGAAGGCTTATTTCTGGGCTCTCAATTCTATTCCACTGAGAAACAGGTCTATCCTTATGTCAGTATCCCACTGTCTTCATTACTGTAGCTTTGTAGTAAGTTTTGAAATTAGGAAGGGTGAGTTCTTTAACTCTGTCCTTTTTCAAGATTTTTTGGCAATTCGGGGTCTCTTGGGATTCCATATGAATTTTAGGATCAACTTGTCAATTTCTGCAAAGACGTCAACTGGGATTTTTATAGGAATTGTGTTGAATCTGTGGATCAATTTGGGGAATAGTGCCATCTTAACAACATTAAGTCTTTCAACCCATGAACAACAAGGTCTTTCCATTTACTTAGGTCTTCTTTACTGCTTATTAGCTCTAAAGTTTCTTTTGGATTCTTTATGATTTTCTGTATATAAGATCATGTCATCTGCACATAGAGTTTTACTTATTCCTTTGCAGTCTGATTCCGTATTCTTTCTTTTTTCTTGCCTAATAGCCCTGGCTAGAACTTCCAGCACAATGCTGAAGAGAACTGGTGAGAGTGGACATCTTTGTCTTGTTCCTGATCTTAGGTGGAAAGCTTTCAGGCTTTCACCATTAAATATGATGTTAGCTGTGGGTTTCTGTCAGGTTGAGGAAGTTCCTTTTTTTTTTTTTTTAAGATTTTATTTATTTGACAGAGAGATAGAGACAGCAAGAGAGGGAACACAAGCAGGGGGAGTGGGAGAGGGAGAAGCAGGCTTCCCACGGAGCAGGGAGCCTGATGTGGGGCTCGATCCCAGGATCCTGGCCGAAGGCAGACGCTTAACAACTGAGCCCCCCAGGCACCCCGAGGAAGTTCCCTTCTTAGTTTGTTGAACATTTTTATCATGAAAGGGTGTTGGATTTTTGTCAAGTGCTTTTTCTGCAACTACTGAGTAAATTATGTGGCTTTTGCCCTTTATTCTATTAATATGGCGTATTACATGGGTTGGTTTTTGTATGTTGATTCAACCTTGCATTCCTCATATAAACCCTACTTGGTCATGGTATATAATCCTTTTTTATATGTTGTTTAATATAGTTTGCTAATTCTGCTGAGAATTTTTGCCTCTCTATTCATAAGGGATACTGATGTGTGGCTTTTCTTTTCTTGTGAAGTCTTCATCTTGTTTAGTCCACCTTAGGTTTTGTACTAGCTGCTCCCTCTGCCTGGAATGCCATTTTCCTCATCTTGGCATGACTGGCTCCTTACTGTCTTTCAAATCAAAGCTGAAATGTCAGTTCAGAGATGCCTTCCCCATCTACCTAATCTAAAATAACGGCCAGTTAGTCTATCACGTTTTCCTATTTTAATTTTCATCAAAGAACTTACCACACTACCTGATATTTTTATTTATTTCCTTATTTGTTTCTGCCTTCTCACATCATCTTTATCTCTAATATCCGGTACAATGCCTGACACATAATAGGGCTCAGTCAGTTAAGCATCTGCCTTCGGCTCAGGTCATGATCCCAGGGTCCTGGGATCAAGCCTTGCGTTGGGCTCCCTGCTCAGCGGGGAGCCTGCTTCTCCCTCCACCTCTGCCTGCTGCTCCCCCTGCAGTACTCTGTCTCTCTGACAAATAAATAACATCTTTAAGAACAATTTTGCTTAATGAATGCATGAATAATAGCAGATAACATTTAATGAATACCAACTCTTTGCCAGATACTATACTAGATGCTTTATATACATTGTATCAACCCTAATTTTCAGATGAACAAACTAAAGCTCAGAGGTTAAATAATTTTCCCAAGTCTATCAAATTAGGAAGTGGCAGAGACATGAAACCCAGCTCTGCCTGGCTCTAAAGTCCATATTCCTTTCTCTATGCCATTCTGCTTTTCTGTGGGAAAAGTACCAGGTTTGAAGTCAGACAGATCTGGTTCAAAACCTGCCTCTCACTGACTGGCAATGTGACCTTTAGCAATATTCAGTAACCATGCATTCTCAAAGTATTAAGTCCAATTTCATCATCTTAAAATCAGATGATACCCACACATGAGGTTGAGATCCTCACTGAAGAACCTGGCATGCTAGAAATATGCAGTGGCAGGTCTCCATCTTAATCAATGTTAGTAATAGGTGGCCCATTAAAAACCCTACACTTGGTAGGCCCCAAGTTCAAACAACCCAAGAGGCTATCAAAATGAAGGGGAAAAAAACCCAATACATTTGTCAAAGAACTGAGAATTGAACTTGGGTTTTTTAATAAGTATCTTTTTTAATTTTTAAAAAAGATTTTAAGTAATCTCTACACCCTCAATGTGGGGCTTGAACTTACAACCCTGAGATCAAGAGTCATACGCTCCACCAACTGAGCCAGCCAGGTGCCCCAGGTATTTTAATAAGTATTTAATAAATACTAAAAGTATAAATAAAGAGCTATTTAATAAGTTACAGTTACAACTTCATTTTGTGTACCATCTGTAGAAATTGATGATTTAAGAGAATGCATGGTTACTGAATATTGCTAAAGGTCACACTGGCAGTTAGTGAGAGGCAGGTTTTGAACCAGATCTGTCTGACTTCAAACCTGGTACTTTTCCCACAGAAAAGCAGAATGGCATAGAGAAAGGAATATGGACTTTAGAGCCAGGCAGAGCTGGGTTTCATGTCTCTGCCACTTCCTAATTTGATAGACTTGGGAAAATTATTTAACCTCTGAGCTTTAGTTTGTTCATCTGAAAATTAGGGCTGATACAATGTATATTATAATTGTATACAATGTATATTGTATAAAAAATTGGCTACGGGCAGAAAGATATACTGGGAAAAGCACTGGATTAGGCATTTGAAAATTTAGATTCATTATTTTGTGATGGGGCACCCTGAAGTTCATTGCTTCACTTTCATTCCTCTCATCTATGAAATGGGTAATAAAACTTGGTTATTGGAAACTGCAGAATATATATGTATATTCAAAAATGCTTTGTGAATTCTAAGGCCCATATAAAAACTTGAAGTTTAAAGAATATTTAAAAAATGAATTTCATATACACAAAAGAATTTTTGAAAGGACTTCGAACATATTTGTACACCAGTGTTCACAGCAGCATTATTCACAATAGCCAAAAGGGGGAAATGACCCAAACCTCCGCTGACTGATAAACGGATAAACAAAATGTGGTATATACATACAATGGAATATTTTTCAGACTTAAAAAGAAATGACATTCTGATACATGGTACAGCATGGATGAACCTTAAGGACATTATGCTAGGTGAAATGAGCCAGACACAAAAGGACAAATATTGTATGATTCCACTTATATGAGGTACCTAGAATAAGCAAATTCTAAGAGGCAGAAAGTAGGATAGTGGTTACCAGGGACTGCGGGAAGGGGGATGGGGGAATTAGTGTTCAGTGGGTACAGAGTTTCAGTTTGGGATGATGAAAAAGTTCTGGAGATGGAGAGTAGCAATGGTTGCACAATGATATGAATGTACTGAATGCTACTTATTTATACACTTAAAAATTGTTAAAATGGTAAATTTATGTTATGTATATTTTATCTGATTAAAAGTTTTAAGAATAAAATGAATTTCAGGATTCTTAGGTTTAGTTCAGATTCATTCCTAAGTAAAAATATTTTGAAAATGAATTAAACACACACACAATTAGGTAAAACTGCAATCTGACTTCCAACTTACTATAGTTCCAATGGCACGATAAAGTCTGAATATTTGCTCTGAAGTTTGTTCCTCCCATTTTATACAGCTGGTACCAGCAGAAATCTTAGGGGCTACAAGATAAAGCCAAGAGCAAGAC
The DNA here is from genome assembly GCF_003265705.2 of Callorhinus ursinus. Classification (NCBI taxonomy): domain Eukaryota; kingdom Metazoa; phylum Chordata; class Mammalia; order Carnivora; family Otariidae; genus Callorhinus; species Callorhinus ursinus. The sequence continues at coordinate 30,015,090 of NW_027397087.1, forward strand.
TAAATATCAGATTCTATGTCCATGAATTGATAACTATTTTTTTTAAGATTTTATTTATTTATTTGAGAGAGAGAGCACAAGCAGGGGGAGTGGGAGAGGGAGAAGCAGGCTTCCCACTGAGCAGGGAGCCTGATGTGGGGCTCGATACCAGGAGCCTGGGATCATGACCTGAGCTAAAGGTAGACGCTTAAGGACTGAGCCACCCAGGCGTCCCTGAACTGGCAACTACTGATGCTGAATGATACAAGAGAACTTGTATTATTTTTTCAACTTTTAAATATGTTTGAAATTTTCCATAATATAAAGTAAAAATAAATCAATCATACAAATACTAAAAGAAAAATGGGTGAATTTCTTTGTAACCTGGGAGTAGAAAAAGCCCTTCTAACAATGACTCAAAATCCAGAAGCAATTAAAGAATGACAAATATGACTACATAAAAATAAACTTTTAATAAAAATAAACTTTTAATAAAAATAAACTTCTGTAAGACAAAAAGAAAGGTCATAAATCAAGTCTAAAAACAAATGACAGGGGTGCCTGGCTGGCTCAGTTGGTAGAGCATGAGACTCTCAATATTGGGTTTGTAAATTCGAGCCCCATGCTGAGTGTAGAGATTACTTAAAAAACAACAACACAACAACAAAAAAACAAACCAGAAAGTATTTGTAATTTTTATCATAATACTTTAGATCTATTTATAACAAATATAAAATTTAGGGCGCCTGGGTGGCTCAGTTGGTTAAGCGACTGCCTTCGACTCAGGTCATGGTCCCGGAGTCCTGGGATCGAGTCCCACATTGGGCTCCCGGCTCAGCGGGGAGCCTGCTTCTCCCTCTGACCCTCTCCCCTCTCATGCTGTTTCTCTCTCTCTCTCTCAAATAAATAAATAAAATCTTTAAAAAAATTTTAAAAAAACAAATATAAAATTTATAATTACATGTTAATCTAAACATATATCTATGTAATAATAATGTAATATCTAGGACTACTTTATATCTATTATGTAGATTTATTTACATCTATCAAATAAAGTACTCCTAAAAACTGAGAAGAAAAAGCCCAAAAATGTGATAGAAAAATGGGCAAAAGATATAATGTTCCTTCCTGGAAAAAAGAAATGCCGAGCAGTCTTTAAACATACAAAAAGATCCTCAACCTCACTCACAGGAGTAATGTAAATTAAAACTACTCCAAGATGCAATTTCTCATCTATTGGATTTGGAAGTAACATATGCTTCAAGTTATTTATAATGGCATTATTTGAAATAGCAAAAGTTTGGAAACAAACAAAATGTCCATCAACAGGGGATCTGTTGAATTAGTTATGATACATCCACATAAGTAAGAACTATGCTGCCATCAAGAGGAACAAGGAAAATCTCTTTTTACTGATAGGAAAGGATTTCCAGGGTACACAGTTAAGTAAAAAAAACAAAAACAAAAACCAACCAACAAACCAACCCAAAAAACCAAAGGTACAAAAGAGTATATATTTTATGCCACCTTTTGTGACAGAATAAAGGAAAAATCAACTTAAAAATATGTGGTATTTGCTTATTTTGATAAAAGGAAACAACTGGAAGGCTAAAGCATAAACTCATAAAAATGACTCACTCATGGAGGGAAACAGGGAGGAGCAGCTAGGGATGGAAGTGAGACTTCTGTGAGTATACTTTTTCAAAAAGCTTAAATTTTTTAATCAAAGATGTTTTATATGATTCAAAAAATAAAGTTTAATCATAAAGAGAAAAAAAAGCAACTCTGAAAATTGAAAACAAACTGAAACAAATAAACCTAACTATATATCAAACTGGGTAACAAAACCACATGGGAAAAATAATCATCATCTCCAGTAAGTTTTGGACACAATACTCTGATTGCATACTCTTAGCAGGATATAGTCTATGGGCAAAAAAAACAAAAACAAAAAAAACCCTGCAGAGGAATATGAAATATTACTCAGCAATTTTACTGTTTTAATAACACTGGTGGTGTAATTTTGAAACTATTTTATGCCTAGCAATTAAATAAATAGGTCAGTATTAACTTTTGAAAAGATACTCAGTTTAAAAGAAAATATAAGAAAAACCCTGAAATTCAAAATTTGAATGGGGGGGGCTGGGTGGCTCAGTCAGCTGAGTGTCTGACCCTTGATTTCAGCTCAGGTCATGATCTCAGAGTTGTGGGATCGAGCTCTGCATTGGGCTCCATGCTCAGCCCAGAGTCTGCTTGTCCCTCTCCCTCTGCTCCTCCCCCTGCTCTCTCTCTCTCTCAAATAAATAAATAAAATCTTAAATAAATATTTGAATCAGTAATGGTATGAACTCAAATATTATTTAAAAAATATAATGCCTCACCTTGTCCACTGACACCTTATCTTGGTGCACACTGTTGTACCAGATGGCATCTAAATACCACCCCCCTCACTAAAACAAACAAGGGGGAGATGGTTCATTCCAACATGGGATGGAAAATTCATAAGGTGAGTCTGGGACATCTTATAAAAGAAAGCAAGGAAGCACTCAAAAACTAGTTAAGGTTGTCAAAAGGATTCAGGACCCAACTTTAGGGGGCTCCCACTGGCCAAATTTGGGATGACTTGAGCAGGACAAAGAATTATAATTAACTGTAAAACACAATAAGTGAAAATCCATGAGTCAAATCATAATTTAAAAAACTCATTTGCCACCATAACTGAAGGTGATTGTGGCACCAACTTCTTATCTAAAAATTGGTAGAGAAAGAATTAAGCATTGATCCTGCCATTTTAGGATGAACTAAGATTCATCTTCAATTAATGAGGAAAAGCTCTTCTTTACAGAATAATGCCAAATATTAAAGGTAAAAGGAGTTGGAAAATCACCATTTTGCAATCCCAAACGAAATAATTCATTCAGGGAAGAAGCACCAACCCATGCCAAAATCATTATGTGAAAGATTGTTAGAGAACAGGATGTTTGCATGGTGCCAAAGTGTTACCCCACAGATTACCTGCCAACTGCAAAGGGACAAACAAATCTTTACACTGGACTCAACCCAAGTGATCAAACTCAACTTCACCAGCCTTGATGCAACCTGGTATTATGGCTCACTGATGTGACATCCAAAGACTAGAGCAGAGAGAGGTGACACTTCTCTGAGTATATCCTTTTAAACAGTTTTGACTTTTGAATCATGTAAATGTTTTAAGTAGTCAAGAAATAAATCATAAGTAAAAATAAAAAGCAATCCTTAAAATTAAAAACAAACTGAAACAAATACCACTGGAACACAACATCATCTATGAAATACTCTTTCCAAAAACTTCAAGCCTAAGTCTCATCAAGCCTTTAGAATTTCCAATTCACAAGAAATATAAAGGCTAAAAAACAAGTTAAACAACACTGGAAGGAAATAGACAACTAGCCTATTCTCTTCAAAAAGTCAATGACATGAAGGGGGAAAATAATGGAGGAATTACTCTAGATTAAAGAAACATACCAACTAATTATAATTAGATACTAGTTTGAATAACTATACAGCTAAAAAATAAGTTTTTAGACAATTAGGAACATTTACGTACTGGATATTAGACACTATTAGGGAACTATTCATTTCTCTTAAGAGATACATGTTGAGGGATGCTTGGGTGGCTCAGTCAGGAAAGCATCGGCCTTCGGCTTGGGTCTTGATCTCAGGGTCCTGGGATCGAGTCCCGCACTGGGCTCCTTGCTGAGCAGGAGCCTGTTTCTCCCTCTGCCTGCGCTCCCCCTGCTTGTGCTCTCTCTCTCTCTCTCCCCCCCCGACAAATAAATAAATAAAATCTTAAAAAAAAAAAGAGATGCATGTTGAAGTATTTACGAATGAATGAAAGGTTATGATGCATACTTCCACAGGATTAAGCAGAAATTTAAAATATATATATATATACACTAAATATATACTAAACAAACACATACACAGAGAAACAGAAAATATGACCAAATGTTAATAATTAATAATTACTGAGTCTGGGTTAAACAGGTATTCATTTTTTTTAAATTAAAGATTTATTTATCTTATTACCTTAGAGATAGTGAGGGAGGGGCAAACGGAGAGGAAGAGAATCTTAAGCAGACTCCCCACTGAACGCAGAACCCGATGTGGGGTTCGATCTCACAACGCTGAGATCATGACCTGAGCCAAAACCAAGAGTCGGATGCTTAACTGACTGCGCCACCCAGGTGCCCTGGTATTCATCATCTTTTAACTTATCTCTGTGTTTGGTACTTTTCAATATAAAGAATAGGGAAAAAATTTCCAATCCTTCAAGAGACTACATGTTAAGAGGAGAAGGGAGATTATACCAGCCATTCTTTGGAAAGGGACATACAAATGGGCACTTGATCTTTAGTCAAAATGAAGGGCAATGTGCCAGTGAAGTCAGAGCGTTCAGGTGCTATCATGACAGACAAAAACCACATGAACGGATAAGGGTCTCTGCAGCCTTCACTCACCATGTGTCACTCCCTCAGTTGGCTGCTGCCTTCCATTGCTCAAACTCTCAGGCAAATTTTTCAAAACTGAAATAAGCTTAAAAAAAAAAAGGGAGAGCAACATATTCAAGATGAAAAGAACAAAAGCAGAGATACATTATAATTGAGTACCATGACATTATGGAAAGCTTTGAAGGAGCTGTGTGGGAGGGCAGGGTGGTAAACTAGAGCCTTAAGCTGTGACAAGACAGGTCTCCTCAATGGAGTCTCAGTGGTGATACTCTCTGCAGAGGACAGAGAGCAAAAATGTGCTTCCAGAGAAAGCTGAGCTCCATTGGCTATGCAAACTCTTCTTGTCAGGACAATGTGTGCTCAGGAATCCACACTCTAACTCCTAGGAGGGAAGGCAGTGGAGCCTCAAAGAAGGAAAGTGTACTCTGGAGCCACACAGTTCTGGGTTCAAATCCCAATTCCACCACCTACTCATGTGTCATTGTGGGAAAGTTATTTGACTTGTGTGGCCTTCAGTGTCATCATCTTTAAAAATTGGCGACAGTAACAGGCTACCTCAAGGTTTGTTTGTTGGGAAGGTAAAAAAAAAAAGAAATAAGTCTACAGAGGATCCAGAATAGTCCTGGCACACGAGCCCGTGCTCGAAAAACGAGAGCCACTATTATTACAATACCATTTCTGAGGCAAGTGCCCAGATTAGGAAGCACCACTAGATAGTTGGGGAAAAACTATCCTCTACAGAAAATTAACTAGTTCATATTAAGCACTGACTCAGACCTCCTGTATGCAGATTCGAGCTATACAAAGCCAAAGAGTTCATTTACAGTGAGGGGGTCAGCAGAACTCCAGGGCGTATGGAGGCGATGACCTCAGTGCAGGCGCAAAAGTGGAGGAATGCAGGGTCACTGAGGGGATGGCTGTTGGCCAGTTTGACAGGGGCGCCAGGCGAGTCTAGGAGCCGGAGGCTGAAACTGGGAAGCAGCATCTAATGGCCTCACTGGAACGTGGGGGGCCACAGAAGCTCGCGTGTTTCAGGAGAGCCTGTACTAAGTACCCACTCTGTACATTTCCCAAAGACTTACATGAGAAATGCCAACCTTGATTTTAGGAAGCAGGGAGAGAAATCAATTAAAAGAAACAAAAGCTGAAAATGACGCGTTGCCGAAGTGTTCTTTGCATCACTGACAGGCAGGAGACCCAGGAAATGAGCACAAAGCAGTGGGATGTTAGAGAACCATACCATGTTGGCCCCCAGTCTTGACAGCACTTCCTCCAGTTCCTTGGCAGTGCTCTTAGGTGGCACAGGAACCACCTCCTGTTTGAGAATTGGGCCGACATCAAACCTACCAAAAATCAAAAGCAAATAACAACATTACCGTTCCTTCAGATCAACAGGTTTATCTACATGAGTGTTTACATACCACAAAGATAGTTTAACCCTGGCTGTGGATTTGACTGTTTAGCAAAAGAGAAACGTCAGTTTAAGAGAAGGGAAAGCAAAATCTGGCCTGTACTCAGATTTTAAATCTATTTTTTTTCTAAAGGAGAAAAGTATGGGAGGTTGCATATCAGGGATTTAATTGCACCTGCAAATAATTCCACCTTTAGTAACAAACAGTATTATAAAAGCTTCTATTTATACAATGAGGGCATAGAGCAAAAAATTTATTTTCCAAGTAAGTACCATTAAAAAATTCATGATTTCTTTCTATATTTCCTTTCTCAAAGGACAAGAGGTTTTTTTAATTAATTAATTTATTTATTTATTTTTATAATGTATTATTTGTTTCAGGGGTACAGGTCTGTGATTCATCACTCTTACACAATTCACAGCGCTCACCATAGCACATACTCTCCCCAATAAAGGACAAGAGTTTTGCCTGGATTCTAATCATTGGTGATTATAAATAGGTACAAGTGTATTTGCATTCCCACAGTCTTACATTTTACATTAAGCTCCATAAATACTGGCTATCAGCTTTTATTAGAAATACGCTTCATTTTTTTTTATTTTTATTTTTTTAAAGATTTTTAATTTATTTATTTGACAGAGAGAGAGAGACAGTGAGAGAGGGAACACAAGCAGGGGGAATGGGAGAGGGAGAGGCAGGCTCCCCACTGAGCAGGGAGCCTGATGCAGGGCTTGATCCCAGGACCCCGGGATCATGACCGGAGCAGAAGGCAGACGCTTAACGACTAAGCCACTCAGGCGCCCCAGAAATACGCTTCATTTTAAATACTTAACTTTGTGGTTGTTAATTCTATTTCCAACCTAAGAGCTTGAATAAAATGCTTATTATTTTACAAACATCCACAAAAAACAGAGTGAATAGTCTCTTGAATCCCCATAACATCACCCAGAGTTTAGAATTATCAAAGTTTTACAACTCATTTCATCTGTCCCTCTTGTTTTCTGAAGTAAGTTAAAGCAAATCCCAGGTATGCAGTTGTTCTTGTGAAGTTGTGAATTATTTTCTATGGGGACATGAGGTGATAACAGATAGAAGCTTAATATAATCCTGTTTTAGACTATGGTAAGGATAAAAAAATCAAATGTTTAAGATAAATACACATTGGCATATACTGTAGTCTTCAGGTTCCAAAAATTTTTTGACCATAGAAACCAAGGCCAGCAGAACCACGATTCATTACAACTCATATACAAAAATCCATCTCTCATTTGCACAATGTTCTTTATAGAAATCCGGCTGTTAGTTATATAATTTACTCCAGTTAACAAGTCAAATATTTCACAAGGACTTACAGAGACACTACATAACGCCAAACCACATATAGTTTATATTAGAAACCAGGAAAAGACACAGAGGGAAGGCACTCTGGAGTTAGAGGAATTAGTGAGCACCATCCATTCATCCACTTTCACGTCTCCTCCAAACAGACTGACATCAACATTCAAAACTACAAAGTCTAGAGACAAGAAAATATCTTCTACCTTTTAGGCCTAATTTGCATAATCGTTACTCCAGTAACTGTGTCTCCGTGAAGCACGGTATGGATTATAGGGGCTGGACCACGCCACCTCGGGAGGCAACTGGGATGGACATTCAAGATGCCACTGAGTCAGAAAAGGCAGAAATTAGTGTGCAAGTGGGCTTTACCATTTAGTTCCTGCTACCTAAACAAATATGCGACTGTTCATCATTACACTTCCCTAGAAAGTTTGAAAAACAAAGTTGAATCTAGTCTTATACCACCTGTAAAAGGAGCCAGAGATTAAGTTTACTCTCTTATAAGAGACCAATGAAACTCAATTAAAAACAGAAAAAGAACAACTATTCACTGTCCCAAAGATGTTCCACAACATTCTGTGATATCTGGGAGTTTTTTAAAGATTTTATTTTTAAAGTAATCTCTACACCCAACATGGGGCTCAAATCCACAACCCCGAGATCAAGTCACACGCTCCACCAACTGAGCCAGCCAGGCATCCCTGGGGGTTTTTAAATAAAAGCAAAAAAATACCTTTTATACTGTAGGAGGAGAAGCACTCAAACCCTCCTGTGCATCTCATGGACAATGTGAATATTTATAGTTTAGTCCAATTACCCTGTTTCATTTAGTTTGCATAGAGAATGCCTAAAACAAGCTTCTTGAATCCCCATCCAATGATCTATTCACTTTTGCTGTTTATCCCAACACACCTATTGCCCATAGATGAGCAATTTAAATCATTTACTAAGTAAGCTGATTAGTTTGATGATGTCTCCACCGCAGGAATATGTACTTGAGAGTGCATGTATACGAGAGTCTTATATTCAAAATTCCACTGTTCAGACCCGCCTCATTCACCCAACAAATATTTACTGAGCACAGTCCATGTGCTGGGGATACAAGCGACACTGAACCAAAGGAGGAAAAATACTGCCCTCAGGGAGTTTACACGCCAAGAGCGGGAGATAAGCAATACAAACCTGTGTAAAAAGTTTCCCAGATGGTTCTAAGGGCTGTGGAGGAAAATAAAGCAGAGAAGGGGTAGGAGTTCTGGGTGGGAGACAAGAGTTTTCACAGGGGTCACAGAAAGTTTTACCAATAAGGAAACACTTGAACAAAGCCGTGGGGAGGTTAAGGGAATAAGCCATGCAGACATTCCAGGCAGAACAAACAGTAGTATCTTGAAGAAGATACAGCAAGTTCAAGGAATAGCAGAGAGGCTAGTGTGGCTGGAGTGGAGTGAACCTGAGGAGTAACACGAGGAGATGAGGCCAGACAGCCAGGAGGGGTCAAAACCCAGTAGGTAGGTCCTTATAGGCCCCTATAAGGACTTTGATGACTTCTGTGTAAGAACGTTGAGCAGAGTGACATGATCCAACCTCTGCTTTAAAAGGATCACTTTGGCTGCTGTGTTGGTAAAAGAACTGAGAAGGCCAAGGACAGCAGACATCAGGCAGGGGCTACTGCAGAACCTGACAGGTGAATTCTTTCTAGAATTCAAAGACAGAGCCAATAAGATTTCCTGATGGATTGGATGTATGGTGTGAGAGAAGGAATCATGAGCCACTGAAAGGTTTTGAGTCTGAACAACCAGAAGGGCAGAGTTGCCATTTACTGAGATTAAGATTTGGGGAGGTTTTGGGCAAAAGTTCAGGAATGTAGTTTAGGACATCTTAAATGTAAGGTGCCTATCAGACACCCAAGCAGAAGTGTGCAGGAGGTGGTGGGTATCAGGGGCCTGGATTTCAGGGAGAGATCTGAACTGGAGGGACACATTGGGGAACTGTCAGCATCTATACAGAATTTAAATGAGGGTGGGTGAGAGCCCAGAGATCAAGAGCATCACACATTTCAAAAATTCATGACACTAACAAAATTTTTCTATCTTAAGAGAAAATAGTAAAGAAAGCAGAATTAGAATTCAAATCTTGCACTTTAGACACCAGGCCCATATATAAAGACCAAGGCCTCTATACTGTATTCCCTTTAAAAAAAAAACTTACTAGGGGGCGCCTGGGTGGCTCAGTTGGTTAAGCGACTGCCTTCGGCTCAGGTCATGATCCTGGAGTCCCGGGATCGAGTCCCACATCGGGCTCCCTGCTCAGCGGGGAGTCTGCTTCTCCCTCTGACCCTCTTCCCTCTCGTGCTATCTCTCATTCTCTCTCTCTCAAATAAATAAAATCTTTAAAAAAGAATAAAAAAAAACTTACTAGGGAAATTTAAGAATAAGAGCCTCACTCAAAAGTCGGCCAAATGAAGCTACCACTCCAACGTCGTACTCTCCGGATCCCACATCTGGCCACTCATACACTGGAAGCTGAGACTGGACAGCATATTGCTTCACTGGTAGTCCTTTTGGGGATGGGGAGGGCAGTGTGACCACCTCCAATTTTTCGATTAACTCTTCCTCTTTGTTTTCTCTAAGTTGGAAAGATTAGAAGAAAATGGGAGTGTTAGGGCAATGACTCAAAGCTAAAGTACTTCACATACTTCCATAGTACTTTTATGGTTAAATTCATGAGACATTTAAGGGTAAATGATTGAAACTAGTACACTGAGAGGGCGCCTGGGTGGCTCAGTTGGTTAAGCGACTGCCTTCGGCTCAGGTCATGATCCCAGCGTCCTGGGATTGAGTCCCGCATCGGGCTCCCTGCTCAGCGGGGAGTCTGCTTCTCCCTCTGATCCTCTTCTCGCTTGTGCTATCTCTCATTCTCTCTCTCTCAAATAAATAAAATCTTAAAAAAAAAAAACTAGTACACTGAGAGACTGAGTTTTTGTTTTTTATTTAATTTTAATTATTTGTAATTTAAAGAGCCACATGTGGCTAATGGCTAGTTTGGATAGCATGGTTCTAGAAATTTCCTGCGCATACAGAAACATATGGTACATTATACACAAATAGGGTATTGCTTATACTGCTCTGCATTTTGGTTTTTCCCTCTTAACAACACTATATTACTATTATGTGAGTCTTTTTAAAAAGTGGGTCAAATATACATCTGCTTATATATCTAGCAAACATTTCTACAATAAGAAACTGAAAACAGTGGCTGTCTCTGAAGAGAGGAACTGGAAATGGAAGACAGAGGTGGAAGGAACTGACTTTTCACTGTATGTCCTTTGAACCTTTTGAATTTTGTACCACAACCATGTGTTAGCCAAACAAGAAATACTTTTATTTATTTTTAAAGATTATATTTATTAGAAAGAGAGAGAGAGAAAGAGTGCACACGTGAGGCAAGCAGGGAGGAGGGGCAGAGGGAGAGAGAGAAGCTGACTCCTCGCTGAGCAGAGAACCCAACATGGGGCTGGATCCCAGGATTCTGAGATCACAACCTGAGTAGAAGGCAGCCGCTTAACTGACTGAGCCACCCAGGCACCCCTCGATCCAATAAATACTTAAAAAAAAAAAAAAAAAAAATATATATATATATATATCTCCCATGGACATCGTTCCATAGCAGTACATGTAGTACTACCTCTTTCTTTTTACCTGCTGCATCGTAGTCCAGTGCCTAGAGGGTGTTAGTTTCTTTACCAGTTACTACATCACGTGTTGAGGAGTTATGAGAAAAGGAGTATATAGGAGGGCCCTAAAGACAAAGCACAGGAGTAATGGAGCTGCCAAGCAAAGCATCAGCAGAAAGGTCAGGACACATGCCATGAGATTCTGGAAACAATCTGCGGAAAGCATTTTGTGGAGAGTACATCATGGAGGGTGTGCAAAAAGAACATGTGTGAAGGGAGCGTTTCAGGGTGTGTGCACAGAGCAGAGTAGTGGAGGGAGGAATATGATAGGAGGGGATTGATGGGGTTGTCAATAGGAGGGGCTGCTGTGAAGAAGACTTGATAGAGACGACAAATAAGTGTTGGGGGTGCATCAGGAAAAAACGCTGTGGGAAAATAACAAATGGAGGTTGGGGGAAGGCAGACAGAGCAGTATAGCTGGGTCAAGCCACCATATAGCATGGACTCTCAGAACAGGTTGGATCTCAATTTCCCCCCCCAGTAAACGTCATTTGTTAAATCGTAGAAATACAAAATGAATACCTAAGAGTTCTGGTTTATGAATTTATTCAGTTGGAAATAGTTCGTTTTTGGACTGTGTCCTGATTTCAGGCCCAGAAAACTCGGTCCCGTTGTATACAGGGAGGAGATGGGGAGGAGAGCGGAGAAGTGAGACATGGGTCCGCATGTGCCCGGTGAGAAGGCCTGAGGATTGGAGGGTACAAATTAAATGAATAGGAGGCAGAAGGAGGAATTTGGAAGAGGAGGACTTCGAAGTCAGACCCCGTTTCAATGCCACACCTGCTCAGCTGATGACCCTGGACAATCGCTTAACCTCTCTGAGCTCCGGTTTCCTTACACACAAATGGGGCAAGGAGGTGGTAGCAGAGGACAGAGGTGATGTGTGCAAAGCGACTAGCGCCGGCTTGGCACGTGGGGCACGCGCTAGCGTTTGGAGAACCGAGAGACAGAGCCCGGAGAGGGAGTGCAGACCGGAGGGACCAGGCGGGTACCGTGCACCTTCCGGGCGCCTGGAGACGCGGAGATCTGGGCCCAGACCCTTCCGGCTCTGCTGCTTTCCCTGGCGAGGAGTGCAAACCCTCGGGGCCGGCCGCAGAGGCTCGGCATCAGCGCCTTGTGCAGCCGGGCCCCCCAAGCCCCGGCCCTGGTACCTGGCGGCGTGCAGCGCCCGCAGCGCCTCGCAGGCGAACTGGTCTGTGCCGAGGAAGAGCACCCGCCAGGGCGGCTTCTCGCGGACTCGGACGCCCCGGCCATCCTCCCCGGCAGGGGACCCGCCGAGCCCGGCCAGCGCTCGCCACTGGGGGCTCCGCTTACCGCCCGGACCGCCACCCACAGGCCGGGGCCCCCAGCAGTGCCGAACCAGCGCCCTCATGACCTCCGGGAGCGACCTATCCTGCGCAGGCGCGTCAGGGTAAAAGGGGGGTGCGCGTGCTCGGCCGGAGGGGCGGGGCCGGGGAGGAGAGCTGATGGGCGTGGTCTGCTAGCGACTTGAGGCGTGGTCTGTGTGGTTGGAGGTGTGGCCTGTGTGGTTGGAGGCGTGACCCGCCTATGTTGGAGCTCCGGTAGGAATTTGCTGGCGCGAGCCTCCCCATGATTTTTATTCCATTTGTTTGCACGATTTAGCCAATTTCCCCAAAAGAGCTCTCTTGGGAGCAAATCATGTGTTTTCAGACAATGAAATATCATTTATTACGTAATTATGATCATTAATATTTACTGAATATTTACTGTATGCCATGCTTTGACTAACCATTTTATTACTCATTATTTTAGTGAATCCTCATATCAAGCATACAAGGTAGATATTATCCAACCATTTTACTGAAGAGAATCCGAGGTTCAGTGAAGTGAAGGGAATTACCTACCTAAGGTCCTGACAGCTGGTTCATGTTGCTTCAAATCCTGCGATCCTTACCATTTGGTCTTCACGGCAATCTTTATGTACTAGGCAAGTCAAAGTTCCCATTTTGCACCGAGGAAACTGAGCTCAGTTATTTGCTCACAGTCATTCTGATGAATCTAAGGCCCCATTCTTGCCCCTATCTTGTGGGTTCCCTCCCACACAGAGGGATACCATAAGGGAGATTTTCAGGGGGAAAAAGCAGGGGAAGCTGTCCCCAAAAGAACTGCAAGGAACTTTAGTACTTAGATTCTGTATTCCAGAGACCCACACAATGACCTTCTCATGTATGGTCACACATCTTGTGTATGGTTACAGAGTGGAGACTAGATTTCCTTTCTAGTCTTACTCTTACCACATTTCCCCATCACACAGTCTTAGACCCAGTGACCACTGGGTCAGTACTTCTTCCCAAATTATGAGCTCTGCACATCCCTGCTTCTGTGCCTTTGCTTGCTGTTCTTTTCTTTTTTTAAAGATGTATTTATTTTTATCTTAGAGAGCGCGTGAACAGGGGGAGGGACAGAGGAGAGAGGGAGTCTCAAGCAGCCCATCATGGAGCCTGACACAGGTGCAGCTCCATCCCACCACCCAGAGATCATGACCTGAGCTGAAACCAGAGTCAGATGCTTAACCGACTGAGCCTCCTAGGCGCCCCTGCTTGCAGTTCTTTCTAGACTGTCCTCCTCATACCACTTCTCTAAATGATATCCCTTCTTCAGTGCCAAGTTCAGATATCTTCCCAGAAGCCTCGAGCTCTTGCCTGAATGGATTTAATGTGTTTTTCCATGTGGTGCCTCCTTAATGCTCTGTGGGAACTGCTGCTTCTCATAGTTTGGAATTATTGAGGAAAGTTGTCTGATTATGCATCGACATTGACAAATTCACCTGTGTGTTGAATAGAAAAGAGAGAGGCAAAGAGGAATTGAGAGACTGTATTTCAGTGATTCTGCTCATCTAAATGAAGAGGGGGAGATGAGACCCCAAACCTTCCATGCCTTCAATCAAGTTGTTCCATTATCCTCTGTAAGTAAGTGGAATAGGATTCTGATATATTTATTTATTTTAAAGACTTTATTTATTTATTTGAGAGAGACAGCACACACAGAGGGAGAGGGAGAGAGAGAAGCAGGCTCCCTACTGAGCAGGGAGCCTGACACGGGGCTCGATCCCAGGACCCCAGGATCATGACCTGAGCCGAAGGCAGACACTTAACCAATTGAACCACCCAGGCACCCCTGATTCTAATATATTTAAAAATGGTCATTTTCCATACAACGTGACCTATAAATGCAACCCAGTCATTTGAGTTTCCACCCTAGAGTCTGGCCACTGTCTAAAGTGTGACTCTTTATGTTTGTGTTTATGTCATTTCTCTCCTTGAGTTAGCCTGTGTTATACTGCATTTGATTTATTTTCAGCAGTCCACACCTCCACAGCTAGCCCAGCTCCCCAGAGCTGCTGGAGCTGCTCACAGCGCCCTCTGCCAACTGCTTCTTCTGAGGAGCCAAAGCCAATCTGTTTTCTTTCCTCCACAGGGTTGTCTCCTGCCATTGATGTCTTATTTTCTAGTGGATGGTCTTTTGATTTGCAGCACACTTCTTTTTAAAAAACTGAACATGATATTATTGTAACGGCTGAAGTTTTCCCAGGACGCTAAATAGGAAATATTTCTGAAGCTCATGGTAGTAAGTTAGGAATGTATGGGGAAGCCCATTTCCAAGCCCAGGAAGACCCATTACTGGAGCTACCACAAAACACACAGAGAGGATGAGGAAGCCAGCACCTCATGGCAAGGAGTTTTAGGTAATAAATTAAGAATGTCCAGAAAGCACATCCAAGAGGCCTATCATATTACTCTGGTGCTCCGGTTTCCAGAAATTTCTCTCTTCTGATGAATGGAATGTGTATGTATGCTGAATCCATGAACTTGCTCCAGGTTCTGAGTCTGGGTGACAAGACAAGAGCAGGGTCACTGACAGAGAGCAAGCCTGCTTGGTGGTAACTCTGATGATGTTTCAGCTTCAAATGCTTGGAAACTTAAAGTGCTGAGAATCAAGTGGAGATGTTCGGAGGAAATCTAGAATGTGGGAGTGACCTGAATGTCTGGAGGGTGAGAGAGCTGATCCAAAACGAGAGGAAGCAGGAAGCGTCTCCTCTCCCTGGTCCCCATCATCCCACCCTCACCCTGAATATGTGTGTATGATTTCTGAGGAACGCAGAGACCTGCCAGAGAGTCCATTTCCGTGTGTGTGTGTGTGTGTGTGTGTGTGTGTGTGTGTGTGTGTGAGCAGCTCTTTGGTGTTGAGAGTCAAAAAGATAGAGCAGCAAGAGCCCTGGGAAAGAGGGAGCAAGGGGCACAGGGAGGAAAATGGTCAGAGCTCTGATTGGTAAAATGCCCACTGCCTGAACCCACAAGAATTCCGGAATGTGGCCTGGGAGACAATGCCACATGTGACAGGAGAAGGTCTACCATAACCAGGTATTGGGCCAGGGCCAGGGTCAGGAACCGAACCACGGGGCGCCGCACAGGGAAATGTCTTTTGGGGTGGCGCACGTTGGTGGGAAGTTCCGTGTAGTACTATCTCCTGACTGTAGTTGCATCAGAAGTCCGCCAGGGTGTGCTGCTCACCAACATTTCCTGCCGTTGAGCGCGGTGGCCGATTCACCAGCTCCAGCACCTTTTGCTCGGAATGGGCTGTCAGTGTTGTTACTGCCTCATGTGGTCTCAGTAGATGTCCCTCCTTAAGCTGTCCAGCTGCTGCTCTCTAAAGCAGGACTGGGGCTGCAAGACCATCCGCTGGGGACAGACCGGGAGAGGCTGTCTCTCCACTAACCCATCCACCTCGTACAGGTGATGACACACAAATAGTTAGGAGGCTCTTCTGTGCAGCAGCCGACTGTCCCTCACTAGGAGCCCAGGTGTCTTCCCATCCCAGGTGAAAGCTTAGGAGGCAGCTTTCAGCCCGCAGGACTCGGTGTCCTTGAGGAGAGAGACTGGAGAGGTCAAATGTCATCTGATGGATGTCAGAGTCCCAGGAAGGGAAGGCAGATGTGGTACTACAGGAATGAGAAGCAGGAAGTTTTCCTTTGCTGCTGATAGTTAACCCCAGTAAACCAAGCGAAATATCAAAATGGATGTAAAGAGATCAAATCTTAAAATCTTTGGTTTCAGGCAAAAGAGCTGTACAATATTAACAAAGGGAAGGAATATTTCTTTTTTTAAATTTTTTATTGTTATGTTAATCACCATACATCATTAGTTTTTGATGTAGTGTTCCATGATTCACTGTTTGTGTACACATTGTGTACACATTGTTTGTGTACACATCCAGTGCTCCATGCAGAACGTGCCTTCTTTAATACCCATCACCAGGCTAACTCATCCCCCCACCCCCCTCCCCTCTAAGGAATATTTCTTTTTATAAAGTACATTTTCCTAGCTCTGCAAGGAAGTTGACAAGTAGTAATACCTTTCATGTTTAATGGAACTCATAATTTGACTGGTCTAGAGATTGGTAACCATTTACAAAAATTTAGAATAAGCGTCTCAAGAATTGCTGGGAAGGGGCACCTTCTGAGGGTGGCTCAGTCAGTTAAGCATGTGCCTTTGGCTCAGGACATGATCCCAGGATCCTGGCATCTGGCTCCCTCCCTCTGCCCCTTCCCCTGGCTCATTTTCTCACTCTCTCTCTCTCACAAATAAATAAAGTCTTAAAAAAAAAAAAAAATGCTGGGAAAATAAAAGGAGGAAAAAAGAAACAAGTGTTCAAAAGAGAACAATGGAGTTTTAGTTCATAGAAGGTGTCTGGTTACCAAGATAATGAAAGATATCAAAATAGATATTAGGGGGTGCCTGGGTGGCTCAGTCGTTAAGCGTCTGCCTTCGGCTCAGGTCATGATCCCAGTGTCCTGGGATCGAGCCCCGCATCGGGCTCCCTGCTCAGTGGGAAGCCTACTTCTCCCTCTCCCACTCCCCCTGCTTGTATTCTCTCTCTGGCTGTGTCTCTCTCTGTCAAATAAATAAACAAAATCTTTAAAAAAAAAATAGATATTAGGCCAGTCCTAAGAAATCTTTCTGTATATGACTTTTATTTTACTTTTTAAAAGATTTATTTATTTACTTATTTATTTGAGAGAGAGAGAGCAAGCACGGTGGGGAGGGGCAGAGGAAGAGGAGGAAAGAGTCTCAAGCGGACTCCGCACTGAGCGCAGAGCCCATGGGGCGGGGCTGGGGGCGCGGGGCTCAATCTCATGACCCTGAGATCGCAACTCCAGCTGAAACCAAGAGTGAGACGCTTAACTGATTGAGCCACCCAGGTGTCCCGGTATACTCCAATTTTTAAAAAGACTCTGATTTTTATCACAATGTGAATAAAATGCCAACGTAACATTTTAGCTCATGTAAGGCTTGGATTTATATTCTGATAAGCCTAATTAATTGAAATTTCCAAAGTCCTTATACTTGTCGTATAGGCCATTGAAATCATTACTTACACAAAAAAATAAGACTATGTAATATAACTATGGGGTCTCAACCAAATTTAATTATAATAATTAGTGTAAACTTCACACAATGTTGTAAACCATATGGAACCACAGAATTACGTTGCTTGCATTACTGAGTAAAATTTAGGGTGTGTATTTAATACCAACAGTGATTAATGTAATACTGAGTGTCAGTTTAAGTCATAATTCCAAGATAACCAATTAACTTTAAGAGTTTAGACATATTAATTTAAAATAATTAATAAATGACTTTGGTTATCTGAAAAAAAATTTAAGAAATTAAAAGGAGTAGTGTGAAACAGTACAAGTACCTGGAGATTGCACAATACTTTTTACAACCAGTCACAAAAGACCGCAAAAGACCAAATAAATGTAGGATTCCATCTATATGAAATGTCCATAATAGGCCAATCTATAGAGACAGAAAATAGGGCAGGGGTGTGTGTTGGTAAAAATGAGGGGTGCCTGGGGCGCCTGGGTGACTCAGTTGGTTAAGTGACCAACAATTTTGGCTCAGGTCATGATCTCAGGGTCATGGGATTGAGCCCCGCATGGAGCTCCACACTCAGTGGGGAATCTGCTTGAGATTCTCTTTCTCCCTCTCCGTCTCTGCCCCTCCCCCCCAACTTGTGCACGCACGCGCTTTCTGTCTCTCTCTCAAATAAATAAATAAATCTTAAAAAAAAAAAAAAAGAAAAAGAAATGAGGGGTGCTTGCCAATTGGCACAAAGTTCCTTTTGAAGTTGATGAAAATGCTCTGAAATTGATTGTGGTGATGTTTACATGACTCTATGAAGTGCATTTTAAATGACTGAATTGTATGTTATGTAAATTACGTCTCAATAAACCTGTTTAAAAGTTATGTTTTTAGTACTCTTATCCGTACAAAATGTACTTCTTTCCTCATATTCAAGTTACAAGAATAAAATTAATGCAGTAAAAAATGTCTTAAGGGGCGCCTGCGTGGCTCAGTTGTTAAGCATCTGCCTTCAGCTCAGGTCATGATCCCAGGGTCCTGGGATCAAGCCCCACATCAGGCTCCCTGCTCAGTGGGAAGCCTGCTTCTCCCTCTCCCACTTCCCCTGCTTGTGTTCTCTCTCTCGCTGTCTCTCTCTCTGTCAAATAAATAAATAAAATCTTTAAAAAAGAAAGAAAGAAAGAAAGAAAATAAAAAATGTCTTAAGATACACTTCACATGTCTAATTTTATTTTTTTATTTTTTAAATTTTATTTCTAAACCAAAATTCAAAGCTTTAAATCATGTTGTACCTATCATTATTTAGTATACTTATTTAAAATATATATGTAATGAGGTATATTCAAAATTAGTTAAGTAATTGGGAAGCATATGTATAATAGAGTATTAATAACCCCACTTAATACACTGATCACATGCCTGATTGAGTGTGTACAGTCTATAAGTCATTCTGAGGTAGTGAAATACATTTTTATTTTTCTTTTGCATAGATGACAGAAGTTTTTTGCTGTAACTTCCAAACTGTGGACTATTAAAAGAATCCATTAACTTCCAGGAAACTTTTGGAAATACATAATCTGCAAACAACTATAAGCAAATAAACAAAATGACAAGAGATTCCTCATTTCGTATACGCAAATACTACAAAGCCCTCCAAGGACACGGCTTATGGAATCATAGCCTTACAGGTAGAAAAGGCTGCTGCTTCCAGGCAGGCCAGAAACACTGACAAGTTTCAGGGAGCTGGAGAAGAGACTTGGAAATTGATGACCAAACCTGGTGAGGTGAATTAGATGGTGCTGGGTTTCTGGCCTCAGAGCGAACACACTGATAAGGTCAGTAGAAAGCATTTCTGGCACCATGGAAAGATTGGAAACTTTTCCCCAGGGCTTTATACAGTTTGCAGGGAAAAGTTAACTTTCTGCTTCTAATCTTATGGCTCTAATTTTGCTTACCGTTCCGCAAGGTCTTTGTGCAATTATACATGCCTCTTGTTGGACCTCTGAACTAAAACATGAGACATAGAATAACACTTACATGATTCAGGCTCATAAACTGCATGAAATTGTTACACCAGATTGAATCACCATATAATATTCGTTTGGAAATTCTTCCCAAATATAGGAAGCTGGTTGAAAGGAATACTATTAATGTGGGCATGACTCTTTCTGGTAATGATGATTGTGTATGTTTTGTATGTTAACTTGCTTCCCTTTAAAAAATGTAAAGGGTGCCTGGGTGGCTCGGTTGGTTAGGTGACTGCATTCGGCTCAGGTCATGATCCTGGAGTCCCTGAATCGAGTCTCGCGTTGGGCTCCCTGCTCGGCAGGGAGTCTGCTTCTCCCTTTGACCCTCCCCCCTCTCATGTGCTCTCTCTCTAGTTCTCTCTCTCTCAAATAAAGAAATAAAATCTTTAAAAAAATTAAAAAATAAAAAATAAAAAAATGTAAAAAGTGATCAACCAGGCAAGAAATTTAATCAACATAAAGAGAGAGCCCTATTTTTTTTTTGACCAAGACAGATCTTAAAAAAATAATCTGAACGAAAAGGAGAAGCTTCAAAAGAAAAATTGTCCCACACCTAATCAAGGACAGAACTTTTCTCCTTTTTCAATGATTTAATTCACAACTTCCTTCTGGAAAGAAATTATGATTCCTGGTCAAAATGCTTAGAAAAGTTTCTGCTAACATTAAGACAATTAAGACTTGTTCTAGAAAACTAGTCACCCACCCACCCAAATGACACTGGTCAAGAGTCTTAGTGACCTTTTAATCAAACATTCTTCTTTTAAAAAAATCTAGTCTAACATGATTATCTAACCTTTCACCAAAAGTGAATCTCTAAACTAGGACTGCCCAAGGCGTTTTCCCTCATAGCAAGATTGTAATAAAACTTAAATGGTCCTAACTAAATTGTCAGAAGTGTTTTCTTTAATGCTGGGGTCAGCTGTATGCTTCGGAGTTCCCCTCAAAGAATGCTTACTTGCTTGTGAAAGGTGATAACAACAAACTTCAGACAGATTAATACGAAATGCTGCCTTACCACGTGGTTAGATACTCCTCACGTTATTTGGCGATTCATCTTCAGAGGAAGCTACTCAGAGTGCTGTGTCTGGGCATGATTAAACGTCTTGTGTCTATTAAATTAAAATGAAAGGCTGAGAGACTCTGACTTGGTTCTACTCTTGGACTTTGATTTAGTCAGGAACTGAAGAAGATAATTGGTTATATTGTAACCAGGAGCAAAGGGTCAAAGACATAGAAGTGAGGATTATAAAGAAAGGTCAACAACATAGAAAGTCTCAAACGTGATAGCTAAGATGAAAGAGTGGTGGCAGAATGTCCTTTCTTGGAGAAAGTACATACTTTGTTCCATTGCTACCCACCAGTCTTCCAATACTTTGCAAAGTTCCTAAAATGCTTCCAGCAAGATGAGGGTCTGTTGAAAAAGGATTTGCTCCCTGAGATCATTTCATTTCAGCAAAAAGATGGTTTCCCTTTGGATACCCATCTCTCCTTTCAACTACCCTCTTGCAGATAGAGGCATCAAGTCAGTGCTTAAGCACCAATAATTTTGGACTTGATTGCCCCACCTTTTCCAAAAATGCCCCCACTGTCTCTACTCTGTGTTTCCATCCTCTGGGCTTAATATAAACATTGGCCCCTGGGAGGAATACGTGGTTCCGTTGGTACCATAATTTAACCCCTCCCCAGTTCTTGGACATTTATTTTTTTTATTAATTTTATTTATTTATTTGACAGAGAGAGAGAGCACAAGCAGGCAGAGAGGCAGGCAGAGGGAGAGGGAGAACCAGGCTCCCCGCTGAGCAGGGAGCCCGACGTGGGGCTCGATCCCAGGACCCTGGGATCATGACCTGAGCTGAAGGCAGGCGGTTGACCATCTGAGCCACCCAGGCGCCCCCAGTTCTTGGACATTTAGATATTCTTTTTTTACCATCTTAAGCAACGTTGCACTGTAGGTCCTCCTCCACCTATCTCTGCTCCCCTGTGTTGTCCTTTCCTTACATCACCACCTTTAGATTTCCTTTTGTTTTTTATGACGTTTTCTCTACTGAGAAGAGACTGTGCTATTGGGAACTTGCCAGAATTACTGTTCAAACTGAATTATTAAATTGGCTTCTGAGTGTAAGTGACATTTGTGAAAATGAAGGTAAGAACAGACGGCTAGCCAAGGGCTGGTCCGCCCCTCCTGGCATCAGCTGATGATGGACGGCCCACCCCAAGGCGCAGAAAAGCCTGAGCTGAAAGTCCGGAGCAGTCTCTGGAAGCCTCCCAGCAAGCACTGCGTCTTCAGTGTGGGAGGCAGGAGGCTGAGAAGCAGGAAGATGCTTATCCTTAGACCCTGGAGCTCAGGGCCAGGGACCCTACCTGGCACCTTAACCCCGAGCTGAGATTAAAGTGCCCTGAGCCGAGGGGTCAAGACCCTGGACAGCCCAGTGTCTATTTCCCTACCTTCATCACCCACTGCTCTTAGGAAAAGGGATCTCCCTCATGTTGGGATTTTTAACCCCCCGCCCCCTGTCTTCTTTTTTAAATAGGAAAACTAACTGGTTGAACCCAGGGGAATATCTCCTGAGCTTAAAGGGCCTGAGTTTTGTCAACACATAAATGGCCTCTCCTGATAATAATTTCTAAAATACCTTTCCTTTTTACTTCTCTTTGAAGCTTATATATAGTTGGATAAGAAAAAGAGGTCCAAGTGACTAGCTCAAAGGCATATGGCGGGTTGTAGCAAGGATGAAGAAGACTAGAACTTAGTTCTTCTGATGCTAGGTATTCCCTTATTCATCATACAAATAATGTATGTATCAGTTATAGTACTAGCTAAGTTTTTATAACAAAGAGATCCCAAACACAGTGCCTCGAATCATATCAAAGTTTACTTCTCTCACTTATAACGCTCCAGAGGTAGACAGCTGGTCCAGGGCAGATAGGCAGCTCTGCTCCATGAGGTCATTCAGGGACCCAGATTCCTTTATCTTGTTGCCGGGGTCACAAACTTTCTCCTTAAAGGGCCAAATAGTAAAAATTTAGGCTTTAGGTCTAAATTTCCAGGTCATTCAGATAAAGTATAAAAATAATCCAAACTAATCTATGGTATTAAAAGTCAGGCTAGTGATTGCCTTTGTGTGGGTTAGTGCCCAGAAGTGGACACAAGAGGACTTCTGAGTTCTGGGGATGTTCTATTTCTTGATCCTGGATGGTGTGGGTTTCACACATGGGTGTGTTCATGTGAAAATTCTCTAAGTCATAGCATAATATTCAAGTACTTTTCTGTATGTATGTTATACTTCAGTAAAAACATTTACATAAATTGCAAAAAAAAGCGATTCAGAAGTATCACACTATTTCTTCTCTCATTACTTGGGCTGGGGCAGGCTCTTCTTAAAGGGGACACAGTGCCCTTTAAGGGCCCCATGACACTCCTCTAAAGCAGACAGTGGGGATCAGGGAGGATTGGGGTCAAGGAGTCACTTCAGGGAACCCCACTGGAGTGGCTATCCAGTTCACAGCCATGGTTATCCCGTGGGCATGAGATTTGAGCCATCCATGGTACCTCACTTTCTGGCCATAATAACTGATCCAAAACATGGGTACATGATCCAGGCCAGGACAAATAGTCTTTTCCTAGGAATTGCCAAACTGGATCTGAGGAAAGGGACTCCTTTCCTTCCAGCTATAAAGATGTGAGCCTGGATTTCCTGCAGCCTGGTCCAGGTTCCTAGAAATGGCTAGCTTGTGGGAATGAGCCTGATACCCAGTGAGAAGCAGGGAGAGAGCAGGAGAGAGAAAGAGCTAAGGATCTTCAGGCTCTTGGTTCCAAACATCCCAAAGGTCAGCTCCACCCTGCTCTTCCCAGTTATATGAGCCAATAAATTCCTTTTGAATTCCTTTTGTGTTTAAAAGGACTAGTGTTGAGTTCCTCTCTCATGAAAACTATCAGCTGCCTTTCTCCTGCAAATGCACCCTGGATCAGACCACTTCTGATTATCTCCAGGGTCACAATCCCAACCCAACTACCACTGTCTCTTGCCTGGATGAATGCCTCTCTTCCTCTTTCACTATTCATTCTCCACACCAGCAAGCCAAGTGATCTTAGATAAATGTCAGTCAGACCCTGTCACTTCCTGCCTAGTGATTTTTCATTACATCCAAAATCATACTATTTTATAAGGCCCTGCATCATCTGCTTTTGTCCATCCTCCAATTTTCTCTCTTGTCACTTCCCCTTATCACTATCTTTTTCCCCCCAGATTTTATTTATTTATTTGCCAGAGAGAGAGAGAGTGAGAGAGCACACACACAAGCAGGGGGAATGGGAGAGGGAGAAGCAGGCTCCTCACCGAGCAGGGAGCGCAATGCGGAACTCGATGCCAGAATCTTGGGATCGTGACCCAAGCCGAAGGCAGATGCTTAACCGACTGAGCCACCCAGGCACCCCTCAAGTAATATTTATTGAGTGAATGAATAAGTTAACAAAATGAAAAGGGGCTGGAGTTCCATGCAGGACTTAGTTTCCCTGTGGGGTCTCCTTTCCTCTGCACCATAATGTCATCCACACTGTTAATTAGTATTAACTCATAGAGCAACTTGGACCTCTCACTTGACCTCCCTCAACCTGTTGGCTCCTTTGTGAAATGGGAACTCCTTGCTGACCCAACTCCAAAGGTTGCTGGAGATGCAAGGAGCCAGTAGGTGGAAAAGCCCAAAGCCCAGGAACAATCAGAATCGAATGAGTCTGGTCTTGCTCTGCTTCCCCACCAAGCCCTTCCCCCTACATGATCCCGTTCAACCTAGCCTAGCCCTTGAAAAGTCTTATTTTATAGCTCCTTGTAGAGAATTTACACAAGGCCATGACCTTCACTGTGAGAAACCACAGGCATTAAAGGCCAGGCTTGGCTCCCTGCTCTGTGGTTAAATATTGATAATAGCAGGAAATAGTGGCCTGGGATGGGCATACTGCATACCCCCCTGCAACAACGGAACACCCAGTCCAAGGGTCCTCCCCCACCCATTCCCTGGGGAGTCTAGATTTTTTTTTCTTTTTCTTTTTTTTAATATTTTATTTATTTATTTGACAGAGAGAGACACAGCGAGAGAGGGAACACAAGCAGGGGGAGTGGGAGAGGGAGAAGCAGGCTTCTCGCTGAGCAGGGAGCCCATTGAGGGGCTTGATCCCAGGACGCTGGGATCATGACCAGACCTGAAGGCAGACGCTTAACCCACTGAGCCACTCAGGCGCCCCTAGATATTTTTTCTTTACTCGAGGCCAACATATAAGAAGGAAAGCTTGGAGCTCCTGGTTCTTTGGGATCATGAAAGAAGGAAAGCATGGAGGTCCTGGTTCTTTCAGATCCTTAAAGTTAGGTGGAGCCAGTTTGCCATCCGGGGCCACTCATTCAAGAGGTCATTCACCCTGCAGTGACGGAGGAGGTTCCAGGCCTGGGCGTGTGCTAAGGGCAGAGCTCCCAGATGGGCCCCACTGCCACAGGCTCGTAGCACTGCCCCGCGGGTGACAGCTGTGTGGAGTGCTCAGGTGCAGAGACCATCGGGTGCTCCTTTGAGAGAAGAATCTAGAAACTAGTGCTTGCTCTCAACAGCAGATCAAGGTGGGACCCAGAAGCGGGATCCAGGGTGAGTGTCTTCCATCTTCCATGGGGATGGGTGGCTCAGGGTCTTTGGCAGGAGTGACAGTGCAGTGGCAGATGGTGAAGCCCTGTGTAAAAAGCAGGGGTGTCCCAGAGAGGCCTAAGGAGACAAGACAACTAAATGCAATGTGGTATCTTGGATGGGGGCCTGGGATAGGAAAAGGACATGAATGGGAAAACGAAAGCCAAATAAATCATGACGTTTGGTTAATAATTTTTTAAAAGCAAGTGTATTAATACGATGCTCACTCTAGAAGGAACCTGGATAAGTGCTCTGAAGGAAATGTGTCCTCTGTTCTTGTGGCATCTAACACAACCAGGGAGGGCCGACTCTCCGTTCAAGACTTGGATTCATGTTGTCATTTGGGTTTTTTGTTTGTTGGTATATGTTTATTATAACAATATTATACAATTTAAAACAATTAAACAATTTTTTTTTACCACTAATAGACAAGGATTTATTTGGAAATTTCCAAACCTGCCAGAAGTGGCACTTGCCAAGCCCTGGGGTCCACCCTTCTACCAAGCTCCAAAGGGCAAAAATGGTCCGCCACACCTCCCACCTCATGCCCTCCTGCCCTCCACCAAGCACGCACACCCATACCTCAGGCCCTGCCAGAGAACCAGAATCCCCTCCGAGGATGCTCTACCCACCTGGGCTCAAGAGGCAGCCCCCTGGCATCCGAGGGGATGATGGAGGCCAGAGCCACTTTGCATAGATTGAGGAAAGAAAATACAGAAGGATGCACCAAACAGGGCTCCCTGAAAACCCCAACTTATACCTGTACCAAAAACGTGGCTCCCCCATAGAAAAACCTGCTTCCCACATAGTGAAAATACCCAAAGGAAAGGAAAACCCAGCACCAAGGCTGGGCTGGTAGGCATGGCAAAGAACTTTGGTTTAGGAAGGCTAGGAAGAATGTGAGCTGTGTCTTCTTCCTCACCCAGCACCCCAGATCCAGCTCAGACACTGGCCCCAAGAGGTCGGTAAACAAAAAAGCCGGCAGGCCTGGTTCTGAAATGTCTCCGTGACAATGTCGAAGTACAGCCTCCAATGGACCTACTTGGGCCTGCCTCTGCCTGCAGGGGAGCTGGGGAGCATCTCTGGCGAACCCATTTAAAGCCAAAGTATAAAATAGGTATAAGGCTTTGGGGACCAAGCAACAAGGAATCCTATCACTACATTTATGAAACTATAGCTGGGGAGCAGAGGGTGACAGGAGACACCCCTCACCCCATCCTTAGCCTAGGTGTCTGTGGCCCCACATTCCACTGTGGACATCAGCCAACGTGCAAATTTGTACACACCTCTGATTAGTTTCAATTCCACTCTGTCTTGCTCACTCTAGCTTTTTTTTTTTTTTTTTTTTTTACTTTATTTATTTATTTGAGAGAGAAAGCAGGAACGGGCAGGAGAGGGAAAAGCAGACTCCCTGCTGAGCAGGGACACCCCCCCAATGTGGGGCTCGACCCCAGGACCCTGGGATCATGACCTGAGCTGAAGGCAGATGCTTAACAAACTGAGCCACCCAGGCGCCCTGCACTGCAGCTTTATAGGAAGTTTGAAGTTGGGTAGCATCGGTCCTCTAACTCTGCTCTTCTTCAATATTGTGTTGACTATTCTGGGTCTTTTGCCCCTGCGTATAAACTTTAGAATCAGTTTGTCCATATCCATAACATAACTTGCTGGGATTTTTGATTGGTACTGCATTGGATCTACAGATCAAGTTGGGAAGAACTGCGACATCTTATCAGTTCGATTATTAAATATCCAAAATTGGACGGTTGTCTCAAAAGGGAAATACAACATACACAAACATTTAAAAATACATGCAAATACATCAGATATATTTTCAAAATATACATACATTAAAAAATATAATTACATGTGTTGTTTCCATGAAGATAGTGTATACTCATGACAAATGTATACAATACAGAAATGTTCCAAGTGAACGTCCCACGTGTCTAGGCTCCATCCCACTTCCCCAGAGGGAGTCAGTGTTGGGTAGCTTGACCTTCACACTCTTTTCTCTGTGGATCTGGGTGGGGGGTTCTGCATATGTGACAGGAGTCTACGGCCAATGTTACTAATTAATCCAGATGCTCCGGCCTCTGAGACTGTACAGAAAATCACAACCCTTCTTAACAAGGGCTCTGGACAGACAGTTGGAGCTGGAATAGCAAATCACATAGATTAGCCATTCCCGAAACTTTGTCTTTCCATTATTCTACATATATTCGGTAAGTCATGAGTAAGTAGGTAGTATGCAGCCAAGTACCAGAAAGTCTAAAAAAGATCTTTCTCCCTGATCTTCCATCTCTATCTTGACACACAAATGATGATTCATATATAAAAAACTTAGCTCAGTATTATATTTGTGTTAACATATTTTCCCTCGGGGCTCCTGGGTGGCTCAGTCGTTAAGCGTCTGCCTTCTGCTCAGGTCATGATCCCGGGGTCCTGGGATCAAGCCCCACATCGGGCTCCCTGCTCCGCGGGAAGCCTGCTTCTCCCTCTCCCACTCCCCCTGCTTGTGTTCCCTCTCTCGCTGTGTCTCTCTCTGTCAAATAAATAAAATCTTTAAAAAAAAAAAAAAGAAAACAAATATTTTCCCTCAAAGTCTATAGATGCTTCTTCAGTTTTCTCAGAGCATTTAGAGTTGGGAAAACCTCTGATGTCAATCCTTCTATTAGTACTTTGCTTTTCTGTTTGGCTGTTTGCCACGCAGCTGTTTTGGGATGTTCCTGGCTGAGCCTCCAGAGGCTATTACAGAAGGCATGTCAGAGTAGGGGCCCTTGAGATCGTCTCGGGGACCCTCCTATTCTCTTTCTGCTTTTGTCATTGTTATTAGTGCCGTGACGTTTTCATGACTGATCTGCTCAAAACTCTTCTCCAGTTTTATTTCTTTAGTTACTCTCATTTCCATTCCTGCTCCCTTTTTCCTCTTTCCCCCAAGGTAACTATCCTAATGTGTGTAATGTGTATCTTTTTTAAAAACGTGTTTTTGTAAAATATGTATTATTTTGTGTGCCTATTTTGAATTTTCATAAATGGTATGGCATGCCCCCTTATGATCCTTGGGCATAATTTCTTTGGGATACACACACACACACACACACACACTCAGGAGCGTGTTGCTGTGTTGTGGGGTGTGCATACTTACTTTTGCGCTCGAGATGGCTGCCTGTCTACACTCCCTCTGTTAGTACCTAAGGCTATAGCCCCAGAGCCTCACCAACACACCGCATTATCTACCTTCCAAACCAAGTTCATCTAATAGATGCCAAGTACTATTTTTTTCTTTTAATTTGCATTCTTCTTTTTTTGTTTTTTTTTTTTAATTTTCATTCTTCTGATTATCAAAGAGATTGATCATTTCTTCATATGCTCACTAGCTTTGTGGGTTTCCTATTTTGTGAATTGCCTGTTTACATCCTTTATCTTTTATTAGGGTTCCTGTCTTTTTCTTGTTAATTTGCAAGAATTCTTTGTATACTCTAGATATCAGTCTTTTCTTGATTTTGAGTATCGTAAGTATCTTATCCCAACTGGAAATGTGTTTGTTACTTTATTAATGGTATTCTTCATTGAACAGATTCTCTTATTTTCCCTATTATTTCCTTTTTTGTTCTTCAGAGAACCCAGTGATTTGCTTAGACAAATTAACCAGAGGCAGAGCCAGATGAAGGGCCAGCTCCTTGGCTCTCAGCCCAAGGCTTACTCCCCATGGCCTGCTGTCCTCAAGCCGGGAGCCCAGAGCAGCTGGGAGAATCAGCTGCCACAGCCTGGCCCTGGCCTGGGCACAGACCTGGGCTGTATCATACAGTAGCCTCATGAGCCTACTGAGCACTTGAAATGTGACTAGTCAGAACTGAGATATGCAATACGTGTAAAATCTTCATCCAATTTCAGAGACTTGGTATGAAAAATGTAAAATATCTCAACCATTTTTATACTGATTATATTGAAATGAGAATATTTGGGTTATGTTGGATTAAAGGAAATATATTGCCAAAGTTAACTGCACCTATTTTCATTTGAATGTGGATAGTGGGATGTTTTAGGTTAAGTAAAAATAGTACAGGCAGTACGAAAATATGTCAAGATTTGTGGCTGTTTGGGGACGGACTGAGGTCTGGTAAACACCGCTGAACCGGCTTTATTTTATAGGAATGGGAACAGGCTCAAATTAAGGAAGGGATTTATCCAGGGAGCATGAGTTCAGGTTCTTGTGTGGCGCCCGGCTCTCTGGCAGGGTGCTAGCCAGTACCTCTCTCTGGCATTTTCCTATTCTCAGCTTCGGATCACAGGTGTGCCCGTGTCCAGGAGAGAGACTGACAGGCCTGGCCCTGGTGGGGACACAGGAGCCTGTGAGATTGGCTGCCACCGGAAAATCAATGGGGAGAGGTGGGACAAATTCGCTAAGGAACCAGGGTGACGGAGGGCACTGGGCTGCAGAAGCGGGCTGGGGATGCTGGGCGGGCAAAAAACGAACAATGGTCCCTGCAAGGGTCCCATAGCCTGTCAGTGACTCAATCCTCCTCACCCCCAGGTCAATGCTCTTCTCCACACCTAATGAATCTTACTAAAGACTTGAGTGACTCCTACTTCGATGGTTTCTGCCTCTCCAGATTCCACCTGCCCAGAGTCCCAGCCGTCTTGGTCCAGTAACTGTGTGCCAGAGGAGAGCTGGGTTTGGGCAGTAAGGGAGGTCAATCTGGGATGGGATATCGGGTCACGCTCTCTGCTTTGTTTCCAGGGCTCTTCAGGGCTTTGCCCAGAGGCCGGAACCTAGGAAACCAGGAGGGCACCTGGGGAGCCAAGAGACCTAAGGATTTCGTTGGCAGAAACATATCCCAACCAGGAGCAGGGGGCATGGACCACAGTGAGGGGTTCATCCAAGCCCCAGCCGGTACCACGGTGCCTCAGGAACTGCTGGAAGAAATGCTTTGGTTTTTTCGGGTGGAAGATGGTAAGTGGTGGGGCATCGGGGAGGGGGGGATATGCGCCTCAGCACAAAGAGTGGAATCTGGCTGAAATCCCCCTCCTCCAGTACCGGCTGCACATTTCCCCCCAAGGTGGGGATTGAGGCAGAGGGGGGGTCTTAATTCCCAGAGGGGTCTGGCCTCACCGCACCCTCTTCTCAGGGCATGGTCATTCATTTTCTTCATTTATTGGATCATTCACAAATATTCATTAAGTTCCTTCTGCGCACTGGGCACCATTCTCAGCAGTGGGCTTACAGTATGAATGAAGCACAAAAGTCTCTGCCCTCCGTGCAGCACACATTCTAATAATGAGAGAGAAAATCAACGAGACAAACGACTAAAATGCAGAGCATGTGGGTGATGAGCAATACGGAGAAAAATTAAGCACAGAGAGGGAAGAGAAGGGTAGGTACCACGGTCAAGGAAGGCCGCACCAAGAAGCTGACATTTGAATAAGGGCTTGCAGGAGATGAAATGATGAGCCCCACAGATTATGTGGGGGAAGAGCATTCCTGGTAAGGGGAAAAGCAAACGCAATGGCTCCGGGGCTGGATCCTGCCTCATTTTGGTACGGTGTGGACACATCTCAGCATCCAAATTCAGATTGGCCATTTTATGTATTCTCTGTTGGCAGTTGTTGGACACAGTTTCACTGCCACCCCTTCCCCCTCCCCTTAGATTAGGGCTTCTGCAGAGCAGAAATTGTCCCTCCCTCTCCCCCTCCCCCACACTGGAGGTCCCGCAGGGCAGGGGCTCATCTTCGTTAGTCTCTACAACACCTGGCTCACAGCAGGGGATGACTGATGCCATGAGCTGAGTCTGAGCCCGAGCCCCAACTGTTAGTGGGCCTGAGGGGCACCCAGGCTCTCCTCAAGGCTCTGTTCCGTGTGTCCTTCCCCAGCATCTCCTTGGAATTATTCCATCTTTGCCCTGGTGGGCGTGGTGGGCGTGATAAGCTTTGTCCTCCTGGGAAGGAGCATCCAGGCAAAGAGGTGAGGAGCTGGTCTGGGGGTGGTCTCTGGCGGGTGGGGGACCTGCCCTCCCAAGGGAAATCTAGGGAGCGGTCATCTAGGGGTCTTGGCCAGCCACCCTTTGGGACAGCAAAATGCAGCCTTATGGAATTTACACTTTGGTGGGGAGACAAGTGTAGTTTAGAGTGACAGATGCTCAGTGTGGGAGATACAGAGTGTGTGGGAGCACAGTGGTGGGATCTGGGGCCTTCTGGGCAAAAAGAGAAAGGGAGAGTGGGCTGAGGAAGCCTTCTAGACTGAGGGACAATAGGCACCAAACTTGAGGTGCTGGAGGAGGAGGCCCGGCCCATATGGCTGTGGAATGTGACGTGGCACGGGGGTGGAGGGAGGGAGGAGGAGGGAAGGACCCAGAATGTATGGGTCCCAAGGAATTCAGGTTCTAGCTCATGGGCATTGGGGAGCCAGAGAATGGCTTTGCACAGGGACATGAAAGGTCTGTTTTAGCAAGATTAGTCTGGATGTAGGCTATAAAATGAACCAAAGGGGTGTAGCTCCTAAAAATGTGACCTTGCCTTTCTTAACCTGTCAGGAAGCATCGCCCTCAGCAAGGTCAGCTCAGGGACAAAGGGGCTGTCCATGGGAGCAGCGGACACCGAGCAGATTCTCTGGGCGGTCAGCCGTTACCACAGTTGGGTTCCTCCACAATGGCCAGGAAGCCTAGGGGTACCT
Organism: Callorhinus ursinus; assembly: GCF_003265705.2. Lineage (NCBI taxonomy): Eukaryota > Metazoa > Chordata > Mammalia > Carnivora > Otariidae > Callorhinus > Callorhinus ursinus. Next base: position 30,046,786 of record NW_027397087.1, read on the forward strand.
TAAGTAAGACCACCTTCGGAGGGAGGACACTTGGGGGAGTTACTGGAAGAAAGGTTGGGTCTTGAACACCAGCTTAAGGACATGGGCAGTGGGGAGCCACTAAAGGTGCTCGACCTGAGGAGTGATGTATGCACACTGAGGTTGTAGAAACATGACTGCTGTGTGTGGGCTGATTTGGAAAACCAAGCACCTAGAAGCAGGAAGATTAGTTAGGAACTTCCTGAAGTAGTTTGGGGATGAGGTGGATGAGGGTGGGAATGGGGTAGCAAGGACACAGAACCCAGAGCCAGGAGACTTAAATGCATGTCCAAGGTGCGTGCATCTTTGACCTTTTTGAACCCCGTTTCACCTGTAAGGGGCGCAAGGGGTGAGAATAGTTGAACTCATGGTGGCAATGAGGATTTGCTGAGATGATACACGGACGAGAATAAGCCATTTCTCTGCCAAAAGAACACCAAACTATCTTGGCTTTCTCCCCTAACAGTTCCCAGGACTGCCTGCTGGATTTCTTCCCCGCCCCCCCAACCCGCTAATCTACCTGGGAGCCCCAGTCTTGCCCCCAATCACTCAGTACCCCAGCTCAGAGAACCCAGATTCAACAGTGTTTTCTCTCCTCCCAGAAATCAAAAGCTCCTGGGGAAAAACAAACCAGAACTCCAAGACTTGGCTGAGGCTGAAACCAGAGATGACAATAACCTGAACATCCTAAAAGAGACTTTGCTCTCAGAAAAGCACAATTTAGCCCAGGTGGAAATTGAGTTAAAAGAGGGAGATGCGTCACTGGTTCTCCTTCCAGACCCACAAGAATCGGAGACCTAGTAAGAATTCAGAGCCCTGCCCCATGGTGCCAGCAGATAAGATGAACGAACTGCAATCAAACTAATATTCTGTTATGGGATGGGGGAGAAGAAACACTTTTATTAAAAGGCTTCTGGAAGTGGGCATTTAGAATTGCATAGTTTGTTCAAACGGCCGTGTCAGAACACACAAGCGGCTTGGAGCAGGAGCGAGAAATCCATAGCCAGCCTGTGGGTCAGGAAGCCTGGCTAGGACTCCTCGTGTGGTCTTGAGGAGTTCACAGCCTCCCTCTGCTCTGACCTCAGCTTCTCCATCCACAGAATGGGGCTGAAGGCCGGGTTAGAACTGTTGTTCTTAATCCAAGGTCCTAGAATTGCCAAGAACAGGATTCCGGGCTCAGAATCCCCTTCACACCCCTTTCCTCCTAGCAGAGCCCTCTCCTTCACCGGCATATCTACTGAGGGCCCACGAGAGACTTCCTTTGGGCCAGAGGCCCCAAGGTAAAGAGAGTTAGAAAACTATGGAACTCCCCGTGCTGATAATGGGATCCCAAGAGAGTGTCCTGATCCTGTGTCTGAGCCACAGTGTTGTTGTATCAGCTGCAGTGGTGACCCCAAATGATGTATGCAAAAAATTGCTTTCTGAACCCCAAATGCCTTCGCTTCTATCTTTCAGAAGTGGACTTAGAACACTCAGACCCACTGTCAAAGGTACTGGGTCCTGCTAGACTAGACTACAGATGGCCTACTGTGTTTCTACCTACGAGCCTCAGGCCGGCTAACCGTGCCCACTGGGTGTCTGATACCCCCAGGTGTAGGCTCCCGGGAGTCCTGGGCGCTGGTCACTAGAGAGAATGACTTTGTTCTGCAGCTCTGATCGTTAAACTTCAGGAGGCTGGTCCTGAGGGTCTGTGGAGAGAGTCCTGAATTTAAGATGGGAAAATAAGGGGGCACTGTCTCCTGGGGGAAGAAACATTGCAGGCTCCTTGTCTCAGATGATCCAGAGCTCCCAGTCCTCAGCGAAAGGTAAAGTACAGGAAATAGCCCTTCCTGGGAATTTTGCTTCTCACAGCCTGTCCCGTAGGATTATTTAAACCGTGGGGTTTGTTGCCTGGGGCATCTGTGAAGTCAGAGGACAACAGGAGGGCCAGGCTCAACGCCCCCCCACCCCCAACTTGTAGCCGCTCTCTGTCCTTCCTGCCCACCAGGTGGTGCTAGGACCTCAGGGTTGCTCCTCCTGCAGCGTGTTCTCGGGCCTACACTTAGGGACCATCCAGAGCTGTCCCCTAGGGGCCACATCTGGCCTGGCTGCAGCTGGAGCAGGAAGGAGTGATGGCACCACGATGGACACTGCAATTTCCTTCCACTTCAGGCTGACCCCAGGTCTCTGGGTTGCCTCAGTGGCTATTTCCCTTCAGGGTCAGGGAATGCAGTGGCTACCATGGAAACCAAGGCCTGGAGCGAGGAAGAGCAGCGTTCCAGCCTGTCCCTCCAGCTCACACAGTGAACTGGGTGTCCGGACATTACTTGGTGCTGGAAAAGGGGTCAACTGTCCGCCAGACGGCCAGGGCTATTGACCAGTCAGAGGGAAAGCCCCGCCCAGCTGCTGAGTCCAGGATCTGGAGGGGTGCCCTCAGAAGATCTTGAAGCCCTTCAACAGGGTCAGGGTGGGCGCCTTGCGCTTGCTCTGGGCCCGGGATGACTTCACAGTGACCAGCTTGGCCTGGGCCACGGCAGGCATCTCCTTCAGGCTGACGGTGGAAAGTGTGTTGAAGGTACAACTGGCCAGCCCATGCCGGGTGGTGAGCGGAGCCTGGTGGGGCAGGGCCCTCTCCTCAGAGATGAAGAGGGGCCGGGGCAGGGAATGCTTCTCCAGCTCCCGTCGTGCCTCCCGCACGGCCTCGTGGAAGACATGCTGCACGTGCTCAAAGTCCAGGCAGGCCGAGACCTCGAAAAACAGGCACCCGAACTTGCCCGCCAAGGCGGCGCCCTCTGCCTTGGTGACCTGCCTGGTGGGGAAGCAGGGCGAGGCAGGGTCAGGAGCGAGTGTCCAAGTCGGGGAGGCCCGCGCCTACACTCGTTTCCCCACTCACGGGCTTGGTGACCTGCAGCCATCTCGTGAGTACGATGGGATAATGACATCTGCCTCGCAGGGTTGTTAAAAGGATTAAGAAAGACCATTTGTATCGTGTGCCTGGTGTAGTACGTGGCACAGAGTCCGTGCTCAATAAATGGTGGCTGATGTCACCAAAGCAGAATTTAGGAACAAAGCGTGGGCAAGGGAGCAGCTTACTGGCTAGACCCTGCTTGTGGCTGGAAGAAGATGGTCATTCCCAGCCCTGCCTCCCTCTAGGCCAGCATGGGTCCTTGGTCAGGAAATGAGCCACCCTCAGCCCCAGCCCGTGGGACCAGTTCCAGAGAAAGGCAGTGGCCTGGATGGAGAAGTGTGAGACCACAGAGGAGGGGAGGGTGAGGCGCCTCAGGATGCCTGCGGTTGGCAGAGTTCTCAGGGCTCATGCGGAGAGTTGCCTGCTCGTCCGAGAGGAGAGCAAGGGTGACATTTCACGGGAAGGAGGAAGAGAAGGGGAGAGAGAACAACACCTATTGTCAGCTTCGTCCTATACCCTCTTTCCTGACGGGATCGACTATTTAACTGGGGAGGTCCTGGAAGCTTCTGGCCTGAAAGCCATGGGAATCAAGGTGAGAGGAAAAAGACTGGCTCTTGGGTGGGTCAGATGTCCAGAAGAAGGAAGGGGTGGGGGCACCTGAGGCTTTGAGGCCAAGGTTCCATTGGCTGAATCTTGGCGACCACCCTGCGCTACCATTCCCAGGGACAGTGGTACAGCCCATAAGACCAGTGGGTAGTGATGGGAAGAGGTTTCTGAGCCAAGGTCAATTTGGCAAGAGCAGGGGTGCTAGCAGTGGGCTGGCTGCCCGGGGGGAGTATCAGACAGAGAGTGACCGGGACAAAAAGGGCCAGGGGCAGAGTATCTAGACTCCCCACCCAGGGCTGGTGTCCTGCTTTCCTGAGGAAACCTAAGCTCACTGTTTCCTGAGGAACCGTTCTGAAGAAATACTTGATATTATTTGCTTTTATGGCAACCTTGCGTCTAAAAATTTCTCAGTGTGGGGGCTTGAATTCATGGATTTTCAGAAACTAGCACCCCATGCATGCATACATGTGTGTGAATGGGGGAACACAGGCATGTCACATGATCCTCTCTTGTTCTGTTGCAGCCTGGTGACAATTTTCTCAGTGATTTGGGAACCACTCTCACCCACAATTTACCATGTAGCTGCAAGACAGTCATAGGAGATACACCAATGCTCAGCTACAAGACTGACTGCGCATCAAATCCTGATCCACTACCAGACTGGATCAAAGAACAAAATGAGGGTAAATGGCCACAACTTTCCTTAGAGAATTGAAGCTGCTCTGGCTGAGCCCCATAATCTTTGTTATTTGCTCCCCAACCATTTTTAGACAATGCCTGTGGCAAAGACTAGGACCAAAACAGTGGTCTAGGTTTTCCCCTCATACTGAAGATAGATTTACCACAACTCAGTCTTCTGACCCCTGTTCCAGGCACCGTGGGCTCTACGATTCCTCAAAAACCACCTTTCGGTTTTAAGATCACACAACTTCCTTCATTCCCTGGGATGGAATTTGTCTTTGTCTGAGGGCTTGATGGCCTTTGAAGTCTCCTACCGTGGCCCCTCTTCATGAGACTGCACCTCCCTTTCCCACTGCCCATCTGATTTGTTCTGCACCAAAGGTCCCCTCCTGGCTTATCGCAGCCAATGGGCCTTTGGGGTCTGGGGAAGCAGGAGTGATTGGCCATGAACAGGGAGGGACAGATGGAAGATGGGTGGAAGGCGCCAGATGTTGAAGGTGGACAGGCCACATAGGACAAATGTCAGTGTTGGGACAAGGGCAGTGGGATTACTCATCAAGTGGGAGCATCGTGCTTTTGGGGGCCAGGCAAGCAACTCAAATGTATGGAGAGAGTGGAGGAAAGCCATGGGGAGTGGTAAGGCCTGAGTCAGCTGGAGAGGGCATACCCCTCCTCAAAGCATTCCAATTCCAGGTCTTTTAAAATACTGTGCTCGCCAAGCAAAATGCTGCAGTGTTTGCTGGTAATCTGCCCTCTGGCCCAGTCGGCTACCTCTAATTCAAGTCCAGCCCATTCTAAGAGAAGCTGCCCTCAGCACCGCCAATGGTTGGAGTGAGCGTGGGGCCATGCTTGGGTGAGGTGAGAGCTGGTTGGACCAGACCAGACACCTGACTCAAGGAGCCAATCACAGCCTTTCTTCTCAGAACTGGAATTGGGCACTGAATAATAACCAGCCAGCTATGGGGAGTGAGGACGGAACGTCATATAGACAGGCAAGAGAGGGTGAGGCTGAGAGAGACCACAAAGCCCCATGAGGATGGAAGGAGTGGCTTTCCTGCTTTTAGCGTCCAACTCCTGTGTGGGCCAGAAGCTCTTCCCTTCCTGCCCTGGCCTGTCTGGAAGGCCACGCACACTGTACCCTTTAACCTAAGTTTGCAGGGATTACTTTCCTTAGCAGCCCAATAATCCCCGATGATGACACGCAGCCTTTCCAAATGAGGACAGCGGGCTCCAGAGAGGAGGACACCCCGTCCGCGCTCACCTGTACTGGGCCATGTCCAGCTTGTTGCCCAGCAGCAGGGCAGGGGAGCTGCGCTGTGTCTCCTTGGCGTGCAAAGCCAGCAGCTCCAGGTAGCTGCTGCTGTCCTTGAAACTCTGGCGGCTGTCCATGCTGTACACCACCAGGAAGGCGTGGGCCCAGTTCAGGTAGCGCTCACAGTTCCTGGGGGTGTCCTGGGCGAAGGAGGGAAGCCTCGCTGGGGGTAAAGGCCTTCACCTGAGCTGCTCCATCCCACCTCCCCACTCCCTGGGTCTTTGTATATTGTTCCCCAGCAGGGCCCTTTTCAAAGGGGCACTTCAGTGTGGATTTGGCTTGGTGTGAAAGGAGGCATTGTCTCCGGAGCCTCACTCCCGCCACCCAGCCAGAGGCTTGGAGACCTTGGCCTCTGGGGCACAGAGCCAAGACTCTGGCATGGCTGCTACGAGACCCGGCTGTCCCTGGGCACTGCTGGTTTGGGGTCAGGTTGATGGTGCCCCTGGGCTTCTGAGAATAATTGGTATCCAGTCCTGGCAGGGCGTGGTGAGAACAAAGGGGGAATGTGTGTACTGAGGGGACCTGGGCCAGGGGGGGGGCCTCTGCGTAAAAGTGTGTGCCCCGTCACCGTATGTGCATGAGCATCAAATCCCAAAGCAGAGGATCTCAGAGCTGACGCCAGCAACCATCAGGTCTCCCCAGGCCCCGTCCCATCCCTCCTCCCTTGGCAAATGAAAAGATTCAGGTCCAGAGAGGTCAGTGCCTCATTCAGGGTCACATAGCAAACTAGAGCTTAACAAGTTTACAAATTCCCATCTGAGGCCTCCACTCTGGGAGCAGGACTTCTCAGGAGGGTGCACTGACTCTCAGCTCTCCATGGGTAATGGGGGTAATTTACCGGGTCTGCAGTATCCATGACCCTCAGGTGGACAGGCTGGTGGTCCACTGTCTCCTCGGAGCTGTAGGTGTCCTCTGCAACAGATGGTCAGCCAGGTCAGAGGCAGGCCAGCCAGAGCTCAGTGGCAGACTGGGTCTGAGTCCCAGCCTCCCTGTGCTAGGCCCTGGGGGATCTATTCTGGGGCTGGCTGAGTTGGGACAAACTGGAAAGGCCTTGGCTCTCACCCAAATGGAGGACACAGACAGAACCTCCCACCCAGGAGATGCTGCTCTACCTGTCAGGACTCAGAGCATAAGAGGTCAAGTCACAGAACACGCCACAGGGGATGGGACTGTGTTTTGGATCCACCCACCAAGCCTACAGGATGGAGTGTGTGGCCCACGGGCTTGGTTAGCAGCAGAGGCCTCTGGAGTCACACTGCCAGCCCATCCCTCCCAAACCCCAAGCTTCCCCACCCTCTTCCCTCTGACCACAGTACCTGGCCCGCAGGAAGCCCCCAGTGGGAGAAGGGATGGGGAAAGAAAAGCACACAACATATGGTGGTGTGTGTGTGTGTGTGTGTGTGTGTGCGCGCGCGCACGCGTGTGCGCGTGCGACTCCATTCAGAGGTCCCTAAGAAGGCTTACAAATAATTCTTATCAAAATAATAGCAGAGAACTCTAGTGTAGTCGAATATTTTAGGTTGGACATGTGGAATCACACCCAACTTCAGCTACCTTTTAGCCATATGACTTGGCCATGTCATTGCTGTTCTTTTGAGAATCTGTTTCCTCCCTTTACAATGGCCTGCCTCTGACCAGCTCTGTTTCCTGGGTGGCTCAGTCGGTTGAGCATCCAACTCTTGATTTCAGCTCAGGTCATGATCTCGGGGTCCTGGGATCGAGCCCCGCTTTGGGCTCCACGCTCAGTGCAGAGTCAGCTTATCCCGCTTCCTCTGCTCCTCCCCCCGCCCCCGCTCTCTCTCTTTCAAATAAATAAAGTCTTTTTTTAAAAAAAAAGTAAAATAGGGATAACATGATAACACTGGCCAAAAGTTTTCCAGATTTTACTCTGTGCCAGGCACTGTGCTAATGCTTGTCCCCGTACGCTCACAGGGCTGCGTGAGGACTGGATGGGCCCCTAGGCATGGGGCCTGGCCCACCATAAATGCCTGGTAAAGGACAGTGGGGATCGCGGTGCTCCGAAGTTTACAGGGCAGGTTCACATTCCTAGGTGATTTTTTTTTTTCTTTTGAAATCATTTTAGACTCATGTGGATATTGCAAAATAGTACAGAGAGTTCCTGTGCGCCTTTCCCTCTGCTCCCGGCAATGTTAACACCTTACATAACCATAGCACAGTGATCAAAAGCAGGAAATGGACATTGGTTATATACTATGAACTAAACTGCTGACCTTATTTGGATTTCATGAGTTTTCTTTTTCTTTTTTCTTTTTTTTTTTTGGTTCTTATGACCTCAAACCTGAGAAAGCGCAAGTGGCCAGGCATGCAAAGAGGACCTCATTGTCATATCGGCCATCATTCTCCCTATCTCCAACCTCCCCCTATGCCACTGGCCCATGTGTGTGAGTGCACTTGGCCGTCACCTTTCCCTGGGTGCCCCCGTGCCCCAAGTGACCCCAAAGAAGACCTCTCTGGGCAGAACTGGGGCTCTCTATGCCTTCCTCCACCACCCGCCCCCAACCCTGGCTGAGTTCACAACCACTTGTCTCTGAGAGCCCCTGGCAGTCAAGCCAGGCCTGGACACATGCCAGGTCTACTAGCAGCCAGCAGGAATCACAGACAGCTCCCATCCCCAGCCTGTTTGGGGACTTGGATAAATAGCTGCTCTTATTCAAAGACAAAAAAAAAAAAAAATCTAATGGAAAATATGCCCCAAACGTTTAACTATATTTGGTGCAAGAAGAGCTGCCCCTAGATGCCTACATCTTGTTCAAATTTTTCTTTATTTTTCTGCCAAAGTTGCCTGATGTACCCCTTTTAGTTGCTCCACACCCCCTTCCCCCACCCCCAAACAGGCACTGCATCCTCAGTCCAATGAAAAATATTAGCCCAACGTTGGTCTCCTGGGGTTCCTCACAGCAAACAGCCTTTCAAGGTTACTGTTAGCTCCGCTGTAGAGAGATGAAGCCCAGAGGAGGAGAGAACTTACCCACTGCCACACAGCACCCCATCAGTGGAAGGAATGTGAACTCGGGTCTTCTCACCTGGGCTACCTCTCCATGGGGACCCCCTCACCCTCTGCTCAGGGTACCAGCTGACCCTCTAGCTCTATGTCAGCAGAGTGCAGGGAAAGAGCAGAAGCTCCAGTCTAGGTGTGGCACATGCATGGGTGAGCTGGGGGAAGCCTCGCAGATCAGTTTTATCCAGCTGCCTCCCTCTTGGCAAGTGAGGTGACTGGGGATGGGGGGGTCCTTTCCAAGTTACAGGAATGTCCTGTCTTCTCATCACCAAGTCCTGCTCTCCAGGGCATTCTGGGGTCCTTAACCACATGGGTTTCATAGCTCCTACTTCTAAATAATATTCTGAGGACTTGCATGCTGAGAGAAGATACTTTTCATAAACTATTTTCCCGATTTATGCAATAATAATCTTTTTAAAGGTGGTAAAGGTGCTCTGATCAGAGTGTGTGTAGGATGATGCCTCAGAAATGGTGCCCATATCCTTGCTGGAGCAGGATGAGGGCAAGAGAGGTGAAAAGCTGTCATTCTGCCCTGGGCAAGCCAGGCGAGGTGCCCCCAGCTCCTCTGTGAGGGGATGCTCTCCTGGGGGCCCCTGCCCCTTCATGGAGCGCTCAGCACAGGCATAGACTTTCCATTGACACTGATTCTCTCAGCTACTACCAGCTCTCCCAGCCACAGCCCTTACTCAGAGCACAGGCTATTGGCCCCATCTTCCAGATGGGGAAATGGAGGCTCAGAGACACAGTGCCACACAGACTTCTGATTCCAGGCCCTCAAAGGCATAAGGCTGCCCTTATGGGAAACCTGCTGGAGTGGTACCCATCTTCCTTTGTACCTGAGGTTCTCCATAGGCAAATCACTGAGCCCTCTCTGCCTCAATATCTTTACCTGTAAAATGGGGATAAAAGCTGGAACTCTTCTTTAAAGGTTAATACTAAAACCAAAATTCAATCTCATGTTTAAGAGCATCTATGTTGTGCCTAGTATCGCACCCCATGCTAGAAATGGGAATGAATAACGCAGGTCTCCACACTCAAGAAGCTCACTCAGGGTTCAAAGAAGACCTTTTGAAAAGAGAAGGAGCTGTTTTATATGTCCCGGTAGCTAACTCTCCCCTTGGACGCTCAGACTTTTCTCCCCAGAAAGAAAGGCTCTGGACCCGGAGACCCCACTATTGCTGTGGCCAGCCATGGGATAGTGGCTGGAATGTTCAGACGGTAGGGCAGAACTCCCAAGGAGTGGCACTGGCCTCCCAGGATGCTGAAGGAGAGCGTCTGGTCATCTCTCCAGCTGACAGGCTCTCAGGCCAGGGCAACTGACCCCCGTGGAGCTCTTGCCCACCACCCCGAACCCCGGACAGCGTGACCACGCATTCCACTATCAGGTCAGAACTCCAAAATTACTCAATCAGGAAGCCCAAACCACCACTGCACTAGGCTATTCTGGGGGGACCCTGCAAGAAGGGCAGGGATTGGGGGTAGGGAGAAAGACACTTGGAGGCAGGCTGCCAGAGAAAATACAGGATGGCCATTTAAATTTGAATTTCAGAGAAACGGCTAATATTTTTTAGTGTAAGTATCCCCCACCTGAGCTAGGCAGAATTTGTCTTTTGAGGAACCATCCTTGGAAATCTCCATGTTTCCTTCCCCGACTCCCCTGCTTGTACGCCTCTCCTTCCCACCCCCTCCCCGTTTTCAATTCCCCCACTCCGTCTGATTTCATCTTCTGGCCTCTCCCAACGCCTCCTCTGGCCAGCACACAATTACACCCTGTGTCCCACTCCTGTGCTAATCAAATGGGGTCCCCTCAGACCTGCTGTATGACTCTGGCCTGGAAGCCTCAGCTCCTTGGGCCTAATTCTTCCTCTGTAGCACCAAGGGGCTGGGTTAGGGTACAGGTGGTCAAACCAGCTCTGAGAAACAAACTCCTTAGGGACTGTCAGTGAGTCAGCTGCCCTGTACTCTTGACTTAACCAGGGGACCCTCCCCCTCTGCTTTCTCTGCTTGACACCCTGGGGTTCTATTTAAGATCACCTGGGAAGAAGGGCTTCTGCTACTTAGGGAAAACATTCTAAATAGCCCTGAGGTCCCTTTCTGCTCAGACACTGGGATTCAATATTCCAGCCTGAACTGAGGGCCCCAACGGGCTCAGGGGAGGTGTCACAGTGCGTCCCATCAGAGGCCTACTGCAGGTAATGCTGTAGTGCGGAGTTTCCAGTCTGCGCCCCATAGCCCTGCGCTTCCTGGGAGGGTCCCCAGGGGTCCCACAAATGCTTTATTGGAAAAAAACAATCCGAGACTGTAACCCCCCTTTTCAAAAGGCTAAGCATATCCAGACACTCCTCCTCATTCATCCTACTGTTAGCTGTTTCTCTGAAATTCAAATTTAAATGGTCACCCTGTATTTTCTCTGGCAGCCTGCCTCCAGTATTTTTCTCAGGAACAGTTTACAATAAACAAATGTTATAAATGTAAACTTTAAGGAAAGAGGAAGGAGGGGCGCCTGGGGGGCTCAGTTGGTTGGGCCTCTGACTCTTGATTTCAGCTCAGGTCATGATCTCGGGGTCCTGGGATCGAGCCTCTAATCAGGCTCTGTGCTCAGCAGGGAGTCTGTTTCTCCCTCTGCCTTTCCCCCTGCTTGTTCGTTCTCTCTCTCTCAAATAAATAAAATCTGAAAAAAGAAAAAAAGAGGAAGGAAAACTGAACATGCATTGAGTGTCTACTGTAGATCAGATACTAGGATAAATTTTTTACATCCGTTATTTCTTTAATGCTCACAGTAATTTTCTGAGATAGGTATCTTTATGCCCATTTTACAGATGAGGAAACAGAAGCTCAGAGAGATTAAGTTATTGCTTCAAGGTTGCACAGGCAGTAACTAGCAGAGCTAGGGTTCAAACTTAGCTCTGATAACAGAGCATCCTTTCTTCCAGTATACCATGATATGGCTATTGAACGGGACAAGTTTTCTTGTGTGCTTCAAAAATGGGTCAGAAGCCAGTACCACTAGAGAATTTCTCTCAAGTGTTCTGTCCAGCTTTTTTGGAAAAGTATGAGTGACCATTTTGAAGAATAACACTTAATGGTTATAGACGTTCTGCTATGTTTTGTGTTTTGTTTTTTTTTTAAGTCTCACCATACCTCATATTTTAGTGCAAATCGGCCTCTCGGTTCTCTTAATTAAGCCACTCCCCCAACCCCAGTTGTCTGGAGTGGGCTGTGGAAGGATGTCTTTCTGGCACTTACACCATTTTGTCCCATGGGCTGAGTCATCCTGGTGGCACCTCCCCTTTGCCCTCAGATGATGGATCCTAGTCAGGCCTGGACCCACCACAGTGTAGGCATGTGTGTTGTGGGGGATCCAAGTGGGACACAGTAGGAGGAATGAGGAGGAGTGGTTCCTTACCCAAGTTGGGGTCGTATTCGCTGATAAACCTCCTGGTCAGAAACTTCACGGTCAGAGCTGCAGGAAGCAGAAAGAAGTTGGCTCAGTCTCCCCCTGCCGCATCTGGCTGCTGGCCCTGGAGGTTGCCCCTCTCATTTTAGGGAGGTCTTATCTAGCCTCTGTGACTGCTGGCTGACACTAAGCTTAGTTCTCTGGGGGAATGAGTCTGGGAGCTGAGGAGTTGGTTTGAGAAGCTCAGCAAAAACCAGAAATATGGGGAACCATGCCCCTCCAGTTGCATCCTAGCATTTTTTTTTTTTTTTACGGCAAGAAAAGCCATGAGAGGCAAGCCTAAGGGGTGTTTATAAAGACCTGAACTGGGGGTACCTGGGTGGCTCAGTCGGTTAAGTGTCTGCCTTCGGCTCAGGTCATGATCTCGGGTTCCTGGGATCGAGCCCTCAGTCGGGCTCAGCGGGGAGTCTGCTTCTCCCTTTGCTCTTCCCCCTGCTTATGCTCTCTCTCATTCTCTCTCAAATAAATAAATACAATCTTAAAAAAAAATACTCAAACTGAGGGGTCCAGGAGTCATGTTACCTTAGGGTCAGCCTGGTGAAACTCAAACTGAAGGGAGATATTCCCCACCCTGGTCAAGTCGTGAAGATTCTGAAATGCGGAGCATCTATTCCGGTTTTGGCTATAAGCCAAAGAGTAAGAGCTGAGTTGATCAGTCTGTGATCCCTGGGAGGAGTATGAACACTCACGTCCCAAGTAAACACCCTCCAGTCCTTGGCCCCCTTTGTCTCAAGTCTTGACTGTCTTGGGCCTCAGGGGTGTCCCGAAGAATGTAAAACCTAAAATGAAGTTCTCCCCAGGTGGAATTCATTAATAGGACTCTGATTTTGTTCAGAATTTAGCCACATAAAGCCCAGGGCCAGCCAACTATTATGCTGGACTCTTTAAAAAGTAATGTGACATTTTAAAGAAAATCCTTAAAATTCTTTCCCAGGGTTCCTAACAGTGTCATTTTGCAAACTACTACCCAGGGAATACATACTTTAAAATTTAAATTCCTCCATTCATGTAGTCACTGGCTAAACTGTACCAATGACAGAGCTACAGACACAATTTGATTTTCAAAGGGAAGAGGGCAAATCTTTTCTGTAGGAAAACATGATTCAGAGTCCCCTCTCTGAGTCAGGGGGCTGGTTTCAGAAGTGGAGAGTAGGATCCCAGCGAGTCTCAAAGAATACTCGGGGGGAGGAAACTCATAGCTAACAGCCCATGTTGGCCAGTCACTAATGGCAGTAACCGTAACACAGCCAGCCGAGGAGCCCCCTCTGCCCTCCTACCTTCAGCCCCCTGGGACTGTGAGTGGCCAGGGGGCAGGGGTGAACCCTTTCTCTGGGTCTCTGCCTGTGGTGACATCCTCCGCCCTACCCACCTGGGCTCCACCTGGGTGAGAGCTGCCAGGAGTGGTTATGGCAGAGTTCAGAGTTGGCAGAAAGGATCTCAGTGGCAACCCAAGATCTTGGTTCATCAAGAACAAGTCCCAGGCACCTGGGACCATAGTCCAATGTGTTTCCAGAAAGTCACGAGAGGGGTCTGATTTGAAACAAATACGTTTGATAAGAATGCACACTTTGTTCTATCCCGGGAATTGGGGTGAGCCCCTCCCTGGAAAATCCCAATAGTCCAGTGACCTCTACCACCTCCCTTCATCCCCAGCCTAAACCGAGGAATAACAAGGCTGTGACTAAGCTCAAAGGGGCCTGGGCTGAAGATTAGTGCCTAACAGGTCCCTTTGGTGCTAGTCACCAGAGCTGACTGCTGGCCCCAGGGAGAGGAAATGGAAGGTGCTGAACAGCAAGGGAGAGATCAGCAGAGGACCAGGAGACACAGAGACAGGCAGAGAGGAGAGATATCTAGTGTCACAGACACAGAAGGAAAGACAGGCGAGGAACCCAAGACAGATGAGAGATGGAGGAGCTGAGGACAAACTAGAGAGAGAGCCAAGCAACAGAGAAAATGAGGCAAAGAAAATCACGCTGTCTGACCCAACCCACCTGGGTGCAGGAAGCCCCCAAAGTCAGTGGGGGAGCCTGCCTGCAAGCAAGTCCACAGCGTCCACACCCGCTCCGTCTCTCGGGTCCCCGCCCAACCCCTTCCCTTCCGCCCCCCACTCAACTCACCGGACTTGCCGGCCCCACGACGCCCCAGGATGGCCAGATTAACTTCGAGGGGCGCGCTCTGCGGCCCGCTGCCCGCGCGGGGTTTCCCGAACACCAAGGACATGGCGACGCTGCTGAGAGGGACACCGGTTCTTGGGAGAAGGGCCCTGGGCAGCGTGCCTGCCCGTCGGGGCCCTGCCGAACGAGCCGTGGGCTTCCCCCGCGCTCGCGGACTCGGCCCCGTCGATGTCCGCGCCGGGGGCCGGCGTCGAGCGCCAAGCGGGCTGCGTTCCCGAGGCCCGGCCCAGCCCTGCGGGGAGGAGGAGCCCGTGGAGGCGGGCGGGAGGGGCCGCCCCCGAGAGCCGCCACACTCCTTGTAAGGGCTGCGGGAGCCCCCCGCGGGGCCCGCTCACCCCGCTCCCCACGCTGGGAGGGAGCTCCGGGCTGGCCGCGCACCCCACAGCTGGGCGCCGCCTCGAGGGCCGGACGCTGTCACCGCGCTGTCACCGTCCGGAGCGCCCCCGGACCCTGCAGGGAAGGACAAGGACGGGGAGAGGGAGGCCCGGGGTAGGGGACTAGAGGGGAAGGATGTTTCCAGCCTTGTCTGAGCCTCCGCTCAATCTCTTCGCCCCTGCAAGAAAATCCAATCCTTCCTTTGTTCTACCAAGCAGGCCCTGCCTCCTCCTCCGGGAAGCCTGCCTGGTTCAACTCCCAGGCTTGTCCTTTCTCTAGGTCACAGTCACAGCCAGCTCAGCCTTGGCACACAACTTCCCCCACCACATTACCCTGCCCTTCGGTATGGGGACTCTCAGGCATCATTGCAACCCCCAGGCAGAACCCTGGCTCCTGGGAAGGAGCCTTAACCAACATTGCACGGTCAGTATGGGTCCAGCTTCAAGAAACTTAACCCATCTTAGATTACTGTTTTCTCCTTGATGGGAACTAATGAGTTGCATGTGTTTGGCGCCTAGTGTGTAAATGGGGTATTTTATTCTAAACCCTGGCATTCTCTCTTGCCTATAATGATTCTAAGATTGGTGGATGAGCCTGGGAGGGGTCACCTGTCATTTCTTTTGGGACCCAGGGTAAATCTGGTCATGATGGACACAGAGCAAAGGGCCCATGTGGGAAACATGGACACTTAGGATCTAGTCCCAGCTCTTTCACGAGGTCACCCTGGGCAAGTCACCTCACTTCTTTGAGCATTGGTGTCCCCATCTATAGCACTAAAGGAAGGGAAGAATAAATCCAACTTTCCATGACGTGATTCAGGCCTAATAGAGAGTGACAGCATCAGGTCTGAGTACTGTCTAGAACCCAGTGGAGCCTCTCTTTTGAAATATACTCCAGGGCTAGAGTGGGGTAGGGCATGGGAGTCTCAGAGACCTCTCACTTCAGCCCTTCTCCCTCCAACACCCCCCAACTCCCCCTCCTTGCCCCAGTTAATCTACCCACCCACGTGAAAAAGAAACCATGGAAAGCCAGATCAACAAGCAGAGAGTCTGGGGGTCAGAGCCTGATGATACTAACTTCTCAACCAGGAAGGAAAATTATTTTCTGGGATAGGACGGGAATACTGACTCAGCCTAATTGTATTTGTAGGAGATAATGCTAAACCAGCTGTGTTATTAAGACTGTAAAGTGTTGGGAAAAATTTGTTTAGATTACACCCTCAGGCCAGAATCACTCACAGAGCTAATGCCCAAGGGTTTTCCTTTGAGTTGTAGGTGGGAAAAAAGTGGGAGTCAAGTTCCAGCCACCTTCGTGGGCTGGCCCCAGTCTTGTGAGGACAGACTGGTTCTGAATGGGGTTTATCGGGAGAGGACCAATCTCATCAGAGAATTCCTGGAGAGAGGGTAAACTGTGGAGCTCCACAGGCCCAGCTGGGTATAAACTTGGGCTCTGTTATGGCCCTGCTTGTGTGAGGCTTTAAAACTTTAAAACTCAGACCAGGGGCGCCTGGGTGGCTCAGTCGTTAAGCGTCTGCCTTCAGCTCAGGTCATGATCCCAGGGTCCTGGGATCGAGCCCCGCATCGGGCTCCCTGTTCCGCAGGAAGCCTGCTTCTCCCACTCCCCCTGCTTATATTCCCTCTCTCACCATCTCTCCCTGTCAAATAAATAAATAAAATCTTTAAAACTGAGCTGTCCCTAGTTACAAGGGACTGTTTTAGAGGAAGTGAGCCTCCCAACATTGAAGGCAACCAAGTGGGTGACCACTTCAAGGAGGCGTTGTAAGGAAACTCCATCATGACTTGCAGGAAGGGATGATGTAACCCTTAACTCTCGTCTAGGTCAGAGATTTAAACTAGTTACCAGCTGGTTACTCAGTCCCTCAGCCTTGACGGCTAAGTGTCCAACATCTGCTCCTCCTATGAGGCTTGGGAGGAAAACAGTGCCAACCTCACAACTGCAACCAGTCCCTTTCCCCATCCTCAGTCTCCTCATCTGGGCTGCCTGTCCACCCGGAAGTGCCCATTGTGGACCCGAAAGACCTTTGCAATCAGCCACTTATTGTCAGACCATGGAATAAGCTACTTTGCTCTTCTGGGCCTCAGTTCCTCATCTTTAAAATAGGGATAACATTAAGGGTTAGAAGAGAAGATATGAAAGTGTCCCACCCAGAGTTTGGTCCGTGGCCCAAAAAAGCAAAAGATAGTTTCCTCCACTCCCCCTGGACGTGAACAGCACATACTTCTCACTCATCTACCAAGAAGCTGCAATTGTTTAGCAACCAGTAGTTTGGACACTGAAGGTCAACAGAGAGGTCATTCTGCAAGGGCAAGTAGGCCAACCCTCCTTATCTCCTACCTCCAATCTTCAAGGCTCTTATAAGGGGCTCTGAGGTACTCAAAATGAAGAGGATGTGGCACCTGGCCCAGCAGTGAACTAGCAGCAGGTGTTCAATAGATGTGTCTGAAGTCGATGAGTGGGGTACGCACAGGTCTAAAGAGGTAGGGCCTGTGAAGATTTCCAGATGCCAGATCCTATCCTTGCCACCGCCCCCCCCAGAGCCACTTCCACATAAAGCTAAGCTTTTGGGAGCCCTTTGTGATAACGTCACTGCATTCCCTGGAGGCACAATATGACAAACACTTCTGTGGCTGTTCAGTGATAAATTCAGGTTTCAAAGCTGAACAGAGCCTTAGGAGTCAGATGCAAGCTCCACTTTACAGATGAACTGAGGTCTGGAGAGGTTGGGTAGCTTTTGCAAGTCTGCGGTAGTACCAGCATTAGAGCCCAGCAGGAATCCTGACTCCTAGTCCAGTGCTCTTCCTCGGGCCCAGGCAAGCTCACTATGCTGTGTGCAGAAACACTATCGTGGGTGGCAAGGCCAGGGGTCCACCATCAGGCTCAGGGCATCTCGGGGCTATGTCTCCTTTATCAGACTGCAGGCTCTTTTGGGATAGGGGTTGTGTCTCCTTCATCACACTGGGGACTCCCACTTAGATTAGAGCCCAGGAATCCACTTAACAGACCCCTTACTGTGTGCCAATCACTGTGGATAGAGAGACGAACAAAGCTGGGTATGCACTCTAGAAAGGCTCAGAGTCTGACACAGACACAGTTCCACTTTCCTTGCTCCCACCCTGAACCTCGCAAGGTATGGGGGCGCAAAGTGGAGAGAGGGAGGTTGGTGTGAGGTCGGGCAGAGCCTGGGAACTCCATGGGCTGCCCACAGCCAGCATAGTTCCTTGTTCTCTCCAAGTCCCAGAGGGACGCTCACTGTCTGGGTAGAGGAAAATCTCACCAGCTGCAGACGACACCCCACCGGGGCCTTGGGAGCAGGGCCAAAGGGCTGGTCCTCATCCCAGCCTTAGAACAACGAACCCCCACCTTGGGTGGCCCCCTCCCCAGTGCCTGGCTGCTGAGGGTCGGAGCTGGGGGTGTGCATAGTGTCCCAACCCACTGAAGCCAGGGCTGGACTTGTGAAAAATTGGCACTGGGAGCCAGCTTTAGCTGGGAAGAGTTGCTCTCCTTCCACTCCTCTCAGGAGAGGGCCAGGCAGTGGCTCTATCTGTTGTGTCTGCCAGTTACCAGGTGCCTGGAATAGACCGTTTGGGAGGAAATTGTTCCCCTGGGGGTCAGCCCTTCCCCAACCCTGTTCCTTGGCTTGGGCCTGGCAGGAGGCAGCTGTATCCCTGCCCTAAGGAAAGGCTAGTACTGGGCTGGGCGGCAGACGTGGTTCAATTCAGTCCCACATCTTTGTTCATAACAAGGAAAAGCCCATGCCCTCTGTGGGCCTCCTTTTCCTCACCTGTGAAATGGGAATAGTCAGACACTTTCTCCCTATCCCTGGGGCCACCAGCAAGGACAGAATCAGGACTGGGCACCGCAGAGTCCACTGACCTCCAAGACAGGGACTGTCATGCTTTCGGCCAAAATGTCTGGCCTCAGGGAAGGAGAGAGTCTGGCAGAGGGCCTGGGATAGTATTTGTGAGGACTCCTGCCCACCCCCTCTATCTCCTCCTACTCTTCCTGTCTAGTCCCTGGGGCAGAGTGTCCCGGATATTTCTGGCTGCCTCCTCCAGGCCTTTGGCTTCCCAGGCTCATGCAAGTGGTCCCCATATCCCAGCCTTGCTTTGATGGAGTGAACTGGATGGGCGTTCCTGGCAGAAGAGGCACATTTGTGTCGGGTCTGCAGATTCATATGCGAGGATCTGTGCATGTGTGTGTGTCCTAGGGGTGAAAGAAGTTCCCCTGCCCCCTCCCAACTCTGGCTCTGTCATTGGAAGCCACTGCATCCTCCTGAAGAAAGCCTGTAGTTGAACATGTCCTGA
The DNA here is from genome assembly GCF_003265705.2 of Callorhinus ursinus. Taxonomy (NCBI): domain Eukaryota; kingdom Metazoa; phylum Chordata; class Mammalia; order Carnivora; family Otariidae; genus Callorhinus; species Callorhinus ursinus. The sequence goes on from NW_027397087.1 coordinate 30,065,640, forward strand.
ATGGCAGATACCATCCTACACGGGTCTGAGCCTCAGTTTCCCCGCCTGTACAATAAGGTGGCAGGAGAAAATAATCACTAAGCTCTCTTCCACCTGACATTTTGGAAACCAAAGTCTTAGCTGGTCACCCAGGAAAGTTCTTTGCAGTAGGGAAAATGCCCTGGGGTGGGCAGCAGGAGGCCTGGGGCTGTCTGCCCCAAGCTACGTGACCCTGAGCAATTCCCTTTTTGGTCCTCCACTGTAAATGAAGGGGTTAAACCATATGAGCCTGAAGTTCCTTCCAGTTGTGACCTCCTGGCAAGAGCTGAATACCCAGCGTTTGTAGCACAGACAGGCAGCAGAGCACGGTGGTTAGGGCCACATGCTCTACAGTCAGACTGGCTGCAAGCCAGTCCAGGCTCTGCCACTCTCTGACCATGTGACCTTGGGCGTGTGATTAAACTCTTGGTGCCTTCCTTAGTCTCTGCATCCATGAAATAGAAACTCATAGTTTCTGTAAGCAATACATGGGTAACTATGTAGTAAATGAAGCAAAATGATAGTATCTATTCGTAGGATTATTGTAAGGACTGTAGGAGTCAAAGTGCTTACAAAAGTGTCTGACACACAGTGCAAGTTCAGTGTTAACTATTATTATTTCAAGAAGCCCTTCCCCTTCCCATCTATAGACATACGATCCCCTCAGCAACCCCACTTACCTTTTCCCGAGGTCCAGAAAACAGCAATGGATGGATGAGCGGGGAGCAGACATCAGCTTCCCGTTCCCAAACCAAGTCAGGGAGTACTTCCACATTGAGAGGTTTATTGGACGCTCACCTGCTACCCTCCCATTTCCACAGAGAAGGAAATCAAGGCTGAAAAGGAGATTGAACTAGTTCAGAGTCAGGGGCAGAGGTTCAAGCTAAATGAGGTCCTGTTCCATGGGGCGCCTGGGTGGCTCAGTTGGTTAAACCACGGACTCTTGATTTTGGCTCCTGCAGGTCATGATCTCAGGGTCATGACATTGAGTCCCGCATTGGTCTCAGACCTCAGCACCAGTCTGCTTGAGCTAGCCATTCCCAAGCGCTCGCGTGCACTCTCTTTCTCCCTTAAATACATACATACATACCTACATACAATCTTTAGAACCTGCTCCAGACGTCAGTCTGGTCCACTCCATCTTGCTCCCCTTCTCCCTCTAGTGCCCAAGTACCTCGGCCCCCCACCAATCAATGGGGTGGGCTAGGTATGAATCCAGTCCTTGCTTCTTCCCAGCTGAATGACCTTGTACAAGTCATGCAATTTCTCTAAGCCTCAATTCAAACACTTTATGGCTATTGTCCCAATACCATGAGAGAGGTGTTATTATTGGTCACATTCTGAGGAAACAAGGTCAGAGTTAGGGTACTTGTACAAGAACATACAGCCGCTTTAGTGCAGGTTAAATAGTGGAACCTTTGTAAGCAGCCCTCACAGTGCTCCGCATGCGGTAGGTACTCAATATGTATGTAGTCACTATTGTTACTATTTCCCATCGGAAAGTGAGTGACCCTGCAGGTCTCCTGATGCCCGCGGGCTCACAGCCATCCAGCCTGCCGGCCACCACGTCACATGAGCCGCACTATCTTTAGCCAGGAAGATATTTATATCCCCCTGGAAGTTTTTTCCCTTCCAGGGGAGCCCCAGAGTCTGCGGCCGCTGAATCCAGGCCCCCGGCGGCGGCCCCCGCCCTTCCGGCTCGCCATGCCACGGGCCCCAGAGGTCCCCCCGGTGCAGGTGTGGGTGGGCGGCCAGCTCTTCCAGGCGGACCGGGCCCTGCTGGTGGAGCACTGTGGCTTCTTCCGCGGTCTCTTCCGCTCCGGCATGCGAGAGACGCGCGCGGCCGAGGTGCGCCTGGGCGCGCTGAGCGCTGGCGGCTTCCACACCACGCTGCAGGTGCTGCGCGGCGAGCGGCCGGCGCTGGCGGCCGACGAAGAGCTGCTGCAGGCCGTGGAGTGCGCCGCCTTCCTGCAGGCGCCCGCGCTGGCGCGCTTCTTGGAGCACAGCCTCACGTCGGACAACTGCGCGCTGCTGTGCGACGCGGCCGCGGTCTTCGGCCTACACGACGTGTTCCGCACCGCCGCGCTCTTCATCCGCGACGGCGGGCGCGGGCTGGCGGCCGAGCTGGCGCTGCCCGAGGCCCGCGCCTACGTGGCGGCGCTGCGGCCCAGCAGCTACGTGGCCGTGAGCACGCACACGCCGGCGCCCGGCTTCCTGGAGGACGCGTCGCGCACGGTGTGCTACCTGGACGAGGAGGAGGACGCGTGGCGCACGCTGGCCGCGCTGCCCCTGGAGGCCAGCACGCTGCTGGCGGGCGTGGCCACGCTGGGCAACAAGCTGTACATCGTGGGCGGCGTGCGGGGCGCCAGCAAGGAGGTGGTGGAGCTGGGCTTCTGCTACGACCCGGACGGCGGCACGTGGCGCGAATTCCCCAGCCCGCACCAGCCGCGCTATGACACGGCGCTGGCCGGCTTCGATGGCTGCCTGTATGCCATCGGCGGCGAGTTCCAGAGGACGCCCATGAGCTCTGTGGAGCGCTACGACCCGGCCGCAGGCTGCTGGAGCTTCGTGGCTGACCTGCCGCAGCCGGCCGCGGGCGTGCCCTGCGCCCAGGCGCGTGGTCGTCTCTTCGTGTGTCTATGGCGGCCGGCAGACACCACGGCTGTGGTGGAGTACGCTGTGCTGGCGGACACGTGGCTGCCGGTGGCCGAGCTGCGGCGTCCGCAGAGCTACGGCCACTGCATGGTGGCCCACCGCGACAGTCTCTACGTGGTGCGCAACGGACCTAAAGACGACTTCCTGCACTGCGCCATCGACTGCCTCAACCTGGCCACGGGCCAGTGGACGGCACTGCCTGGCCAGTTTGTCAACAGCAAGGGAGCGCTCTTCACGGCGGTGGTGCGCGGCGACACGGTCTATACGGTCAACCGCATGTTTACGCTGCTCTATGCCATCGAGGGTGGCACCTGGAGGCTGCTCAGGGAGAAGGCCGGCTTCCCACGGCCCGGCTCCTTGCAGACCTTCCTCCTTAGGCTGCCTCCTGGCGCCCCGGGGCCTGTGGCCTCAACGACACCAGAACTGTGATCCTGGGCTGGCCTTTAGGAGGGTCTATCCCGGAGTCTTCGCTGAGCCGTGGCTGGGTCTGCAAGGCTGGCCTTTGGAGCTGCATGGAACTTCTGTCTCCCGGGTTGGGACATGCAGGTCTTGGGCCTTGTGGTGATCAGTCCAAGAAATTCAGAGAGTAATAACGAGGCTGGGGTCTGAACCCTCAAATTACTTGGGCTCTGCTGAGAGGTGGTGGGTCACAATGCCAGTGGAATGTGTCGGGGGTAGGATTTCAATAATCCAGGCTTGGGTGTGAATGGGCCAATAATTGAGCATGGCTAGGAGGGAGTTAAGTGATGTTAATCCAACTGCCAGTCAGTTGGCAAGAATTAGGCACCTAGTGTGTGCCCAGTAGAGTGCTAGGCCTAATGTAGCTGTAGTTGCTAGAGGAGTCCAGAAAGCCTAGAGTCTAGCCCAAGACAATTAAAGGTTTACACGCACTTGTCTTGATCCCCTGAGGGCTAAAGGCAACATGCAAAACAAAAAACTCACAATGGAATAAAACAGTATCGAAGAAATCAGAGCAAAAGGAAAATAGGGAGAGGAAAAAATACATAACTCCAGGAAGGAGGTTAGATAATATACGAGGGGTATGAAGAAGACAGGCAGGGTAATTAGCTGCTGCAGGGGAGGTTCAGACGGTGGAGACAGAGCTCAGAAGAGGAGATGCGGGAAAGCTGGAACAGATGGGAAGAGGCTCTGCGAGCCCAAGCTTTAAGGCAGAACAGCTCGGGATGGAGGCATTTGGCGGGGTGGGGAGGCTGGCATGGCTTGTAGAGACAATAACTGAGCTGAATCTGGAATGACACCTGTAAGAGAGAAAGGGCTCCCCACACCCCCTCACAGGAAGCGGACCGGTAGGGAAGAAAGTTGCAAGCCCTTGCCCACTCCCTTTTTGGCCGTCACCCTGTGGGTGGTGGATTATTAACTTCCATGACTTTAGGTCATTCGAGGCAGGAGCCCAATCCTGGCCAGGTCTAACTGCCTCCTCCTCCTCATTCTGCAGGTTAATTCTCTCCTCCAAGCCTCTGCTGCCGCCATTCTCTAGGCCTGGAATGCCTTTCCTCTTCCCCCGCCCCTCTTTTGGCTCTGTACCCACCTCCTCTGTGCAGGGGTTGGCTGTTCCCGACCTTGGCCGTCTGCATTGCTCATTGGGCCCCTGACTGACATCGTTTAGCATATGTGTGAAACTGTGCACGTGTGTAGATAGCAAGGGCAGAGATCCTGCTTTGCTATCAACTGACCTGGGCACTTCCCCACCTACAGAATCAAATGATGAGGTCCTGAAACAAGCCAGGCCGTAGAGGCTGTCCTACTTAGGGACCTGGTGTAAGAGGAGGACTCTTGTCCCTCCTTTAGAATACTCCATCCTGATTTCTGGTCATGTGCCTACCCTAGTCCTTCAGCTTCTCCATGCCCTGAGTGTCCCAGATGGTTTCCATCCTCCAAGACCTGAGGCCCGTGGGAAATCCTAGCCTCATCAGAATTATAGAATGCAGCCTCAGCATGGAACCTAGTGTCAGGGCTGCCCCTAGCTGCCTTTTGCCCTGACCTATGTCCCAAGCCCTGCAGACTGCTGCCCTCAGAAACCCAGCATCTGCTAGCCCTGGAGTAGCCTAAATCACAGCAATAAATCCTGACTTTGGCATCCTGTGAATAATGTGCAAAGTACTTTCACATCCGTCTTCCCGCTCCAGCCCTGCCTCAGTCCTGATAGTTCGGTACCTTCTCTCCATGGCAGACATGTGAGATACGTGAGGCCCAGAGGCCAACTGATGTGCCCAAAGCCACCGTCCCCATGCCAAAGCACGACAGAGTCCCTCACTTTTTGATTCCGTCAAAGTATAATTGTTATCACATGTCAAAGGTTTATTTAATTCGTTAACAAAGGAACCAGAAGAATGGAAAGCTGGTTCAGAGGAACATTTGAGAGACAGAGATTTGTGTTTTTAGTTGGAAAAGACCTCCTGGAATAAGTTTAAGCTGGTTAATTTACAGGACAATAAAACCATAACTTTTGTGGTTCTGTACTGGACTAGAAACCTTTGCATCTTCACATCCAAGCACATACCTATTTATACACACTACAAGTGAGCATGTAGCTTCACAAAGTCAGGACACAAGTCAATAGTAAATTGTAAAATAGATATTTAATTTTTCCCGAGAGAATGAAATAACTCTTAGCTGTTCAACCTTGCCCCACAACGACATTGAAAAGACACGCAGTCCTTCCGCCCATGCCCAAGTTATGGATAGTTTTTTTCTTTCTTTTTTTTTTTAAGATTTTATTTATTTATTTGACAGAGAGAGACACGGCGAGAGAGGGAACACAAGCAGGGGGAGTGGGAGAGGGAGAAGCAGGCTCCCCCCGAGCAGGGAGCCTGATGTGGGGCTTGATCCCAGGACCCTGGGATCATGACCCGAGCCGAAGGCAGACACTTAACGACTGAGCCACCCAGGTACCCCTCGATAATTTTTCTTAACAGTTCAGAGCACTCTCTTCCTTGCTCACTCCCCCTGCCTAGTGCTCAACCCTGAGATTTGCAATTTGAAATTCATCAGCTCATCTGTTCTCATAACCCACAGAGCTTTGTGCATGTCAGCTTTTGCAGCTGGCTGTGTGGACCTGCCCAGACAGGGCCTGCTGGCTCCTGCGGTGGTGATATTCCTCGGTCCAGAGCAGCCTTTGCTGAGATGTCTTTTGTGCATAATAATAACACTACTCGCAGTGTGTTTTCCCACAGTTGACTTATTTAAGCTCTGTAAGAATTTTAAGTGGTAGGCAGCCTGGCAAAACCCCTACCCTTGAAGATTAAAAAAACCCAAACTCCTGAAGGTCACGTGATGGTAAGAGGCACAAGTAGGAAGTAGCAGAGCCCCAGCCTTGAACCCAGGGTCACATGCTTGTTTTCTGGGGCTGCCTTCCTGCTTCACTAACATTCGGAGATGGACGGTGTTTCTGCCAGTCTCCTTAACACTCCCCTCCCTGTTACTCTTCTCTCTGCACCACCTATTCTTGGGGCTCACCTGTTCCCCTAAACCCAGCCCTTTCCGTCCCCCTGTGATAGGAAAATTAGTTGTCCTGGGTTCTCTTGACTTAGGATCTAGCTGGGATTCTAATGGCTAGCTTCCTGAGGGTGCTAATGACTTATGAAGGCCCTGAGGAGGGTTTGCATTTTCACAGACTTCCCTCCCTCTCTTGAAGTGTGGGGGAGGTTTTCATAATACAGCCTACCTTCTCTGGCCTCACATGTCAGGCTCCGTGGTTCCTCCCACAGCCCACCATCCTCGGCAAGGGTGGTCACCATGTCTTTTTGCAGGTGAGGAAACCAGCAGAAAGCTGAAACGAGTCACCCAAAGTCACATAGCCAGTCAAGTGGAAGAGCAAGGACCTGGAACCAGGACTTAGGATTCTCAGCCTCTCATACCCTGGCACCTAGACTTGACCACTGAGTGGAAGGTGCGGTTTGGGAGGCCAAACCAGGTACGAGGCGGGGGCAGGGGGGGCAAATATACAGAGACACTTAAGGGTTACTAAACCCAGAAGGCAGGGTTTAAAAATCTCTCCATCCCAGCCCAGTGCAGCAAGGAACATTTTCCTGAGCCTCCATGGTAGCCCTGGCAGCCCAACTCTCTGGAGCTCCCTCCAGTCCTCCACACAATTTCTCCTTGACCCCGACTCTGGAAGCCTTGCACCCCAAGCTTTCTTATCCCTGGAAATTATCCTGTTGTGGTTATATAGCCTGCCTGACAGAGGCAGAAGGAGAAGCCAGAACTTCCCACACTCCACCCAGGACCTGCTTCCCTGCTTGCTTCCCTTTAGTCTGCTCATGTGGCAGCCAGAGCCATCCTAACGAAATGCCAGCCAGACCTCATTCCTTCTCCATTCGGGGCCTTGGTGGTTCCTCATTTCACTCGAGTGAAAGCCCAAGTCCTTTCAAGATCCCCTGCCCCGTTTCCTCCCTCAGTTCCTCTCTTACCACTCTCCCCCTGGCCTCATTGCTGTTCTTCAGACACACCAAGCACACTCCAACCTCAGGACCTTTGCACAGGTACCTGTGCCAGGCACACCTCCCTCACTTAGCCCCTTGGCTGACTCCTACAGGTCTTTGCTCAGATGTCACTTTCATTCTGAGGACTTTCCTGACCCCCCCCTTAAAATCTACCTTCCCCTTCTTTGCAGTTCCTACTCCCTTATTTTCCTCCATAGGTTCTAGCATCATCTACCATGCTATCCTTCTTTAGTGTCTATTTCCTCCTACTAAAACTTGAGCTACACAAAGGCAGAAATTTTAGTCTGTTTACCAGGACCCAGAACAGTGACTGGAACATAGTAGGGGCTTAATTATTTATTTTTCAAAAAGATTTTACTTTTTGACACAGAGAGAGGGAGAGAGCACAAGCAGGGTGCAGCGGCAGGCAGAGGGAGAAGCAGGCTCCCTGCTGAGCAGGGAGCCCAATGAGGTGGGGCTCCATCCCGGGACCCTGGGATCATGACCTGAGCTGAAGGCAGATGCCTAACCGACTGAGCCACCCAGGTGTCCTGAGGCTTAATTATTTAATGAATGAATGGTGCTCAATGATGTCAAAAGAATGAATGAATGAATGATCTATCAGAGGAAAAGTTCATTGAGGCTGTCAGATTTCAGAGGAAAGGGGTATCATTTCGGGCAGGGGGTGGGGCTGGGCAGGTGATTAGGGAAGACTTTCAGGGGGAGGTGATAAGCTCCGGGGGTCCATAGTACTTCCAGGGAAGAGTAGGATCTGAGAACAACAGCAGCTCATAGGTCACTTCTCTGCCTCTCCCTCAGAGGGGAGGAGACTGGAGTTGGAAGTGCTAATCACCCTGTGAAGAATCACTCCTCTTGGCGGTGGAATACGCACAGGGCCGTCTGTTTATTTTTCTTTTGGCCCCAAGCAGCTGGGCCTCTTTTTCACCCTAATTGCTTTGCTTCAGGTTGCTGTCATTTGCCAGGAATAGTGGCACGTTAATTGTGCCGGTGGGAGACAACAGATATCAGCAGACAGGCCTCTCTGAGCACCTGATCATGGGCATGGAATGTGGGACCCCTGTGGAAGGGTCCCTCAGGGCTCATCCCCGTGGTGTCCTCTGCAGCCCTCACGATTTGGCCCCAGCTGGAGTGGGAAGCATGAAAAGGAGGAGCCCCCCCCGCTCCCCGTCTCTGGTGACTCAGCAACTAGCAAAAGGTAGAGGAAGCCTTTCGTGGGGCTGCAGAGTCTTGGACCAGGGTATAAACATTTTGTGCAACCCCTCCTTTTACAGGGGGAAAGGGAAGTTCTGGGGGAGGGGAGGGCCAGTAACTTGCCTGGAGAGACACACAGCCATGCTGCACACCACCCTGAGCTAAAGCCCACATCTCTAGAATCCTCTTTTCATCACACCGTGCTGCATCTCTGTGCTGCCCGCCACGACACCTCCCTCACAGGTGACCCATTGGGCCTGCCTTCCCTGATTCCAGACCTTCATCCTTATTGTTCCCAGCAAGTCTCCCCACTCTGGCGTCACATTCTTTTCAGCGCTGTGCTTTCATTCAGCTGACAGAGACGAAGGAATTGAGCTCTAATGGTGGCATCTGGGTACCTGGGCCCTTCAAATCTCTCTCAAACCATTTGATAACCCTAAGCATGGCCTGATGCCATTGGGCTGGTATGCTTCTCTTTCCAGTAACATATTTTCATTCTAACAGCAGCCTTCCATAAATGTGCGTAACCCCAAACCCCACAGTCCTGACTAGAAGAGTCCTGACTGTAGGTGCTCAGGGAGGGAGCTCACTAGTGGGTCGGGGTGGAAGGAAGGGATTGAGGCTCTGCAGAGGGCCAGCTCTGTCTGCCAGGCAGCCAGCTCATCTTGGAGTCCAACCCTGGCCCTGACAGTAACTGCTCTGGGACCACAGTTGAGTACCTTGAGCTTGCTGAAATAAAAGCGTCTCAAGTCCAAACAAGGAGGACAGTTCCTGCCCCGGAGGATTGTTATGAGAGGGAAGTGAGAACCTAGGGGCCAGCATGCATTATGCCCACCTTCCACGTTCCTTTCTCCACCCCCTCGCTTTATCGGGACCCTTTCAGTGAGGCAGGCAGAGTTGGGACGAGCCGAATACTGTACAGAAGTCCGTGCACTTATCACTCAGTGAGGACGCAGGACGGCAGAACGCATCAGCATCGGCTTTGGCATCAGGGGACCTGGGCTCATACTCCAGCTCCATCACTTGCCAGCTGTATCATCTGGGCAAACTTGGTTTCTTTATAAAAGGTTCATCATGATAGGACTTACCGTACACAGAGTTGTCGTGCAGATAGATTATGGGAGGCCCTAATAGCTTTCCCATTAGGGAGGTAGGCTGGAACCTGCATGGAAAGAGCCTTGACTGCCAGGCTAACTTGGGCCTTATTCTGTAGGAAGTGCAGATCCACAGCAGGTGTTCGAGGTGGTGAATATGGAAGCCAGATATCCCGTTTCTTGAATGCCAGAACCAAGCCCCTCACCCTGCCCGGTGCTTCACCGCTCCTGTCTGCCCTTCCAGATCCGTTCTCCCTTTCTCGTGCTCTACAGCCCAGGAGGCTGCCGTTGGGGGTTGTATCACTGCGCTCTCGTGACTGCAGTTCAGATGGGAGACACTAGCAGAAGGTCGGGGTTGGGGGGGGGGAGTGGGAGGTCAGGGGACTTTGTTCCTGCCCCTCACTGATCTTTTCCCCTCTGCCGGCCAAAGTCACAGCTCCTCTCAGGTGACCGCCTCCCCTCATTCTCCGGGCCTAGGAGCGGTGAGAGTGTCTGTGTCATTGGCCTTGCACTATCCTTTTAGTAGCCTTTTCAGCCTTTGTAAACAGTCTCTGATGACCCCATGTGAATGTGCTGTCTCTTTCCTGCTGAGATACCTGCCCTATCCCCTCTGGCCCTCATCTTGATAAGAGAAATCTGCGTCCTAAGATGGCCGACCGAGCCAGCGAGAGAGTCCCAGTCCTTGCCCCGGGGCTCTTCCGGGTTCTTCTCCCTGCTCTGCTTCCCGTGCGCACCAGTCTGGGTCCTTCTCCCTGCCCCGCTTCGCGCACGTGCCCAAAGTGCCCAGTATGCGGACGTAGAAGTGTATAAATTACCCCCCTTGTTTGTGCTCGGGGCTCAGACCTTTGGAGATCACGCTCCTCTAGGCCCACTGGTGTTAAGTAAACCTCCTATCCTCCAAGATCTCCGAGTGCTGCTTGGTTCTTCCGCCGGGCCATCCAGTCCAGGTTCCGTAACAGTCTCTCTGGGCCTCTGTCACGGAGTGGCTAGGTTTGGGCACAGCAAAGGATACTGGAAAATGTCCATCTCAGTCCCTTGGCCTGATTACACAGTGATAGGAACCAGAAGAACATCTTACCAGAAGGGGTGGTGCTTCTGGTGTCTGGAAGCTAGGGCCTTGCCTCCTGGGCTACTCGAATTTGAGGGGAAAAAAGTGACCTTTAGAAGCTCTCTGAGGAGTGGCTGGGAACAGAAACAGAACCAGATGCATGAGCTTAAGGGAGCACAGCTTCTGTGGTCTCCTCCCAAGGGAGGGACCAGGTAGGTCCCCAGCTCCAGCCTCTAGGTAGGGCCTGGTTCTCTATGGCCCTGGCCAGACCTGACCTTTACCAGGTTTAACCAAGGTGTCCTGCAGGATACAGAAGGAGAGCCCTGGAGATCCTCACCCCAGGCCCAACCCTGCCACCTATTTGCTGGGTGATATTGGCCTGGTTGTATTACCTCTCTGAGCCCCACTTTGTATCTGTCATTGAAGACATTAGTCCATCTGGGGCACATGCTTGTTGTGTGGTGAGGTGAGGGAATGTGTGTGCCAGGCCCGTGGTGAGGAGAGCCCGGATACTCCAGCTTCTAGCTCAGACTTCCTGGATTCTAACTCTGGCACTAGTACCTTCTGACCATATGGCCTTGGGCAGCTGTTAACTTCTCTGAGCCTCAGGTGGCATCCATGGATGAGGACTGTTGGGAGGTGAGTGAGATAGGACACAGGAGGAGCTTAAGACAGTGAGAGGCTCCCAGCAGGTGTCAATAAACCAGAAAGCCCCCTGCCGTTAGGTAAGGGCAGTGGATTGTCTTGCCAGTAGTAGTTGGTGTGGCTTCAGGTGGAAAAGGTAATTAACGACTACATGGTGTGGTTGGGAGGGGCTTTGGGCCTTGAAAGCATCTGCCATCATTGTTTCTGGGATATAACCCTTTGACCCTGCACCATCTTAGGGACATAGGCCAGGGAAGGTGGAGGGGCAGGCAGGTGAGTCCTCTTAGCACATACTGAAACGTGTCAGCCCAATGATCCTTGGCCCCAGCACCTATAACTCGAGGCCCTGAACCCCTGGGGAAGGCCACACACTTAGCTTCAGAAACATTGACCTGGCTTGAACCCAGAAAATAGTCCTGGACTGATGCTAGGCCATCTCCTTGGTCACGGGTTCCCACCTAGCCTGGGGTTGGGATGGACTGAGACGGGGGTGGTGGCTTCCTTGACCCGTGGCACCCACTCCTCTCCTCAGAGCACAGCCTGGTCCACCAGAGAGAGCGTGGTCACTGCTTCTGGCCTGCAGTTGTCTCTGTTTGTCTCTGCTCAGCTCTGCTGCCATCTAAAAGGGGCCACGTGCTCCCCAAAAGAGCACATCAAGGGGTCATGAACCAACTTGGACCTCTGTTCCTTCCTGGGGGACTAGGGCCCTTGAACAGACTAGCACCAGGACCCTCCCAGCAGCACCAGGCCCCACATGTGGTCCCTCCAGGCTCTGAGAGGCAGGGCACTAAGGGATGGGCACTGGTTGCTTTTGTCCCTTGCAGTCGCTGCACTGATGGTGTTCTCCCAAGTACCCAGAGCTTCCCTCAATACTGTCCGGTGAGTACTTCACCTGGCAATTTGGTGAAACCTCCGTGGAAGCCAGATACCTTTCAGCAGGGGCCACCCCTCGGTGGGCTAACTTTCATGGGTTTCCCTCCTTTCCTTCCTCCCTCCCTCTTCATTCAGCAAATGCTTTGGAGCACATTCTCTAACCACTGGCTGTGCCAGGCATCGGGCTCAGAGAGACAAGCCAGGTTCAGCACCGGTGCCCACTTTCTCACAGAGGAACGAAGGAGGTAGCCCCTTCGGCAGTTAGAGGACCACGGGGTAAGCCCCCTGATGGAGATAAGCCCCCTCCGTGAGCACCATCCTCCCACTTCACAGTCTTAGACCTTTGTCCAGGTTCCCAGAGCGATGGGACACTCTCTGCCCTGTTTGCTGGCTGCCTTTACTCAGGTTCTCTCGTTGCATCCATGAGGATGCTGTGGCCGCCAGCAAGAGCACACACCCTCGGCCAAGTTCAGGAGGACAGGATTCTATCGGGAGGACTTGGGGTGGCCCCAGGCTCCCCGGGAAGGCCAGAGCACCTAGCTGGGGAAGGATAGGAGCCAAGCAGCAGCGAGGGGCACCCAGCAGCAGGAACTGCTTACGGCTGGCCCTCTGGAGGGGGTGCTCAAGCTTCTGAGGTCACACCACCGACTCCACCAGACCGGGCATCTTGACTGACAACAGATGGCCCACAGCTGGGGGAGGAAAGTCTTCCAAATTCACTGGGTGTCACTTAAGAAAAATGGGGGGGGGGTGGCCTTGTGGCCTTAGAATGGAGTAGGTGCAAGGGAATGGAGTAGGCGGCCGTCCAGAACACTGGAGCGACCACTGTGGTCTCTCTCCCAGCATCCTTGCAGGCTCCATTGTGTTCACGGCTGCTCCCTAGCTGCAGGAGCGTATCTAAACTCCTCCAGGCCCAGCCACAACCATCCAGGCACACTGAGGGGTTCCCCATTCCCCGCCAGCCCCAGGTTGTCCCGTGCCTGGGCGACTGTTGCTTGGAATGTCCCTCCTTCACTTCTCCATGGGAAGAACCCCACCCACCCCACCCCCAGCCCTGCCAGACCCAGCTCAGTTGTGCCCCCTCCCAGACCCCTCAGCTAGGCTCATGCTCCTGCAGCCTGGGGTCTCCCTTCCGCCTAGAGGCTGCCCACGCTGCCCCAGCACCAGTCCTCTTGGGGGAGCTCCCATCTCCCTTCTCTTCCTTGTGCTCAACACAGGGCCTGCTGAGGCTCATGGGATTGTTTGGCTGCTGGGGGTACTCAGAGTCTGGGATTAAGCCATGCCCTGGGGCTAGTCTGTCCTGGGTCCAGGGCCCCCTGGCTTCCATCCTTCTGCCTTCACCCAACACCCAGTTAATGTCTCTGCAAAGCCTCAAAACATTCTTTTAATGACAATAAATAAATAAATAAATAAAATCATAGGTTAAAGATCTTGAGCAGTAAAACAGCAGATGACGCTGCGTGGGCAACTTCCCAGAGGACACAGAACACACACGTCTCCTGAGCGGGTGGCCTTATAAGGACAGGTTCAGGAAGAGAATGGGCAGGAGGCAGGGCCACTAGCCAGGAGAGGAAGAGGCTGGGATGGGGGTGAGCGCCCCACTGCTGGGTTGGGAGCCAAGACAGCAGGGGTACTGGCTGGGACCCAGTTCCATGGGGGAGACCTCCAGAGGCCCTCACTGGTGCAAAGCCTGCCTGTCCTTCTGCCTTCACTGCCATTGTCACCAGCACAGGCGCTTACCTGCGCTCAGCCAACTGCCGTGCTGACCCGCACTGGCCGGCTTAGCATGGTCACCCTCCTGCCCCAGGACAGTCCATTTCTTATTCTTGCCACCTTTCCTGACTCGCGGGTCCTGCAGGGCCTGGCATCCAGCTGGTATGCGAGAAAGTTTTGTTGGGTGGAAGAATTAGTAAGTGAATGGTTCTTTGGTGGTAGTTTTAGCTGATCAACTGGGTGTAGCGCCTAGAAATAGGGGCTGTATCTTCTCAGAGACTAGCACAGGGCTAAATGCATGGGAGACACTTCTCCAAGGATCTGGTGGTTCTCTCAAGTAGAACCGAGTGATCAGGTCTTGCCCTACTCAGGATCACCCTTGTCCCCAGCATGCAGACATACACATCCCACAGACGCGCCACGTAATGCCTACGGTGGGGGTTTCACTCCCCCTCTGGGGACAGTGGGTGGGTGGGTGTGTGCGAGAGTTTCTAGGAGAGTCTAGCAACAAAGCCCTGGCTGTTAGGATGGAGAGTGAGGAGAGGTGTGGACCAGGAGGTCCCATGCTGGGGTGGGGGTGGGGGGCTCTAGAAGCCTCCCCATCCCGCATTAGCTCATTTCCAGAGCTCCCTAAAGCCCCAAATGCTCCTTGCAGCGAGTCTTACAAGAGCCCTGAGTTGACGGTCGAATGAAGTGAAGAGCTGGGAGGGTCACCCCCTTCCATTTGCCAGCTTTTACTGGGCCTCTAACCCCATCATTCAAGAGCCACTCTTCATGAGTTAAGCCTTGCCCGCTCCCTAAATCCTCTTTTAACAGGCAAAAAGTGTTCCCTGCTGGGGCCAACAAAGGAATTGTCTAATCACCAGATAAGACAGGAGGACAGGGCAGCTAGAGGTCAGCGTGGGGAGAGGGGCCTGGGAGGAAGTGTGGAGGGAAGGGGGCTAAGAGAGGAGGAGGGCCCAGGCAGGGGAAGCTCCTGACTTCTCCACTTGATCCTTGGAGGCCAAGTGTCACCTGAGGTACCCCCCCCCTCGCCCCGAGCGGAAGGGTCAGGACTGAGAGTTGGCTCTGGCAGCCCCTCAGCTGGCGCTGTTCCTGGTGCCAGGAGAATGTTGTCAGCTGCCGAAGGCTGACTCTTGAAGCAAGAGCCCCAGAGGCTCCTACCAGAGGCGGGAGAGGGGGAGAGGCGTGGAGCCAGCTGTGTCAGCCTGAGCCCGGTGAGCCCCCAGCCTTGCCTGAGACCCTGACCTCTGGGTAAGGTCTGCTCCGTGGCCCTTCTGTTCCAAAATAGAAATGTCCCTTGTATAAAGAGTAATGCAAAACACATCAAAACTTCTAAAGTGACTGCTTGAAATTCCACCATTAGTCACATATTATTTTGGGTTATGCATTGCCCCTCTGTGGTACATTGAATAATGGTCCCCTGAAGACATCCATGTCCTAATCCTTGGAATTATGTTACCTTACATGGTAAAAAGGACTTTGCACATGTATTAAGGATTTTTAGATGGGAGATTATCCTGGATTAGCCAGGTGGGTCTGATGCAATCGCAAAAGGTCCTTATAAGACAGAGGCAGAGGGTCAGCCAGCTAGAGGGCATTGTGCACATCCCCCAGGAATGGGAGCAAAGAACTTGAGATTTCAGCCTGAAATAGTTTATGAGACACTACCCCGACACCCCGCTCCTATCAGAGTCAGGAGGCCTTCTTCAGTCTATTGGCACTGAGCCTCTGAAGGAACATGGTGGGGACACAGTAGAGGAGACAGAGTATAGGGGAAAGAAATGACAGCAAGAACCAGGGCAGAACCTGCTTCCTTCTGCATCCTTGGGCCAGGCCTTGGTCTGTCTCCTGGTGCCCTGGCTCCACCATCCTCCTGGCCTCCTCTCCAAGGGCCATCTTGTTTAGACCCTGCCTTCAGGTAGCTAAGTGTGTCATTGCTGCTCTTTCAGGGGGGCCACCAATACAGTCACCTGACCCTTAGTATTAGCTGTAAGGATTGTCCTTCTCTTGGGATACTCCCAGAATCCTCTGCTCTGGCTTCCTTAAACCCTGCTGACCGGAGAGGCTGAGTCACGGGGGCGGGAGGGTGGGGAGGAAGGGGGAAATTCTCCCAGGTTTTCTGAGTTCGATTATAAATGCTAGAGATTTGTTAACCTTAACAACGATGAGGGGGATAAGAGGATGATCAGAGGAAAGGTAGCAGTGTTTATAGAACCAAGACAGGGTATAAATCTATATAAATAAGCAAATAGTTACTAGATACCACGCCACAAACATCCTGTGTCCTAGCTCATCCAGTCATCCCATTTGGGAAGTTTCAGTATCTGTATGTTATAGATAAGGAACAGAGGCACGGGGAGGATATGTGACTTTCAAAAGGTCACACACACACACACACACACACACACACACACACACACAGGTCACACAACCAGTTAATGATAAGGCTATAGTTTTAGCTCAGATCTAACTTCAGAGCCCAGGCCTTTAACTACCACACTGTTCTATCCTAAAAATATTTTAAATTTAGAACGTGCCATTGATGCGCCATTTTAAATCAAGCAATAGTTTCCTAGGAATGGGAAATTAGGCGCAGGTGGGAGAAGAATGGGAGGAGACGCATGGGGAAGAGCCTGCGAGGTGAGTGAGGGGCCTACCAACTGGTCGCCTCTAATCAAGGGGACATAATCAAGTGGCAGACCAAGGCCAGACTACCTTAATCAAAGCACACAGTGCTTTGGATTAAACACTGCTTTTTAAGAAATTGAACTTGAATTTTATTCTTTCTCAAGTGCAGTTTTATTTTTGACCAACTTTATGCCATCTTGCCAATGTTCTCAAATAGTTTTGCATTGCCTGCAAGTTATTCAAAGCAATTTTAGGGCCAAAGCATATTTTTTTGTGATTTCAAGTTGGCAGGCATCGAGGCTTAGTGGAAAGCACCCAGGGGCTGGACAGACCTGAGAGTCCCAGGTTCTGGTCCCAGACTTGCTGTTTAGGCCTGGATGGGCCTGCAGAAGTCCTCACTGCACATTCAAACAAGGTGTCTGGTTTGAAGCCATGAAAAACATGGAAGATTTTGGTTTTCTACAAGCCTCAGCTCCAGGTCCAGTCCTGCTCACTGGATGGGGAAGGTTGATAGGTCTTGATTCTGTGGCAATTTCTCTAGGTCTTTGCACAGGGCCAGCTGGGAAGGGCAAGGGCACTGGAGTCTTGGTTCTGGCCTCTGCTTGCCTGAGTCATGGGCAGCTCCCTCAACTGGTCCCCTCAATCTCTGGGGTCCTCCAGAGGGCAAGCCTCCGGTGACTGGAGACAATTCTGGTCCCAAACTGGTTTCCAGTCCCAGGAAAGACTGACAGGTTGTCAGAGCAAGAGGCCTAGATCTGCTGGCCCTGAGGGCCACACACACTGGCCATGGGCCCAATATATTGAATAAGAATCCCCAGAGGATGGGGCACTTGGGTGGCTCAGTAGGTTAAGCATCTGCCTTCGGCTCAGGTCATGATCCCAGGGTCCTGGGATCGAGTCCCGCATCGGGCTCCCTGCTCCATGGGGAGTCTGGCTTCTCCTTCTATCCCTCCTTCCCACTCCCTGCTCATGCACACACTGGCATAAAAACAGACACACAGGTCAATGGAACAGAACAGAGAGCCCAGACATAAACCCATGCATATATGGTCAATTAATTTACAACAAAGGAGCCAAGAATATACAATGGGGAAAGGACAGTCTCTTCAATAAATGGTATTAGGAAAATGGGACACCACATGCAGAAGAATGAAACTCGACTGCCATCTTACAGCATACAAAAACATTAACTGAAAATTGATTAAAGACTAGAATGGAAGACTAGAATAAAGACTAGAATGGAAGACCTGAAACCCTAAACATCCTAGAAGACAACGTAGGTGGTGGGCTCCTTGACATAGGTTTTGGTGATGATTTTTTGAATCTGACACCAAAAGCAAAAGCAACAAAAGCAAAAAAAACAAAAACAAAAAACAAGTGGAAAATAAAAAGGTTCTGCATAGCAAAAGAAACCATCAACAAAATGAAAAGGCAACTACTGAATGGGAGAAATATTTGTGAATCATATATGGGATAAGGGGCTAATATCCAAAAAATGTAAAGAACTCATGTAACCCAACAGCAAAAAAAATAAAAATGGGCAGATTTGAATAGACACTTTTTCTTTTCTTTCTTTTTTTAAAGATTTTATTTATTTGAGAGAGAGAGAGGTGTGAGCTTACACAAGTGGGGGGAGGGGCAGGAGGAGAGGGACACACAGACTCCCCACCAGGCTGGGAGCCCCTACACAGGGCTCCATCCCAGGACCCCAAGATCATGACCTGAGCTGAAGTCAAAGGCTTAACTGACTGAGCCACCCAGGTGCCCCAAATAGACATTTTTTCAAAGAAGACATATAGATAGCCAACATGTATATGAAAATATGCTCAAGAGCATTAATTATCAGGGAAATGCAAATCAAAACCACAAGGAGCTATCACCTCACACCTGTTAGACTGACTATCATCAAAAAGACAAGAGATAACAAGTGTTGGCGAGGATGTGGAGAAAAGGAAACCTTGTCCAGTGTTGGTGGGAATGTAAACTGGTGCAGCCACTGTGGAAAACAGTAGGGAGGGGCCTCAAAAAATTGAAAATAGACCTACCATATGACCTAGCAATTCCACTTCTGGGTGTTTATTCAAAGAAAACAAAAACACTAACTCAAAACGATAGATGCACCCCCATGTTCACTGCAGCATTATTTACAACAGCCAAGACACGGAAACAACCTAAATGTCCACAGATGGATGAATCGATAAAGAAACTGTGGTATATATACACAATGGAATATTACCCAGCCATAAAAGGAATGAAATCTTGCCATTTGAGACAACATGGATGGACCTCAAGGGTGTTATGCTAAGTGAAATAAGTCCGACAGAGAAAGACATACCATATGATTTCTCTTATATGTGGTATCTGAAAAGCAAAAACAAAAACACAAAAACCCAAGCTGATAGATAAAAGAGAACAGAGAACAGATTAGTGGTTAGGAGAAATGGGTGAAGGAGATCAACAACAACAAAAGCAATTAAAAAACAACAACAACAGGTTTTTAAAAATCCCCAGAGAGCTGCTTATAAAAACAAAATAGATCCCTGGGGCTGCCAAGCTGGACTTTCTAAATCAGATCACCCAGGACATGGGCCTCTTTAACAAACTCTTCAGGGGATTCTTAGGGATAGCAGCCAGGTCCAGTCTCTCCACTTTTCCTGGTGAAACTGAGGCCCAAAGAGGCCTTGAGCCAGTCAGCAGCAGAAACAAAATAAGAAATTAAGTCTTCTGAACCACAGTTAGATGTTCTTCCCACACTAAGACCAGGAGCCCACGGGACTGAAAAAAACTGCCCACCATTTATTTGTTTTAATATTCTTAAAATCAAAGTTAATAGTGCATATAGTTTAAAGAGTCAAATACAGGTAGTTTTACAAGGCTTGGATGAAAAAACATAGTTCCTTGTCCATGCTCCCTCATCTGCCCCTCCCCAGAGGCAATGACCTTCAACTTTTCCAGCTGATTGTTTTAGTACTGGAGACCAGAATGTCACTCCAAAATATGCCTGCGTGACATAAAAATTATTTTGAGTTGAAGGTAATTAAGAAGTAGCAAATGCAGGAAAAAAAGCTCTCTCTACCCTTCCCCCAATTTTGCCTAAAGGCAAAGTATAAATTCTCCTTTTCTGGAGACAGATTCTTATCAGTCCAGACATGCTCCAGAGGAACCAGCCAACAAACCTACTCAGTTGGTTTGCTTCCTGTTATTTACACCGCCCCCTTTCCCCAACAACTTGCCATCCCTGGAAGCCCAAAACCGGTTTCCTTTGTCCTGTCATTTCTCTACAAATTTATTGTTCTTTGTTGAAGCTGCTATACAAGCCAGAGTTCTAACTGCTGCTTTGAGTTACTTTTCATTGAGGTTTCTCCCACATGATGTGTGCTACATGCATTAATAAACTGTTTCTCTCTCTCTCTTTTTTTAAAGATTTTTATTTATTTGCCAGAAAGACACAGTGAGAGAGGGAACACAAGCAGGGGGGTTGGGAGAGGGAGAAGCAGGCTTCCCACGGAGCAGGGAGCCCAACGTGGGGCTCCATCCCAGGACCCGGAGATCATGACCTGAGCCGAAGGCATACGCTTAACAACTAAGCCACCCAGGAGCCCCTGTTTTTCTCTTCTTATTCGGTCTTTTCCTTGTAGAGCCCCAGCTGAAAACCTAAAATGGGTAAAGTTTGGCCTCCCCTACAGTATTACCCCCACCTTCGGAACCGTTTGCATTTTTACAATGAGCATGTGTCACTCTCGTGTAAAAAAATTTTTTTAAGTTTATTTATTTATTTATTTTTAAGTAATCTCAACACCCAACGGGGGGTTCAAATTCACAACGCTGAGATCAAGAGCCACATGCTCCTCCGACTGAGCCAGCCGGGTGCCCCTCTTACGTAGTCTTAATAATCCAGTTACAGTGGCTTGCCAGGTCTGGCACAGGACTGGGATGCACAGGCATTGTGGAATGCACCAGTGCTCACTGGGTGCAGGCTACCAGCTCCTCCAGTGCTTGCTCACTGCGGTTGCCGTGGACCAGCAGCACTTCCTTGATCCGGTCCTGCTGGAAGCCCATGTCGCTGAACTGTGCCCAGAGGCGCAGGAACTCCCCTGCCTGAGGAAGGGGACTCTGCCAGGCCAGCCACCTCCCTGTGGAGCCCTCTCCCTGGTACCTACTGTATCTACTCCCACAAAGCTATGGACTCCCCAAGCCAGGTAAGTCTGATCCTGGGCAGCACCTGTTTTTCTTCCTGTACCTTGGGGTGACATGGGCTTGGACCTCCCTTCCTGAGCCAGGGAAGGCCTGGCCACTGGCTCCATCCTGGCTTTACTCCCTCACTCCAGCTCATTCCTGACTCCCTGTGCTCAGGAACTGGGGTAGAAAGCAGGAGGCAACATACTGGGGCCCAGAGGATGCACAGCCTGGGGTCTCTGCCCGAGCCCCAAACCCTGCCCAAGCTTCACGCAGTGCAGCCTCTGCCCTCCTTCCTCCTCTGGCCCCAGTGCCTGAAAAGTCCCTGCTTCTCCTCCCTCCTTTCTCCTTGGCATCCCTCCCAGCCCCCTGTCCTTGCCTCAGCCTCTGTGGAGAAGTGCTCAGCAGAGCCTGGGCCAACAGCACGCTGTGGACAGATCATGTACGCTGGGCACTCAGAATGTACCACTGGGCCCACAGCTGTCTGCCTTCTGGGTTTCCAGGTAGGCAGCAAACTCCCTGAGTAGAGTTTGTGCATCTCTGTGCTGTGCATGGCTCCTCTCTGGGTGTCTGACAGAGTGGGCATCCAATAATATTTGTGTGTTAATTCGGCTAAATAAAGCAAAAGCCTTGCCTCCTGTTTGCCTCCCCACCTCATCCCCTCCCCTTCCCCACGCTTCACCTCCCTGCACTGTCTCGTCCTCTGCAGGGCTCAGCAAGCAGGCTCTATCCTGACGGCCCCCAAACTCTGGTCCCGGCACGAGTGTGCCCCCCGCACACTAGGCTCGTGTGTGCACCCCCACTGCTCCCCTCCCCTCCCCCCCCCCGGGCAGGCGGCCCTGCTGACCTGGCTCTCGGAGAACTGGAACATCTCCATGGCCTCCTCCACCAGCCTCTCCTCGTAGCCCTGCTGCAGCAGTCGGTCACAGGCACGAAGGTAGCTGAGAAACTGGGCCACAACGGGCCCGCAGCGGGGGGTGGTAAGGGCATTGGCAGGGGCAGCAGATGGGCTAAAGGAGGCACCCTGGGGGTCTCAGCGAGGCCTGGGCTCAGACCAGGCTGACGAGTCAACCCACCACACAAAGAAACGGCCCCAGAGACCCTGTGAGCTAACAGAAGAGGGGCAGCGGCCTCCCCTGGGGACCTGGGGGTGGGTGGACAGCACGTTCTTACCAAATGTCCCCAACTGGGGGCTGTGATCCAGAAAAAGGGCTGTCAGGGTGAGCTAAGTGTTCCCAGACCCTAAGTGGGGGGTGGGACTGGCTGGAAGCACAGGCGCCTCCCCCACCACCCGTCCCCGTCTGTCCACCCTCCCTCATGGGCACCCACCGGTGTGAAGCAGCCTCCTCAGCACCCACACCTGGGCAGCCCCACCCTGTCCCCAGACACGTGCATGTCTGCCATCCAGGCCCACGTGAGCCCCGGGGCTGGAAAGGGGAGGAGGACAGAGGAAGGTACCACAGGGCTGGGAACCTGTTCAGGTCACTCTGTGCTTCGTCACCAGGAGCTGCTTTTGCCTGCAGGAGGAGGTACTGCTCCTTACCGGGGCCCCAAGGCCTGCCCCCCTGCCCCTGTCAGTGGCCTCAGCTCCCACCTCGGAAGCCCCAGGCCTCGGCACATCTGACTCCTTCGGCCAAGGCCAGCCTCACCCCTCTTCCCTGGGGAGCCTCTGCCCCCGTCTCCATTGGGGGTGGCTTGCCTGTGGCTCCAAAAGCACTGTGCTACCCTGTCCCAGCACGTACGACTCTGTAGTTGCTCTCCTCTCTCAGCGAGGGAAGGGCCGTTTCAGTCTTGGTCACCACTGTGTCCCCAGCACCCCCAGAAGGAGCTCAATAAATGTATGCCGTGTTCCTAAGATGAATTAAGAACTACCGTCAAGGAGCTCACAACCTAGGGGGAGATGAACCAGGTATGGGAAATCCTGAGTGCCAGGCAAATCAAGGCAAGACTTAATAGAGAGTCAATGCCAAATGAAGGCTCCAGACCATAGGAATTATGGGTATAGGTGGAGAAGCAACAGGGAGGTTCCTGCAGACCTTCAGAGCATGGATCATACAGATGAATGCTTTTCAAACTGCTTTACCTTCTGAGCTGTCCAAGCAACAATAACAATAACGGGAAGGTTGAGCTGCTCTGGGAGAACCGGGGGCAGGAGCAGGGAAGCCAGGGGTCCAGTGCTCCTGCCTCAGGATGCCTAGATCTTGCTCTGAGCATATTTTGTAAACCACTCAGCCAAGCCCGCCTTGTGCAGTGGAAGAAACAGGTCCAAGCAGTATAGGCAGCTTGCCCAGGGACCCAGGACGAGGGCCTAGGTCATCTGACCTCTCAGTTTTGTCCATCCGGGGCCCAGTGCTGGAGGAGGGGCTCTGAGCTGCCTTGAAAGTAGACAGGATTTCCAAAGGTGAAAACAAGAGCAAGTCAAGAATGGATGGTGGCTGCTCCTTTGGCCTCTTGGTTCAAACACAGCAAAGGTTCTTGGCCTTGGTACCGACTGCAGTTACGTGGGAGCTTTAACACGACTACCCATAAACCACTGATGCTTGCCTCCAGAGGCTCTGATATAATTGGTCTGGGAGGCGGTCTGGGCACTGGGATTTTCATAGCTCTCCAGGTAAGTCTGTGCAACCACGGCTGAGAACCACTGACTCAAAGGACAGCTGACCTCAATCCATACCAATAGCCCCATGGCAGGCTACATTTCAGAACCACCTTCAGATCCTTAACACGATAGGCCCTTGGACACACTCCAGATCCACCGACTGGGATCCTCCAGAGTAGGTCCTGGGACCTGCAGTTGTGGAGACTCTGCTGCTTGGTCAGCTCTTGGGCCTACGGGACTGTAGAAGCCACCAGGCCCGCCTCAGGCCACAGGGTGGGGAAAGATGTCATCTTCACACCCCAGGATGGGGCCCTCAGCAGTCCCTGATTATAAACACATATTCCCCCCTCCATTCTGTGAAAAGGGAAAGTGAGGTTCAAAGAGGGGCCCTGAGGTGCCTGGAGTCCCATACCAAGTCTGGGCCTGGCCTGTGGATGCTCACACATGTCACCCATGATATCCTGAAGGCAGCCAGTGGGCACATCAATCCTTGTGGAAGGAAGGAAGGAATGATGGACAAAGCTTATCTTTTGTATCTCCTCCTTTCTCCCTGGCTCTTCTAACTGTTCTGTCTCTGTCACCTGATGCTCACCTTCCTGGGCCATCTGTCAATAATTTCTGGCCAGAAAGGTTTACTATAGTGTATATCCTTTAAGGTGGGGGTGGGGGGGGAAGGAATCTGAACCCAAAGGAGTTGCTCACTTAATGGTGGAACTTCACAGAATAGAGGGAAATAATCACTTGGTGGGGGAAGACAGATGGAGTCATCCAATGGCTCTTCGGGCCCACACCTCAGGGCTTGGCTCCTGACTGACCACCATGGAAGAAGGCCACCCAGAGATCCAGCTGGCCAGGCAGGTGGTCAGTGCATATCTGGAAACACAATGTTCCTGATGCAGTGGGTTTCCTCCAGCCCACCCACGGGTAGGCCAGTGACCCGTGCTGGCTCTGACTAAATCTTCAGACCCCCACAGTGATGGCCTGAGAGCTCAGCCTTGTCACAGAAGCTAAAGGGACTGGGGGGCATGTCAGAGCCCCCACTGTGGCCGTGGTCCCTCAGAGTCCTCCTGGCCAGCTTCTTGGCCCAGGTTCTGGCTTTCAGCAGCGGCCAAAGGTGGGGACAACCTTAGACCTACTCTTAAATCTCAGATCGGCCTGGGGTGCTTCCCTGGAAGGTTCTCACACAGAAAATGAGAGAAAAGTACCATGCAACAAAGATTCAGAGTCAAACCAGCCTGGCCTCTACCCTGGCTCTTCCATTGATTTGGTTATATGAACCTCCCTGGACTCGGTTTTCTCATCTGCAAAGTGCGGAGGGACAGTAGTAGCAACCTTGCAGAACAGAGAAGACCTAATCGAATATTCTCAGATTGAGGGCCTGGCACAAAGAAGGTGTTCGATGAATGTCAGCAACCATATTGGAGGTTTTCCTCCAGGACAAGGCATGGACTGATGAAGCCAGAGGAGAGCAGAAGCAGGAGTGGGTGGGAAAGGCGGCCAGGTGCATTTGCCCACCTCCTCAACCTGGCAGCAGCACATCCTGCTTCTGCTCCAGGATGAGAGTCACTCTCCTTCTTTCCCTCCCTTATCCAGGAGCAGGCAGCTCTGGACCTCAGGGACCCAACATATGACAGTCATCAGTGATTACGGAGAGAGTATCCAAGCCCTCTGATGGTGATGGGGCAGAGACAGAAGAAAGGGAGAAGTGCCAACTGCCCTGGGGCCTTTTGATACCTGCAGCTCAGCTTTCCAACCAAAAGAGTCCGCACGTTCAGAAAACAATAGGAAGCCCGATGTGACCTTCAGGTGGGGGAAGGGCATTCAATGTTGCCTCCTGCCCCTACTCATAATCCTTCCATGCCTTCCTTTTGTTAGTGGGTCATTTGTAAACTTCTCAGCCCAGCCCTCAAGCTACCCTCAATCCCCCTTCCCTGTCCTATCTCCCACCAGCCTGCATCATGCACCCTGTACTCCAGTGAGACCGGTCGGTTCAGGGCCTCCTGAACCCTTCCCTGCTGCTTCCACTCCTTTGCTCACACTGTTCCTCCTGCTTGGAATATCATCCCTTCTCCTTCCTTCAAATTCAGATTCATCCTTAAAGTCCAGCTCAAGATGTGGCACCTCCCTGAAGCCTTTGCTGATCACTGGAACGTCCTTGTGTTTGGTTAAGAATGGCCATACATTCCTCCCAGCCCCTTCCACCAAGAGGAGGTTTCCTCCATATCTGCGCGCTGCATCTGAACACCTAGGAAGTGCCTTGTAAATACTGTGGACTAGATGGAATGGACGGATGGGTAGATCAAAAGAGAAAGAGATGGATATGAACAGGGATAAACTGCTCATTGAGGGAAGTAGTTAGTGCTCTGCCATCCCTACGGTAGCCAGCAGCCACATGTGGCTATTTTAATTTAAATTAATTACAATTAAGTAAAACCAAAAATTCAGTTTCTTAGTCACAGTAGCCATATTTCAAGTAGCCACATAAGGCCAGTGTCTACTGTATTGGACAACCCAGGTATAAAACATCTCTCTCATTGCAAAAAGTTCTTTTGGGTATCTCTGGAGAGATTATCGGCTGCCCAAAGCTCCAGTCCCTTGTGCTTGGGGCAGAGACTGGAACAGGAGTAAAATATTTAAACTCTCCAAATGGGCATGGGCATTCCTGAGAAACCCGTATGGAGAAAATAGCATTAGGGTCTAGAAACTTGCTCATAACCCTCAATAATTAATGTCAGGCTAAGGTTCTGCTTCTAAAGAGAAGGAAACAAAACTTCTTCAAGTTAAAGATAAAAACTACTTGGCTGCTTGGCTACTCATCTGGTTCTAGACCCACAGCCCCCCCAGCTCGGGGTCCCTCCTTCACCTACCTGGCTCAGGCTCTGCCGCCCCGTCTTCTGCAGAGCCCCGATGGCCCTATGCAGGGGATACCCCAGGGCGACCACTGGCCCGATGAGGTCTTGCTCCTCCTGGCTCAGGGCAGACAGCAGGTCAGCAGAAGCAGGGTGTGATCTGCAGGCACTGAGATGCTGGGGCATCCCCCCAAGAGGTGGCAGACAGGTGTACGGGCTGAGGGACTGAAATACAGACAGGCTGGATGTGTCAGTTACCACTGGAGGTGTGACCTGCTGGGCAGGACATTTTTCCACAAGAGAAATATGATAGGTCCATCCTATTATCCCATTTCACAGACATTGAAACTGAGGTTCAGAGAAGTTAATGACTGGGGAAGCAACACACATTTGGGACCTGAGCCCTACTCAGAATCACATTCAGTGTTTTTTACCCCACACCTTAGTGAGGGGAGGAGTAGGGGTGGATCTTCCTCCTTCTTCAGGTTGGCTGGGGCTGGGCTGGGGCTGGGCTGGGGCTGGGCAGGGGCTGGGGCGGGGCTGGGGCTGGGGTGGGGCTGGGGTGGGGGCGGGGGCTGGGCAGGGACTGGGCACAGCTGTGTGCTGAGGAGACCACACTGGCCCTAGAGTAAGGAGGGTGGCTCAAAGGTATTTCAGTCAGTTTGACCAGCATCACCCCTAACCCATTCCCCATAAAGAAGCACCCATCTGGCAACCCTGACCAGACCGCCCTGGCCCCTCTTCCCCAGGGAAAGCCCAGCTGCTGCCCTGGCTCCTGGGGCAGATGTATATGTGTGACATGAATTGTCCACCCATCCCTATCTTTTCAGGGGTTTTCCTGCCATGACCTTACCCTAGGTTCTGCCCTTGACCCCCAAACTGGAAAATATCCAAATCTTAGGATCTGAGTCTACTCTTGTGACCTTAAAAATGATTCTTAGCTCTTCTCCGCCTCAATTTTCTCCTCTGTAGAACAGGGGCCCCATTGCCCCCACAGGGTTGTTGCTAGAGTTAAATTTAATCTGGACCAGGAAAGAGCCATCCTGGCATCAACATCTGGCCCTTGATGTGGTGTGCCTATCCAGGTTACAGCCTCTTCTCTGTGTTTGCTCTAAGCAACTGTGTGAGGTAAAGTGGCCCAGGGATAGTTCAGAGCAGTTCAGTGACTTGCCAAAGGTCATACAACCATGAGTGGAAAGAGCCAGACCTCTAGTTTGTTTTTGGATTTAAATTTCACCTGGGCCTTATTCTGTTGCATCTCCTGGCCTGACTGTAGGGCAGCTAGGGGGCAGAAAGCTGTGCCCAACTGTCACCTTTGGCTCTCAATCCTGACCCACTCCATCTGCTCCAGATCCAGCTTTTATGGAGTTTGGTACTTACATAATTTGGATGTCTTTAAAAAGGCACACAATTATGAATATAAAATTAGATATAAGGCCTTGGAAGAGGCCAAGTGAGGGGTCTGAGGCTTAAGCTTCACTGGTTTCACTTTAAGTTCACTTCTGCTCCCGGTTCTTCCACGTGCACATCCTCTGCCCTGAAGCCTTCCCAGTCTGCAAAAACTGTCCCCTCTCCCTCAACAGCTGATCCCTCCCACTACACAGTGCTGCCTTGTCCCACAGCCCCTTGGCCAACTCTCCTTGTCCTGTGGTTTTGACCTTGTCTCTTCCAACTCAGTGCCCAGCAGGAAATAACTGCTCAGGGAGTATCCTTTGATTGAGCCTCCAGCTCACCCATCCTACCGGAAGCCTCGATCTGTGGGAAGCCCTTGATTTGAGTCACATTCATTCATTCAAGGGACATTCATTGAGCACCCCCTAGGGGCCAATCTGCTGCTGGGTGCCCTGGAAACAAAACTGAAGGCCCTCCAATCCCTGCCCTAAAAGAATTAATATTGCACGGGAAGAGACAGCAGATACCAGATAATTACAATTGTGACACGTACCCTAATAGAAGCAAAACAGACACAGCGGAGAACAGGGAATGGGGGCCTCTGAGCAGGGACTAGTCTAGGCCAAGGGCCACAGGAAGGACAGCATGGTAGAGGGCCAGATGAGAAGAGGAAAATGCAGGGAGGAGGAGAGCAGAGAAGAGGGAACGAGGGCTGCGGACCAGGCGGGGAACCCAGACTACTGGGGGCCTTGCAGCTGGGCTGCGGCCTTGGCGGAGCGAGCAGGTTCCTTACCGCGACCGTGGGCTTGTGGCTTCGCAGCGGGGGCATGGCACCGGCAGTGCATGGCCGCGGGGGCGGCGCGGCGGCGCTGGGGAGCGGGGGCGCGGGGTCCGCGGGCGGCATGGAGCCCAGACGCGGCGCGGGGCTGGGGCAGAGGCTCAGCGCCCGGTGGCGGACGCGGTGCAGGAGGGCGCGGGAGCAGGCGGAGAGCGGGCCCTCGGAGAGCCGCCGCCGCGCCCCGGCCAGCTCCGACCTCACGCCGCGCAGCAAGTCCAGCGAGCAGCGGGGATGGCCGGGGCCGGGGCTCGCAGGGGAGCTGGATGGGGGGCTGCAGTGACCTGGCTCTTCCTCGTTGGCAGAGGTGGCTTCTTCGTCGTCGTGGTCCTCGCCCTGGTTCTCTTCCTCCTCCTCCTGGTCAAGCCGCTGCTGGGGTCTGGCCTCAGGGCCCGTGTCTGCGGCGGGTGCAGGCAGTAGCTCGCATTCAGGGCTGACCAGCAAGAGCCAGGCGGGAGGGGCTGATGCCATTCCCGCGGCGTCGCATTGGAAGGGGCAGGATCCCCGGACCACAGCCTCCGCCCAGAAGAGCGCTCTCCTCTCCAAGCTGAAGTCGTGCTGCCAGGAGAAGGCGGCGTGAGGCTCTCCGGGCGCAAACCAGGCCCAAGGGGCGCACCCCTACCCCCTGGCCTCCAGGGAAACTGTTTGTCCAAAAACTTGACAGGCCTGGGCAGCTTCCGATTCTAAACTCCAGGCATCCATTAACCCACCCCCAGCCCCCGTTTTAGCTAGCACTGGGGTCGATGGATAGCCATAAAATTGAATGGTTAACTCGGCCTGAAGGACATAATGAGGAATAGGTTAATAGAATGAAATGTAGTGAAATCCAATATCTAAATCCCTTTGCCTTTCAGTATGTAATTGAACCGATAGCAGCTTTAAAAATGTCTCCAGGAAACCTTGTTCTTAGCAAAGAAACTTTCACTTGAGCCCAGCACCATTTGCCAGTGAGCACTCAGCCATAGAGGCCCACTCAGGCACACAAACCTCTCTATGGAATAATACCTGCCCCCTTCCCCTTTGACGCCATCAGAGGTTACTCTGAAGCCCAGGAAATGTAAAAATCACTAATCTCTGTTAAACTCTACTTAGTACGTTCTAGTGTTATTTCTATTTCCAGACTATGAAAATGAGGCTCAGAATCTTTAATTTGCTGGAGGTCAGATTGGTGTTGAGTGGCTTGAGCTGGGATTCCTCGGGCCACCCAACAGTAGTACTTTCTCGACTACATTGTCAGGCCACCTGAAAAAACAATCGGAGCTCACATAAATAATCTAACTTGAGAGTTTAGAAATGAGTAAAAAAAATATTCATCTGTTGCCTACCTTTATTTATTTATTTATTTTTTGTTGCCTACCTTTAAAAATAAGATCCAGAAATACAAAACTCTGTTAAAAAATGTAAAATTGTCTAAACAGCATTTTCAACGCTCTGTGATGGCCAATGAAGGAAGAACGAAGGTGGGGGAAGTGGTATTTGTGGGGGGAAGGAGAAGCAGGAAGACAGATATTCAAACACTTAGATCACAGGCATTGTCCCCTCCTCTCCTGACATGACCCTAGTGGGGAGAGGAGCCTAACGTGGCTGTTCCAGCATAGCTCCCTGACTGAGGTCAGTGGCTGCATCTTATTCCTCTCTGCATCCTCAGGGCACAGGCAGGCCTGGCACAGAGGGGATGCTTGTAAGTATGTGCAGAATAAACGGTTAGAGGAAGAGATTGGAGCAAAACAGGCAGGTTGTGAAGGACAGAAGAGGGAAAAAGACCATGTGAGGGGTGATGAGGCAGATGTGGAGAGAAAGAGACTAGGGGGGTTTCAAGACAGCCAGCGGGACTCAGGGGATGAAAATGTACTGAGACCCAACACAAATACCAACATGTACGATTTATGGAACTAAGCAAGATGATTCTAAAGTCGGTATGAAAAACAAACAAATCAGAACAGTCAGAAAAACTCTGGACACAAAAAGATAAATAGGGGGGACTGGCCCTACTAGCCATTAAAATATATTATAAAATGACAATAATTAAAACTATGGTGTTGGCACAGATGCAGGTAGAGAATAGGAAGTCCAGAAATAGACTTTAATATCTATGGGGCTTTAGTAAATAATAAAGGTGGCATCTCAAGCAATGGGAAGAAGAGAGACTAGTTAATAAATGGTGTTAGCTAGCTGGAAGAAAATAAAGTTGGATCCATTCTCATACACAAGGATGAATTCCAAAAGGATCAAACATTCAAATGTATGATATGAAACCATAAAAGTACTAGGAAAAAACCAGAAGAGACATGCTTTATAACCTCAAGTGGGGAAAGCCTTTCCAGAAGCCATAAAAGTACAGACACACGTGCAAAATCTGCACGGCAAATATACCACAAGAAGCAAGGTCAAAGACAGATGACAACCTGGGGAGAAAACAGCACTCGCAGCAGAGACGAAGGGCTAAATTTACTAATACAGCAAGTGCTAGAAATAGATTGGAAAAAGACCAACAGTTCAGTGGGAACACGAGCAAAAGATATGGACAGTCCACAGAAGAGAGCCACACAGATGGCTTCTAAACATATGAAGAGTTGCTCAACTTCACTCATGATAAGAGAAAGGCAAATCAAAACTACCCTGAGATACCATCCGCCTATCCCTCAGCAAAGATCCAACGTCTGAGGACACTCTGTTGGGAGAGTGTGCGGGGGACAGGCCTCTTGTAGAGTGCTGGCTGGGATGGAAATCAGTATGACCCCTATGGAGGGCAATTTGGAAAAATACTTAAATTCAAAAGGACATGTGCATATCGTCATTCCCTGCAGCATTGTTTGTCATGGCAGAAGCCTGGGAAGAACCCAAGTGTCCATTCAAGAAAGTACAATATATCCATGTAATGCAAAGCTACACAGTGAAAAATGAAACTGAAGAAGCTTTTTATGTACCGATATAGAAAGATCTTAAAATATATGAGGTAGAAAAGTCAGGAATAACAGTATATATAAAACACTATCTTTGGGGTAAAAAGGGAGGAAATAGCTGTACTTGCATGTTTCTACACACATAAGCATCCCTGGAAGAATACATAGAAAATGAGAAACAGATATCCCCTGTGAGGGTTGGAGCTGGGGAGCTGGATAAATGGGAAGGTGTCAGTGGGAGGCTATTTGCTCTCCCAAGGCCTTCAAGCTGCCTGTGGGCCACACTGCCCAGCCCCCTTGCTTTTGTAGATGAAGTGTTACTGGAACACGGCCCTATCCACCCTCTCCTTTCCAGAACTATGGCTTTTTCCCTACAGCAACAGAGTTGAGTAATTGCCAGTTTTTACTACCTGGTCTTTTACAGAAAATGTTTGTCAACCCCTGCTCTATAGCCTTTTGTAAGCCTTTTCTTTCTTTTTATTTTCATTTTTAAACTACGCGAATGTATTTTTTCTCTAAAAATATTTTTTTGTTAGGGCAATTCACTCTAATTAAAGGGAAACTATGAAACAATCAAACGCAGACTTGCCAAGGCTTTAAGTATGGAAGGAAGGGTGAAGGCAGCAGGATGGGTGGGGTGGACATGGGCTTTGGGGTCTGACAGACATGTGTGGGAATCCTGCATGTGTCACTCACAAGTACATCAGTTGGGTGAGAGCTTTGGTTCCCTGTGCCGTGGGGGTAGGAACACATGCCTGCTAAAAGGGTTATCATAAATATGAGAGAGAACAGTGAATGTACACAGAGCACCTAAGCACGGGCCTAGTGCACAGCAGGTGCTCAATAACGGTAGCTGTGATTATTACTTTCTCCCTTTAGACCACTGTTCTAAACTGTCCTAGGTTCACCTGGTAATCTAACCACTATCTATAACATCGTTGTTATGGGAAAATGTATTCCAGGTTCCAAACACTGGGAATACAGCCCAATGAACTCAAGAGGACTTACCAGGAGAGGCTGTAAATCATACTTGGGAGTCTTATGCTTCTTTGTTTGTTAGATTGGCCCAGCAGTGAAAGAAATGGAGGCCCAGGAAGGGAAACAGGCTCCAGGGAATACAGATACCCTCGCTGAGAGTAGGGGGCAGAGCCAGGGTCAGCAGACAGACATGGACTTGGCAGAAAGTGCCCAATTCTGCTTCTAAGAGAACTAACTTTCAGGATAGCCTCTTCCTGGCTTGGCCTGAGCTCAGCGGGGAGGGAAAAGCTGTGATAATCTACCTCCACTGAAGCTTAGCCAAGCGAATTCCTCTGCCCAACGACACAGGCCCACAGCGCAGGCTGCCTGGGAAAAGTGACTATGGGCCCCTGGACACTGTGCTCTGGGTTTTACAGAGCTGATTTCCCTTCTGGAGACCTTGGTCCTAAGGGTCTGCAGATAAAGCAAAATGGCACTGAGTCTCCTGCTCCTGGGCCCCCGAGCCACTCAAGCCCCTTCCTCCTTCGTGGATTGTACTTTCTGCACCTGACTTCCTGCAACCCGGTTTTCTGCCGAGGAACCTCACCTGTCCAGTGTTTCATGCTCCCATCCTGCTCTGAGCTAATATGCAACGATTTGGAGTTAAGACCTGGGTTTTAGTCTTGCCATTGCCACTAACGTTGGACAAATCATTTCCCTTCTCTGAACTTCAGGTTCCTCGTGTGCAAAATGAGTGAGGGCATGGGACGCCTGGGTGGCTCGTTTGGTTAAGTGTCTGCCTTCAGCTCAGGTCCTGATCCCAGGGTCCTGGGATCGAGCCCCACGTCGGGCTCCCTGCTCCATGGGGAGCCTGCTTCTCCCTCTCCCTCTGCTTGTGCTCTCTCTCGCTATCTCTGTCACTATCAAATAAATAAATAATCTTTAAAAAAATTAAAAAAAAAACGAGTGAGGGCCGACCTAGATCCTCAGAACTTTTTACAAAGTACCCTGCAGACGGTGGAGGAGCACATAAGACTCTGAGAGGCCCGACACCAGTTCCACAGTTTTTGGCAATCTTGTTCCTTCATTTGTAAAAATTCATGTGAATTCTGCATCCTATCTCATGATCTGTGTTATAATACAAATGTAATAGGTTCCCCCCTAAACCTCCAAGTAAACTTGACTCTCGTGTTTATCTTGAGGGTGTGCGATACCACTGCATACATTGGGTGCATATCCCAGTGTGTGAGCTATGGGGCATGAGGTGTTTCAAGGGCGCCTCTAGGGCAGATGTGCTTTGGGTCTGTGGAACAGTAATACCTTCTAATGTGTCTCATCTAACTGTCTGCATTTTAACAGAGGATTCTGGAGATAGTGTCTTAGTTCACAGGAGTGATTCTAAATGGTAGAATTTTGTTTTTTTATTTTTTTTAAATTTTATTTATTTATTTGAGAGAGAGGGACACAGCGAGAGAGGGAACACAAGCGGGGGAGTGGGGGAGGGAGAAGCAGGCTTTCCGCTGAGCAGGGAGCCCGATGCGGGGCTCGATCCCAGGACCCTGAGATCATGACCTGAGCCAAAGGCAGACGCTTAACAACTGAGCCACCCAGGCGCCCCTAAATGGTAGAATTTTAGACACGGCAGTAGGCTGGCAGGGAAAAGAAGAATTGGAGTATCCTTGCAATGACTCTCAGTCACTTCCTATAGGCAGCTTCCTGTTATCCTAAGCATTTTTAAAATAAGATCCATCAAATAATCCCCATCACGAGGCCACCAGCCTTCTTCATGAAACACCTTTTTCCCCTTGGGTTATTTCCAAAACTTTCTAGAATATACCACAGATGGACTTGCTCCCATCGCCATGTACGTATGTAGGTACGTATGTATGTATGTATGCATGTAGGCTCCATACCCAGCGTGGGGCCCAACGAGGGGCTTGAACTCACAGCCCTGAGCTGAGATCAAGAGTCGGATACTTTAACTGACTGAGCCACGCAGGTACCCTGGCCTTGTTGCCCTTTAAAATCAAGGAACAAGGCCTATGAGTCTCAGCATCAGATCTACAGACCCAGAGACAAGAGATAGATGGACAGAGAGATACACTTACCATAGAACCCAGCAGAAGCTCCCTGCAGGCTGGGACACTGAGCTCTGGCCCAGGAAGGGGCTCTGTGCCTATCACAAAGCCACTGGGCACCTTGAAGGGGACGCCATCGAGGGCATTCATTCTGTCAGAGGAGTGTGGAGATGGCTGAGCAGGGCTGTGGCAGGCTGCGTGGTGGCAAGGAGAGAGAGGAGACCTGAGGACCAGGCTTGGTCTCATATGGCCTCACCACTTTCCTGTGTGCTGACTTAGCTGAGCCCACACAGCCAGGAAAGAAAAGGTAAAATGGCTGGTCCTGCATAGGGAGGAAATAAATAAAAACGAGAGCATTTACTATTTCATGTTTAAGTTTTGTTCTAGACCACTGTTTCCCAAAGTGTGGCCTACAAAACTGGTTCTAAAGTATGTTATCAAAAGAGTTTCCAGCCAAACATGTAAGGGAAAAAATGTCGAATTACACAAACTATTCCAGAAAAGAAGTATTTCCTGATTTGATTTCAGCACCACCTTGATACCAAATCTGACAAAATTAAAGGCCAATCTCTCATGAACATACCTGCAAAAATCTCAATAAAAATAATTATGGATAGAAAAATACAACACTGCTGGCTTGAGGGTTGAGTTTATTTCAGGAATGAGAGACGGCTTAATATTCCAAAATCAATCAGTGGGAATAAAGATAAATGTCAACAGAATAAAAGTGAAAAATTATATGATTATTTTTGTAGATGCAGAAAAAGCACTTGATAAAATCAATACCCATTCATGATTTTAAGAAAAAAAACAATTAGCAACTTAGAAAGAGAAAGGAGTTTCCTTAATCAAGAATATCACTAAAATATCTAAAGCAAACATCCCACTTAATGGTGAAATACCGAAAGACATCCCCAAGGTTGGAACTGACACAAGGATGTCCCCATCATCTCTTCTGTTCAACATTGTACTGGAGGTACTAGCCTATGCAAAAAGAAAAGGAAAAAAATAAAAATATAAGGATTGGAAAGAAAAAATAAAACTACCATTATTTGTAGATGACATATGTAGAAAATCCAAAGGAATCTATGAATAAAACTCTTAGAATTAGTAAGTTGATTTAGCAAGGTCATTGGATACAAGGTCGATATATAAGAATCAACTATATCTCTATATGTAAACAACAAACAATGTAAATGTTGTCTTTTAAAAAGGTCATTAGAGGGGCGCCTGGGTGGCTCAGTTAAGCGTCTGCCTTGTCTGCCTTCGGCTTAGGTCAGGTCATGAATTTGGGGTCCTGAGATCAAGCCCCGTGTCAGGCTCCCTGCTCAGCGGGGAGCCTGCTTCTCCCTCTCCCACTCCCCCAGGTTGTGTTCCCTCTTTGCCTGTGTCTCTGTGTCAAATAAATAAATAAAATCTTTTTTAAAAAATGTCATTAGAGGGGCGCCTGGTGGCTCAGTTGTTAAGCGTCTGCCTTCGGCTGGGGTCCCGGGGTCCTGGGACGGGCTCCCTGCTCCGCGGGAAGCCGGCTTCTCCCTCCCCCACCCCCCCTGCTTGTGTTCCCTCTCTCGCTGTGTTTCTCTCTGTCAAATAAATAAATAAAATCGTTAGAAAAAAATTAAAATTAAAAATTTTTTAAATGTCATTAGAGAATAAAATTTTAAATAAGATACCATTTCATATTATCAATCAAACACCTAGGACTCGACAAATTGGGTTACATTAAAGAACTTCCATTCATCAGAAGATATCATTAAGCGAGTAAAACAACAATGAAACAAAACAAAAACAAACAACAAAAGACATAAATCAGAGTGGGGAGAAGATACTTGCAGCACATGTATCTGACCAAGGATTCATACCAGATATATACAAAGAACTACAAAGCAATAAGAAAAAGACCTAGTACAAAAATAGTCAAGAGATGTTAACAGGCACTTCATGAAAGAGGATATCCAATAAACCTCAAAGTTGTTTAACCCCATTAGCCACCAGGAAAATGCAAAACAAAACAATGAGATACAAACACACACACACACACACACACACACACACATGCACAAATTGTTAAAATTTAAAAAAAAAAAAAAGCCTGACAATATCAAGGGTTGATGAGGATGTGGACATCTGGAACTCTCCTGCATTGATGGTGAGAAAGTCAATTAGCATTAGTCAACAGTACTACTAAAGCTGAAATCTAAGAATTAAAAATTAATTCACACATAGCTTCTGGGCCTTTTGGCTAAGAGCAAGTATGTATCTGCTAGTTTAATAATATTCACAACAACCAGGGATTTTATTTGTTAATGTATTCTAAACCAGATTAAAGAAAGATTCTGACCACCGTCTGGCATTTTGCAAACAACCAGGGCTTATCAGGGAGCTGCACCAGGGAGTATCTCTGGCTTAATACAATGTCATCCCTACCAGGATGTTGCAAAGCCCTGTTGCGAGGGGTCACTGGGGTCATCCCCATGCCTACAGGCGAACATCATGTGAAGAGGCAGAGTAAGTAATCTAAGTGCAGAGAGGTCAAATGGGGCCAGATGGGAAAATCCTTTAATTCCCTCATCTCTGCTGTCTGCCCACTCTTGTTTGTGTTTTACTGTATGTAAGACTCAAAAGGCTTCTCCATCCTGTGCCAGGAGAGAGTTTCCCAGCACACTGGGAGTGGCTCTCTACGCTACAGGATCAGCCAAGTCCCAGTGTGATCAGTAAGTTGTCTGCCCCATCAGCCTGTTCCAACAGGGGACCTCTGAA
The DNA here is from genome assembly GCF_003265705.2 of Callorhinus ursinus. Classification (NCBI taxonomy): domain Eukaryota; kingdom Metazoa; phylum Chordata; class Mammalia; order Carnivora; family Otariidae; genus Callorhinus; species Callorhinus ursinus. The sequence goes on from NW_027397087.1 coordinate 30,102,520, forward strand.
GCACAGGGAGTTGTAGGGTCATAGGAAAGTTAGCAAGTTTTGGCATTCTCAGATTGATCATTCACATTCTCAGCCATCTTTAGAATTCTGAGCTATGGGGGAGGACCACAGTTCTATTGAGACCCACGTGTGAATTGCCTGTCCACTGAGCAGGTACAGGGCCACCCTCTTCCTCCCTCACCTCTGACCCAGCATCTGCATCCTAATAGATAATCTCTACTCAGCTCTACACTTGTTCCTGGAGTCATTTAAGAGTTTGAGGATTCTGGAAACACCTCTCTTAAGAATAACAAGGGCTACAGTGTAAGACATAATCTAGTTAGAACATACTCTAAAATGACAGTCATCTCTGCTAAACAGAAAATGAGAGGTAGAAATCATGAAGTGATGATATTCTTCAAAGGAAAGAAAGTATTCTAGGCCTTATGGGGATTAGGGAAGCTTCAGCAAGGATGGGACCTTCAGGGTAGGGGAATGGCCTTTGAGCAGGAAAAAGGTAGAGTGGAGAGCATAACTCCTGCTTGAGATAAGGAGCAGAGGCAGGGCAGAGTGAGGCGGAGACCAGCTGTGACTCAAGTAGATAGTTTGTGCTGGGAAGCAAGCCTGGAATAAGACTGAGATTGGGGTAGAGCTGGGGAGGGCCCTGAGTACTGACTCCATTCAGTAGACGGTGGAGAAAGCCCCGAAGGATCTGAAGGTGTGGGCTGAGGGTAGGGGAGTAGGGATATTGGCAAAGCCAGTCTGTGCATGCTTCAGCAGGCTGCATAATCCAGGACCTCTCCATGGGTCTCTGCTCATTTGGCTGAATCAGAGCCTAGGGGTGAGAGGCAGGGCAAGTGGGGGTGGTGGTAACTGGTCTACATGGAGCCCAGGCACTGACATTAGTACTATTTTTTAAAGATCTCCACTGTACTCTCTAAATGACTTCATCCTTGTCCATAGCGTCAGTAATCTATGTGCCGATGACTCATGTATTAAATTCTCCAGTTCTTCTCTGAGATCAAACTCCTAAACACAACTGCCTACAAGGCATCTCTTCTAAGATTGTCCTCAAGAGTGCCTCAGACGCTACATATCCAAAGTGAATTCCTGATTTTCCCCTCCCCCAAACTGTTCCTCCTCCTCCAGGATTCCTTGTCTCAAGGGATGTCTAAGGTATACAGAGGACTCATGCCCGACACTTTCTTCTTTCACCACTGCCCATCTCAAATCCCTACCACATTTTCTCTCTTAAATCTCTGGAATCCAGGCATTTCATGCTACCTCCACTGCTAACATGGGAGTCCAAGCCCCCATTATCTCTCACTTGGACAACTGGTGTCCACGTATCCTCTTACATCCTAATACTATAATTCTGTTTCATATACTGGGACAAAAGTGATCCTTTCAAAACAGCAAACTAAGCCAGTTTCCTGCTTAAAAGCCTCCAATGGTTCCCAGCTGCTCTCAGAATAAAAACCAAACTCTTGATAAAGGCTTCCAAAGCCTTGCAGTGTCTGGCCCCTACTACCTCCCCTCCTGTCTTACTCTAGCCATGCTAGTCTTCAATTGCCTTGGTCTCTTGGACCAACACAGGCCCTTTGCGTATGCTATTCCAAATTTTTGCTACCTTCTTATTGTCTCTTCTGTACTAGTTTATAGCTGTTCATTTTTCACAGCTCAGCTGAAACATCATTTCCTCAAAAAAGCCTTTCCCGATCCAACCCCTAAACTTGGGTGGATCTACCGAGTACAGTGGCTTTTAAGATTTTTTTATTGTGACCCATAGTATGAAATACATTTGACTTTGTGACCTAGCATAGACATATGTAAACTGAGTAACAATTCTTACCTCTACTATATGACATACAGATATTTTCCATTTCACCTAAATGCATTACAGAACTCAATTTGGAAAAAAAGAGGGGGGTCTTATAGAACCATACTTTTCCTTCAAAGCACTCAGCACATTTTTTACGACTGTTGGATTAATTAACTGGGTATTAATCTATCCTCCTCAAAAACCTGTATGAGGGAGTATTTGGTATTTTGCTCACCATTATAGCCCTCATACTTAGCAAATTAATCTGAGCCTTAACAGGCATTTAATAAATATTTGAACAATGGAAAATATCAATCATGACTAATCACTTTTTCTTTGTAGTACGTATCACAATTATAACTATCCGTATAATTAAGCTTCTCTACTCTAGATTCTACCTCCAGGAGAGCAGGAATCCTCTTTCTGCTCCTTTTTATGTCTCCAGCATTTAATATCGTTCCTGGCAAATGGTAAAAACAACTTCTCAAGAACACAGTTCAAGTCCTGGTATCCACATTCTGGCAAGCACTGAGTTAATGAAGTTGAGAAGTACCTACTGCTCTGCACAGTCATGCACTCTAGCACCAACTGCCGCAGAGACTGATCCTTGCTTCAGAGACTATGAGAAACTCAGTTTATTCCAACAGGCAAATGGAACGTACACTGGAAACAAATTCTTCATCAATAGCCCGATGTGCTAAGTCAGGAATTACTGTATGGGCGTATCCAAAAGTTAACAGTTAGGGGTGCCTGGCTGGCTCAATCAGAAGAGCATGCAACTCTTGTTGATCTCGGGGGTATGAGTTTGAGCCCCGTGTCAGTGTAGTGATTACTCAAATAAGAAACTTAAAAAAAAGTTAACAGTTAATTATACAGGAATAGTTTATTGGTTGTAAGCATTAAAAGAAAAAAAAAAAGATTTGGTTGGAAATGCCTCATGTAATCTCTAGTCCCTAAAATATATCACTGCTCATACTTCATAGCACTCACATTCCTTCTATATATTCTATATTATTATCTGAATGGAACAAAACATACTTTGTACTTACCTTGTGACTCCCAGGATAGCTTCCCTGTGGACAAAACATGTAAAAGTAAATTGCTACAACCGATGATATAATCCCAGCTAAGCTTCTTGATACACTCTTGCACAAGTCACATGGACACAGGAACATGAATGGGTTTAGAGCAATTACCTTGATTGGCTTGTGGCAAATCCTTTGACGTCATAAACTCAGCCACTCGGGCTGAACACTCTTAGTATTTAACATATAAACTAATCTCTTTATTTCATTTTCTAGCGTTTCTTGTACTTCTTAAAAACAAATGCTTTGTGTTACAGAGTATCTCACAAATCCAGGGTCTCCTCTACTGGGAAATAAGACAAACAATATTCTTATATACAGGACATGATGAATCAACATATTTCTTGTTAATCTTTGAACGAGTTTCTCTATTTTCATTATGTTCAATATAAAAATATAGGTATAAAAAAGACATGATTTAGGAAAGGTCTGCCAGCTCAAAAGGACCGTAGTTCCTAGTTCTGACTGAAAAGCATAAAAACCAACTAACAAGAACCAGCAAGAACGATGACCACCCCTATCATGCAGAATGTGGTGTATAAATACCTTTTCCACTGAACAGGAACCAGGGGTCATTGAGAAATGACTGCTTCCAGGTTTGGGATAGGAAATGTGCAAGACAAACTTAGAATACTGGAATTGAGTGGGAATTCAGGAACTGAGTTAAATGGGCTCCCACTGACCAAAGGTGAGGCAATTGACGAAGAAAATACTAGCAATGGGTTGGAAGACAAATATGTTTAGATCTGAGTTCATAAGGATACTTAAATTTCACTGGTCACCTTTGGAGGATGCTAGGGGTCCAGCTCATTACTTTGAAAACTAGTATAAAAAGGAAATACTTATTTGCCTTTCCTGTACAAACTGTACCCTAGGGTAACCAAATGATTGATGAGGGGATGTTTCTCTTTTTAGAAGTATTCCAGCTGGGGCGCCTGGGTGGCTCAGTCGGCTAAGGGTCTGCTTTCCGCTCAGGTCATGATCCTGCGGTCCTGGGATGGAGGCCCGCATCAGGCTCCTTGCTCAGCAGGGTGCCTGCTTCTCCCTCTGCCTGCCGCTCCCCCCTGCTTGTGTGCTCTCTGACAAATAAAATCTTTAAAATAAAAAAAAAATCTCATAGGCCCTATGAAATACTTTCAGAAAATTCCAATCTATATGTGGTCAAGAAATGTGTGCACTCTTGATCAGTGCTGTCCAGTAGAAATATGTGATCCATGCACGCAACTGTACATCTCAATTCAAACTCAATTTCCAATTCAAACTCTCAATTTCGATGTAGACATGTATGGCATTTAACCCCAGGTTTTTGGAAAAAAACCATTCCCTCTTTCCTTGTGCCCAATAGCCATATATGTCTACCCTTCTGGACAGTACGGCTCTAACCACTAAATCATAGGAAATACGGAGAAAGAGGAACATGCTGTCACAAGAATGCAATTAGTAAAATCCAGAGTGGAAACTCTTCAGGAAAAAATGGCCCAATTTCTTCAAGTAATAAATTGTAAGGGAGAGACAGAGTACAAGAGTGCAGAGGAAGAAGAAAGACCTACGGATTATCAAAATTTGAGACATCATCAACCAGTAACAATGTATGGATTGCATCTAGAACTTAATTTGAACAAAATGTAAAACACATTTATGAGATACGGAGATCTGAATACTGACTGGGTATTTGATGATATTAAGGAATCATTCATTTCTTCCAGTGCAATAATGGCACTATGGTTAAGTTTTAAAAATATCTTTTGAGCTACACATACTAAATACTTATGAATATAATGTCTGGGATTTGCTTCAAAATAATCCAGAGTGGTGGGGATACAGATAAAACAAGATTGGCTGAGTTGACAGTTATTTGGGGACTCCTGGGTGGCTCAGTCATTAAGTGTCTGCCTTCGGCTCAGGTCATGATCCCAGGGTCCTGGGATCAAGACCCGCATTGGGCTCCCTGCTCTGCGGGGAGCCTGCTTCTCCCTCTCCCACTCCCCCTGCTTGTGTTCCCTCTCTCGCTGTGTCTCTGTCAAATAAGTAAATAAAACCTTAAAAAAAAAAAAAAAGAGTTGACAGTTATTTGAAGCCAGATGATGGGTATATGGAAAAAATTATACTATTCTCTTTACTATTCAATGTTGGAAATTTTCCATGATAAATTAAAAAAGACTGTGGTTAAAGATTACGACACTGTCCGTATTCTCAGAAGTACAATTCATTAAAGACACTATGTCTTTCTTTCCAAACCCATTAAGAACCAGCAGCTGCTGCCCCTACCGCCACGCAAGGCAATAAACCAGGAAAAACTTCTAAAACAAAACCAAATGACAAAAGTAATGTTTACTTTATTAAAACTTTGCAGAAGCTGAACGAGGAAAGAGGGAATTTTTTTTTCCACCTGGGGTTAAATGCCCCTTGGGTTCTGAGTTTTCCTGAATCTCTGCTTCACACTCGTGCTCCCATCAATGCAGATGTCTTAGTGACAAGGCTGCCTGGATACTGAAAACATCATACAATTCATCTTTTATTTCTACTCTTTCTGCAGCTCATCAGAGAGTAAATGGTGGAGATTTGTAACAAAAGGACACACAGGCTTATGGGGTTATGTGAGGCTAATCACATTAGATTTTAAGGTTTATGAGCTTAGGCATACACTTTGGAGTGCTGGCCCTCATATCCTATCCGTTAACTCTGAAACGCAGAATATATAAATTTAACAGTGCAGATTCAACAGAAAAAGAACAAAGGTGTTAGCATGCTACACCCCAGAGCTTCCAACCACATGAAATCGTTTCCAAAGTTGGTGTCCTTTCCTGCTTACCCAGAGTTAGATTCCACAAAGTTTGGTGCTTGAGGTTCACCTCCCTATAGCAAATGTCTATTTCACAAATTTGCATTTTGGAGTGAAAATGTGTTTCATCAGTGTGAAAGTGTGTGCAGTGATTTGGTAAGGAACAAATTTGGGGGCAAAGGCTCAAGCTAAAAAATAAAAATGGTATTTATTCAGCTTTTTGGAAATATAAATAACACAACAGATGACAAAGAGCAAAACAAAACAAACCCCTGACATGTTATATGATCAATCATTTCCAGGCACAACAGCATTTATTAATGAATATAAAAAAATAAATTTGATTTTATTTTTATCTGCTTTCCTCCCAGCTTTAACTACACAGGTGTTTTTGGAAGCTTGAGTTTCTAAGAAAATTCCACAGCTATACCGGCCCCTACAATGTGACTGAGTGAGGTTACGGTCCCACTCCCATAGGGAAATAAATGTCTATCACTGGGGATTCTGAACATCTAAGACCTCCAGGAACTTAAAAAACAGGTGTTTTTGTTAGGATCCTTCTCACACGGGAAAATGCAGCCATTATCCATTAAACCACAATCCAATGTTCTCTGCAGGACTACCAGACTAGGTCACTGAGCTTTTCTGGCAGCCTAGCCTGCAGCCTCTCAAGTTGCACCAAAAGTGCGAGTCACAAAACCAAAGATAAGGCATTTCTGACCTTTCCTCCTAGAAGTCAGAGAGTTCTCTGGGTAGGGAGGGTAAGGAGGTTTTGTATCAAGCCTGCCTTCACACTCAGTACTGGGGGAAGGGCTGCTAAGTCTACCCAGTGCACACTTGCGTTGAGTGTATGGAGTGTACTTACCCATCACCACACAAGGCAGTTAAGAGTAAATTAGCAAGTCACTCTGTACCAAGCCCCTTCAAAACAGAGGCAAATTTGGTGAACCAAGGCCACTGCCTGTGGTAATAACCCCAGTTCACCTAGGTCCTTCCCTGAAGAACCATATTAATCTCCTGATTCAAGAGGCATCTCCGGCCAGGACAGAGCACGCAAGGAAAACGTAACTTCTGGGTAGGGCAATGCCACACGGAGTTTAGAGGTTGTGGTTTAGTCTACAGCACAAGAAGATGGTGGCATCACTAGTATTTAGAGCTGGAAAGAGCCTTGGCCGGACCACTCCTGGAGCATCTTTACTAATGCAGCTTAATGGCCGTTGCCCAGATGTCGTTGCTGGGGAGCGGGGGAAGGACCCATCCTTGGGGAACGGAGTTGCCTTTGGGATGATCAGATGGCACCAGGTACTGATCCCAATCATGCCTTAATAAGAACATTGTAGAACAACTGTTTATTTCTGTTTTATTCCAAGCAAGATGTTTAGCAACTAAATATTCTATTTCAGGACTTAGCTTTCAAATGACTGATGTACTACTAGTTCACTAAAGAACTTGACTTCTAGGCATTATGCAAAAGACCGTATTTCTTAAATGTACATATGAAGGGCAAATAACTGCAAAGAACTTACAATCTTATGGATAACCAAATAATATACAGTTGATCCTCATTATTTGCAGGTTCCATGTTTGCAAATTTGCCTATTCACGAAAATTCGTTTGTAACCCCACAATCATTACTTGTGGTGCTTTCGTGGCCACTTGACAACATGCACAGAGCAATGAAAAATCTGAGTCCCTGACAGGCACATTCCCAGCTGAGGTTGAATAAGGTGACACTGTCTTCTTGTTTTCAGCCTCATACTGTGTGTCCTTTCTACAGTCTATTTAGTACCACATTTTCCTCATATTTGTGCTCTTACTGGTGCCTTTGCTTTGTAAGATGGCCCCCAGGTATATTGCTGCAGTGCTAGCTAGCATGAGAAGGCTGGGGTATGTCTTATGGAGAATACATGCTTGCTAGAGAAGCTATGTTGAAGGAGTTACAATGCTGTTAGCTAGGAGTTCAATGTTAATGAATCGACAATATATATTAAGTAAGGTGTTTTTAAAAAGAAATCCATGTAAAACGATGTTATATATTGATCGGTTGATGAAAACATTGTGGCTTCAGGCTCACAGGAACCTAACCCTGTATTTCTTTGAGGGGTAGCAGTCCAGTATTCTCTAATTCAGTACCTGCAGCTTTATAGAACATAGCTACTGTGAATAATGAGAATCGACTGTACTTATGTTTAAAAGCTAAAACTTGTATGTTAGCCAGAAATATACTTTTCCCAGAACACAAACTTGGTATGCTAAAAAGCATCATTAGAGCTATGGAAGGAACCTGAGCGATCACTTAGTCCAGTGATTTTCAAACCAGGCTTTCAAGACCGCTAGGCCCCAAGCAGATGTTCTGGGGAAATGTAGGAAACAACAAAGTGCTTCCACTCAATAACAGATTTGAACTGCCTACGGAACCCAGTCATTCCAACTATTTTACAAATGGATTTTTCAGAAGACTGTCTTTGGGAAGAACGCTACTGCTGAAGTTTGAAGGCCACCTTCTAGTCTACCATTTACATTTTGTAGGTGAGGAAAGTGAGACCCAGACAGCTGAAAACCTGGCCCAACTCATTAGTAACTGCAGATTAAGATGAGATTCCTTGTTCCTAGCTCTCCTGGCTTTGACCTGTAGGAACTCACAGCTCGTATGGGCCTTAAACAGCCTCTACAGGCAAGGAGGCAGGGAGGGTTTCCTTCCCTTGGTCTGTTTCGCAGCAGAAGAGAATTAGGAAGAGGAAGCCAATCCTTTAAGTCAGTACAAGAGCTATAGCATGAGCCAATACTTGTTGGGCAAATCACAACCTGAGTTTCAGTTTCTTCACCTGTTAAAACAGAGACATCTACTACTTCTCAAGGACTGAGGACTAAAGGCATGTGTGGCATCCTTAGTACCTAGAAACCTTACATAAACCAGTAAGAAATTAAAAAAAAAAAGAGAGAGAGAGATAGCAATAGACCTCAACAACACAAGCACCTCAAGTACTTCTTGCTACCCAAGGGGAAGGAAACATGGAGAGTGCCCCTCTGACCTTATCTGGATGAGTGCTGGCAGGGAGTGCTCGGCTTGGAGGTAATACTGTCGGAAGGGTTGCAAGAGGTGAGCGAGTGGGAACTCATCTGAAAAAGAAAAGGCACGTTACCACATCATCACACTTCTTATCTAGAGTGTATTTCTCAATGCAAGCTGACTGAGCTTAGTACTATGACGATATGACAATGTGATCAAATATTTCATCTTTATCCATGATTTCTAGTACACAGTTTAGAATTTCAAATCTTGAAGGTGCCATTTGCTGCTTAGCTTAGGTTGAGATCATCCATGAGGAAAAAGAGCTGCCAATCTAGTATTTTCCTTTTCTCCCCTGGTTACAGAGGAACTTACCTGGATCCCCAAATAACTTGGACTCAATTTCACGCTTCTGAAGTAAAAATTTCTCTTTTTCTTTCCTCTGTTTCTTTTCTAATTCTCTTTTCCTCTCTTCCTCTTGTTCTCCTTCCAACATGACTCTGAGGGCTCTCTCTTCAGCTTCATATAATTCAGAGCGTTTTTTAATGAGTTTTCTTAGTCGCTGAAGATGATGCTCAAAAGTCTCATCTGCTGAGGCTGGAGGACAGACCCCTAGGCAGAGATCCAAATGGCATTTTAGATAAAACTTTTTATCCCCAAATCTGTGTTCTAGTAAGAGACTCAAAGTCCTACTTACATTATGAATTTGCAAGGCTCAATTTGATCTTGAGTCTCCAATTAATCTGACCCCACCCTGACTTTCCCTAACTCCTCTCTCTGGACCTTACCACTTAACCTGAGTTTATTTCTAATGGCTTTGATCCTTTGGGCTGTGAGCTCACTAGAGAGAAATATCTTATACTTCTTCACTCTGATACGCCCACAGCACAGGCTCCCAGGCTCAACTAATAAACAATTCTGCTAACAGAGTTTGAAGTTCTGGGAGAACACACTTGGATAATGAGGAAGAAATACATACAACCAACCACACTCACCTCACAGTCTGCTGCTTAGTGTAGAGTGACCAAATATTTCAGTTTGCCCAGTTTTAGTAGTGAAAGCACAGCATCCTGGGAAACCTGGGATGGTTAGTCACCCTGATTTAAATGTGAGGTCAGCTAATAGGATAGGCAACATAGCTAGTGCCACAATTGGGAACATTTGATTATAGACTAGTTAGTAGGTGATATCAAAGGATTATTACTAATTTTGTTATGTGTGATAATGGCATCATAGTTGACTATGTGTATTTTATTTAGATGTTCTATTTTTGTGCATGAGTGAAATTTTTTTAAAACATTTTTTATGTATTCATTTGAGAGAGAAAGAAAGAGAGAAGGAGCCGGAGGGGGGGGGGTCAGAGGGAGAGGGAGAAGCAGACTCCGCACTGAGCAGGGTGCCCAATGCAGGGCTCGATCCTAGGACTCCAGGACCACAACCTGAGCCGAAGGCAGACGCATAACCGACTCTTGATTTCGGCTCAGGTCGTAATCTCAGGATCAGGAGATCAAGCCCCGAGTCAGTCTCCACACTGAGTGTGCTTCTCCCTTTCCTTCTTCTCCTCCCCTGGCTTGTGCTCTCTCCCAAATAAATAAACAAACAAACAAAATCTTTAAAAAAATTTCATAAGAAAAATGTTTTAAAATTTAATGAACACTTGAGTGGGGCGCAGCTGTGCACTCACTACCACACGGCCCTGCGATAGAAAAGCTGCTGAAGCTGCTGGTGATTCATCCTGGAGTGATGTGGGTGTTGGCCATCCTGTTAGTCCTCAAAGATTTTAAAGGTAAATGTACTTATTATGGAAGCATCTTAACAATACCAGATACAAGGAAGAAAAAAATTCGAACACCATGAACATAATCAACCATTTTTATTTCCCCCTGTTGAGCCTGCAGTCATTCTGTTCATCCATACATTAGCAGTGTCACATAGTTCAACATAATATGTGGAATTTCTACATCTCCATTTCAATTCTCTACATTCTTCTCCAGTCTTTATAATTAATGAATGGCTCTATTCCTCTTTCATCAAATCAATGTACCATAATTTGCTTAACAAACTCCCTACTCCTGGACACTTAGGCTGTTCCAAATGTCCTATTATGATATACTGTTATTGGGTATGTTACTTTTTTCCTTCTATAGATTATTTCTGTAAGATAAATCCTCAAGAGAAGAAATGTTTATGAGTACTTCCAGGATCGCCTAAATGTGCTACTAAACTGCTTCCTAAAAGAGCTGATCAAGGTCTTTGGAGGTCTGATTCTTTTCTCCTTCAACCATCCCCACTGGGTGGTTGTGGAATTCGCTCTCCTATCCTCACCTCCAAGGCTAACATTTCCCCAGGTCATTTTCTCATGACTGCTTTGCTTGGACAGGTTTCCAATCACTCAGTCCCAACTATAGAAACTCTACAACTCAAATCCATCTTCTACTAAGTTGCCAACTATTTTCCAAATACACACAAAATTCTTATGCACTGAGAAACTCAAGCTGTCACTACCCTGTTTAGTAATAATTTCATGATTGTTTAATTTTTTACCTAGACCAGGAATTGGCGAACTTTTTCTGTAAAGGGCCAGATAGTACTAAAATCTGCCAGTACAGCCAAAATACAGACACTCCACAGCCCCAAAGTGCCCCCCCAAAACCCCAAGAGGAATGGTGGCCTGCCCCCATCTCAGGCTGCTGGGCCTGCACCACGAACCCACGCCTCCACCAACCTTTCATTGATCACTTCTGATCTCCATGACACATTTCCTCAGAAATGGCAATCCTCACCCAGTCTTTCTCTTGACCCCAAGTACTGACATGGTTTAGGTTCCCTCCACCTCTCCCACTCACTCCTCCAGCTCCTGCAGCTCCTACATACCAATGCCTTCTTTTCCCTTCAGCCCCCCACACCTTAGGGCTTTGTCCGGTCTTTGAACCTTGGCCATAGTGAGAAAAAATCTGCTACCTCTAAAGTCTTAAGCATGATTCTTCTCTGACTAGGACCTTCTACCCTTCCAGTGCACTCATCTCCTCCCTGGAGACTGTCAGCTTCACTAATACCTCCAAGCGAATGTATCCAAATCCACCCCCCTTCTACTCATCCTCACCACAACTTATGGTCACTCTTAAAGCAAAACCCTAACAGCCCTGTGCTCGCCTGCCAGTCGCAGAGCATTCCTGGGAGAAGTCATCTGATTATGTATGATCTAGTGCCAGTACACAACGACATCAGCTGTGCCCACAGCACCTCCCTACAACCATACTCCCATGGGTCTCTAGTTGGCTCGTACTCATTCTTCACAGCAGTTATCTCAAACCTTTACTGCTCTCCTAAAGCCTTCCTTCTCTACTGTCTCTGAAGCAAACCGTCTAACCGATCTCAGAGAAAACAGGCTAGTAGGCAGGACATCTCTTTAACTTTCGGCCCCTAATTTCACTCTTTCACATGACTACCCATCCTTGTCTCCTTCATTTTCATTCCAGTGTTAGATGGATCATTCTAGGGGCGCCTGAGTGGCTCAGTCATTAAGCGTCTGCCTTCGGCTCAGGTCATGTTCCCGGGGTCCTGGGATTGAGGCCCTCATCGGGCTCCCTGCTCAGCGGGAAGCCTGCTTCTTCCTCTCCCACTCCCCCTGTTTGTACTCTCTCTCTTCATCAAATAAATGGAGAAATAAAATCTTAAAAAAAAAAAAAAAAAAAGGTGGATCCTTCTACACTTAGGTTAATCCCTCCACCACCTGGGATCAGGAGTCTCCCTACCTCCTGTAGGACCCTGAGCCATCAACTAACCCTCCTGCTTCTCTCTGACCCTCTCCCTCTACTCACTCTTTTGCTCGGCAATTAAACACGTTCAAATTTTCCCCATGATCCTAAGATTACCACCCCGCCCCTTTACACTGTCAGATACTGATCTTGCTCTCTCCTTTTTTCCCAGGCAAATGTTAGTAAGTTCAACTCACTGTTTGCTTTTCTTACCTCCTATTCTCTCTTTAATCTAGTCTATTCTGGTTTCTACCCATACCAATCTGCTGAAATGCACCCAGCATAGTTCACTGATGATCTGTTGGGTACTAACTGCCATAGAAGTTCCTCAGTCTTTAGGTACTATCATTATTCCCTTCTTATAGATGAGGAAACCAAGGCAAAGAGATGTTTGGGTAACCTGCCCAAGATAACATAATTTCTCTGAGCATTTGCCACTTTTCAGAAGGAGGGAGGGGACCTACCTTCTCCTTTTACTTCTCTGACCTCTCTTGTGGCCACCCCTTTATCCAACTGGATTTTGACATTCGCCAGATTTTGTCTTTTTGGCCCTCACCTTGTACTATACAACCTCCTTAAGGTCATGCCTACTTGTGGCTACATGCTGATGACCTCTTAACCAGGATGCACCACAGGCACCTCAAACTTACCGTGTTCCAAACTGAACTCACCAACCCCAAATCTGTTCCTCCTCCCATTGCTGAGTTCCCCAAATTATTTACTTATACACTCTCTCTCTCCCCTTTATTCCTCTTTCTTAAATCCATTTTCTCTTCTCCAACTCATCCTCTGACCCTTAGTTCACACTCCCGTATTATCCATGCCCAGACCACTGAACAGCCTTCTCAGTCTCTCCTTTTCTCCCTCCCTCCTAGATGCTCCAAACCGTTCTCTGCTCCACCAGCACTGATCATTGCTGTCATTTCACTTTCTGCTTACAATCCTTCAATGGTTCCCCTCAGCTTTAAGCATAGGTGAGAAGTCTAGTCTGGCCCCGAAGACACTTTGCAATGTGGCCCTGCTTACACATCCAGCCTCATTCTCTCAGCCTTTACTTGGAAGTACACACACCTTGAGGGAAAAGTTTTAAGCATATAATGCAATTAGCAGCTAGTTACCAAATCATTTTACATTCAAGTCCATTAACTCTACAGAAGCTACTTATTTTTATATATCACAATTCCTCCAAATTTCCTCCTTCTTCTGGACCAAAGTAAGAAAGACTAATAGTGAGAAATTATGCTAAGAAATCTACTTGGCAAAAGTTCACTGACCACACACCTCACAGAGGACATGAAGTAGGAGAATATTAAATAATAGCCCTCAGGTTTTCATTCCCTAAGGAAGAGATAACGGTAGACACTGTAGATGCAAACTCCCCTTGGACTCATGTGCTATGGGGTCATCTGCTTCCAAGGCCTGAATCTGAATCAGCCACTCTAAAGGCTGGCCCGCAGAAGCTCATCACTTAGCTAGTGAATGAGCTTGGCTGAATACACAATGGTCACATCCCAGTGAAACTTTATTAAGGGTCTGACTCACAAGTTTCATTTATATGTTAAACCACACAGGGGAAGTCATTTGCTATCATGGTAATTGCTAATTTGTGTGTTCTCAAATATCCCTGGTGAATATCAATGGCCTATAGCCCACTAAATAAGGCAGCACGTGGTCCAAACCAGGTGCAAGTGAGAAGGAGGTCCCCTCAGCCCAGATGAGGGAAGGATGGACAATGTTGAATCTGTATTTAGTTTTGAAGGATAGTGAGAACTTAAAATGAACTTAAGATGAAACTGAGGGCCCTCCACACGAATAGACTGGCAAGAGTAAAGATTAAGACAGGCAAATGTTGGGGCGCCTGGGTGGCTCAGTTGGTTAAGCGGCTGCCTTCAGCTCAGGTCATGATCCCAGGGTGCTGGGATCGAGCCCCGCACTGGGCTCCCTCCTCCTTGGGGAGCGAGCCTGCTTCTCCCTCTCCCTTGGCCTGCCGCTCCCCCTGCTTGTGCTCTTTCTCTGTCAAATAAATAAATAAAATCTTAAAAAAAAAAAAAGGCAAATGTTGAAAGCACAACTGGGGATCTTCTAGAAAACCAATGCTCCCTCTAGAGGCAAGAGGAGATGACTAAGGTTTTCTGATCCAAAAGCATGTAAGCTGAGGACATCCAAGCAGTCTGCAAGGTACTCCCTGTCCTGTCCAACCATTCACACCTCTTATAAATATCATGTTTCAGGTTGGAAACCTATCTGAACGGGCATGCCAAGTTTTCAACACCTTCTGAAATACCTAGTAAAGGTAGAATAGCTTTTGCCTTGGTACTTGGGCAAAGGTGACCAGCCCTGCAAACCTCACTCAGAGAAGCGTAGCCAGGAATGCCTGGGGTGGGAATGATGAATCAAAGGAAAGACAGCATAGTGGGTTCCCACACCTGCCCCTCTTTTCAACCTTGTCAACAAAGGGGTAAACAAAGTCTGAGGCTTCTGCTTCAAAAGTTCTGAGGTACTGCTGACAAGCTTTATTACTCTATTGGGTGAAAAACATTATGAAACATTTTTCCTTCAAAAATTTTGGGAAGGAGCAGGGCAATCAAGGAATAAATACAAGTAGAAATGCAAAGCCATGGTTACCTTTCCTTGCTGCTGCCTCTTTCCTGAGCTTCCTCAATTTCTCCAAGGCCCGAAGAATGTCCACCATTCTTTTGGTGTCTGCTTGCTTTTTCCTCACTTCAGATAAGACACCATCAGCAGCAGCTTTAAGTTCCTGCTCCTGGAAAAGAGAGTCCATGAGAAAGACCCTAGTATTAGGAACAGCAAAGAACAGCTGCATAGAAGGTAGATTTCAGATCAGACAGTTGCAGGGTTGAGAGTTTCTACTGGATCTCCATCTCAATTTCCTAGGCTGGACGAAATTCCTCTCCTACACTGGTCCAGCCAAGGGATTATCTTCTCTGCAGTTTCCATGCGGGTGCTGATCTTTGTTTCTTCCTTGGAATTTCTTCAAGTGTAGTCCAAGGAACATCTGCATCAACTTTAAGTTGGGGCTCTCTTATTAAAAATGTAGACTCCCGGACCTAAAGATTCAGACTAGGAGGGAAGATAAGGAATGGGTTGGAAGGGCCCAGGACTCTACAATTCTGTCAGTGACACACAACACGTGTGGCTTGTACTCCACTGTTCTTAAGTGCCTAGGATCTTTTGACATGACAGCCTTTCAAACACGGAAGACCCTATCCTACTCTTAAGTTGGTTTACATGTAGACAAAATGACTCTGGTTCCTCATGTGGATGGTAAGAAAGATCCTTTTGCCTAAAACTCTCTTCCCATCTTCAAATAATGCCTGTAATTCCACCATTACAACCATACCATGCTGTTTCCCTCTTCTGCTTCTATTACCCTCTCTGCCTGGAACTGCACCTGTTGCTTTCACTTGGCTTTGACATCTCCTTTAAGACTCAGTTCAGATGTCACAATATCATCCACAAAGTCTGCCCTTACACCATCCCCCAAAGGGCTGGATATTCCTTCTCTGGATTCTATAGCACCTACAGTTGAAACCCTAACACATACCATGCTGGACAGACATGGTCCCCCTGAGGCTCTAAGCCCCTCAAGGACAAGCACTACATCCTATTCATCCCTATCACCAGCAATGGGTCTGGCACATAATGAATGGGTCCTTATTAAATGTCTGTGGAACTGATGCTAACTCCCTTAGAATATGGTGCTGCCTCCAAGCACAGATATTCCTGGAGGTGTGAAAACAAATCTTGCCATCACATTTCAGTGGGGAGTTATATCAGATTCTAGGGCAGTAACAGACACAAGGAGGAAGAGGAGGGAGGAAACCCTAGCTGGTTGTAGAGTGAAGGGAGGGCGGCAGGCACCTAGAGGCACTCAGAAATAATGAGAATGCCTTCAACAACTATCTGATCAATTTCCATTTTCACCCTGGCCCCTACGTAAGATCAAAAGACTTTGGAATCAGCCAACCTGGGCTCAGATCAGGAGTAAAACTGCTACAAACCAGCATGTGATTGTTGGCAAGTTAGCTTCTCTAAGCCTCAATTTCCTAATCTGTAAAATGGCGAGAATATGGTTTACCTCTCAGCGTTGTTACAGGGATTAAAGATCTGGCATATGCAAAGGCTTTAGCATAGTGTCTAGTATGCAGCAAGTGCTCAAAAACACCACTGTTAAACCTGGGGATATGTGGTTTAAAATTCCTAAACAAAGGAATCCTGGGAAAGTCATCACTACTGCCCCATCAGCCAATTAGGGTAAGGCACCAAGTGCTCTATATTTTGTATTAAAATCAGCGGACCAATACAAGAAACAAGGACCCAGATTTTTGTTCGCCTTGAACGTTAGTAAGTGGACAAAACATTGTAGCAGGAGACAGGGCGTCTGTAAACCCTGCAACGCCACTGTGTAATCCTATACTTTGTATTTACAGGACCCGCAGTTCACCTAGAGCATTTGTGTTTTGTACTATGCGTCATTTACACGCAATCAACATAAAGACGAGGTCGGAAAGCCTGGCTACCTTTTTATTTTACGAATGAGTAAAAGGAGGCTTAAACATGGGAAACGACAGCGCAAAGCCTCACGGCCCTTACGGTTCCAAACATCACTACCTCCAGTCCCGGCGCATCTGCTGCTGCTCTTACCCGCTTCTTCTCCTCCACCTCCTGCACGCACTTGACCCTCCAAAGGTCAATCTCCTGCTCGCGCTCCGCTGCTCGCGCGGCCTCAGCCTCCCGCTCGGCTTCGCGTTCCCGGGCCCTCTCGCGAAGCCGCAGGCGGCGGCGCCGGACCCTCTCCAACCTCCGCCGCGCCTCACCCACATAGGCGGCCTGGGTCAGCAGCTGTAGTCTCTCGGCCAGCTGGGCGCGCAGCGGCGCGGCCTGGGCATGCAGCAGTACCCAAGCCGCGCCATCGGCCTCGGCCTCGCGCAGGGCCTGGCCCAGGTCGCGCAGCCGCCGCACCAGGCGCAGAGCCCCGCGCAACCGCGCGCGCACTTCGCCCAGGCTGGGCCCGGCGGGCGCGCGCGGAAGCACCGGGCAGCCGGCCCGCCGCGGGGTTCCGAACACCGCCTCTAGCCACTGCCGGTCGCGCAGGCGCTGCAGGGCCGCGTCCCCGAGTACGTCGGACGGCGGCGGTGCCTCAAGCCAGTGCGAGCTCCAGGGCGGCCCCGGGCCGGGCGGTGGCGGTCGCGGCCGCTCGCCACCGTCGGTCCCCGGGAAGGGCCGGCACTGGGGCGGCGGCGGGGGCAGCGGTGGTGGCGGCACCGGGTAGAAGACGCCACCGCCGCTACCGCCGCCGCCTCGAGAGGCTTCCCCGGAGGCCCGGGGCTGCAGAGCCAGCGGGGGCTGGAGGAAGGGGGCGGAGGCCCCCGGAAAGGGGCCGGGCCGCTGGGGAAGAGGCGGCGGGAAAGCCGGCGAGGGCAGCGGCGGTGGCGGAC
Organism: Callorhinus ursinus; assembly: GCF_003265705.2. Classification (NCBI taxonomy): domain Eukaryota; kingdom Metazoa; phylum Chordata; class Mammalia; order Carnivora; family Otariidae; genus Callorhinus; species Callorhinus ursinus. The sequence goes on from NW_027397087.1 coordinate 30,120,415, forward strand.
AGCCGAAGGGAGCGGGAGGCGGCGGCTGCGGAGGCGGCGGGCCTGGGCGACCCGGGACGAAGAAGGGCGGCAGAGCCATATCCACGACGGAGGGAGTCTGAACAGTGACAGAATTTGAGCGGTTCCCCTAGAAAGGGTGTCTTCCGGGGAGGAAGTGACGTAGTACACGCGCGACGCCAATGGGACGCGCCGGCCCGAGAGCCCCCCGCATTTGTGGGCATTCATTCAGTTCTTCAATTTCTAAATACTGCTCTTATTGAGCGTTCTATGTGCGGAGCCAGCTGCCTTGCAAACATTGTAACTAACAGATACAGTTTCCCTCGTAAAACTACCTGTCTAGTAAAAAAACACATTAATCAAGTAATCGTGCAGACAAATGCAGAAGTGCAGCGGCGAATGGAAGTTCTAACAAAGAGGAAAACACTGGGCAAGAATAGCTTATAGGAGATTTCGACTTAGTCAAATTAGGAGAGACTGTCCTAAGAATTTCAGCCTTCTGGTAAGTAGGAGATAAATAGAAGAGAGAGAAGCACAGTTCAGATAGGAACAGCATTTGCAAAAACTCCAGTAGATAGTAGGTCTAGTCTGGGAACGAAAGAGTACCCATATGGAAAGGATGTGATGCTGGGGTCCTGAAGCTAACAGTCGAGAAAAAGAATTCTTGAGAGGTTCTGGATGCATAAAATGTGGTTTCATTAAAGCACAGGGACAGGACCCATGGGCAGAAAGAGCTGCGCTGGGATTGGTTATATACTTTTAAGTTGGGGTGGGGGTAGAAACAAAAGGAAATTTCCAAAAGGATTTTCATATGTTAAAGAAGACTTACAGGATCCTGGAGGTCTGGCTATGGTCAAGCTAAGGTTGCTTTTTGCCTCTCGCAAAGCATTAACTTAAAGATAATTGGGAGTTCCTGGAGGAATGTCCTACTCTCCTGTCTCGAGTATTTGTCAATGGGCTGCAAATTTTAAGGAAATTAATTTGATCTACCTTTCCTTTTGCCTTTGTTCTCCATGTCTGATGGAGCCCAGAAAGCCTGGAGGGAGCCTGGGAGGACAGATCATAGCATTCCAGGATCTACTATCTTAAAAACAATGGGAAACCACTGGAGGGTTTTAAGCTGGAGAGGAAGTAAAGGCCCTGCCACAAGATTAGTTATTTAAAATTAAACTATTTTGAGATAATGTAGATTCATGTGCAGTTGTAAGAAATAATACAGGGAGGGCGCCTGGGTGGCTCAGTTGGTTAAGCGACTGCCTTCGGCTCAGGTCATGATCCTGGAGTCCCCGGATCGAGTCCCACATCGGGCTCCCTGCTCAGCAGGGAGTCTGCTTCTCCCTCTGACCCTCTTCCCTCTCGTGCTCTCTCTCTCTCATTCTCTCTCTCTCTCAAATTAAAAAAAAAAAAAAGAAAGAAAGAAATAATACAGGGAGATCTTGTGTACTTTTCACCCAGTTCCTCCCAATGGAAATATCTTGCAAAAGTGTAGTAGAATATTACGACTGAGACACTGACATTGATACAGTCAAGAAACAGAACATTTCCCTATCATTGCTTCCAGGATCCCTTTATAGCGACACCCACTTCCCTTCCTTAACCTCTGGCAACAACTAACCTGTACTCCTTTATATAACTTGGTCGTTTCAAGAATGTTATATAGGGGCGCCTGGGTGGCTCAGTCGGTTAAGCAGCTGCCTTTGGCTCAGGTCTTGATCCCAGGGTCCTGGCATCGAGCCCCGCATCGAATCGCATTGGGCTCCTTGCTCAGCGGGAAGCCTACTTCTTCCTCTTCCTCTGCCTGCCGCTTCCCCTGCTTATGCTATCTCTGTCTGTGTCAGATAAAAAGTAAAATCTTAAAAAAAAATTATAAATGGAATCATACAGTACATAACCTTTTGGGATTCTGTTTTTACTCAGCATAATTTTCTGAAGATTCATTCAGGTTGCATCAATAGTGTTCCTTTTTATTGCAATAGAAGTATGCAAAAAAGGTGTGAATAAAATGAAACCACTTTTTAAAACCATTCACATATTGAAGGATATTTGGGTTGTTTCCACTTTGGGATTATCATGAATAAAGCTGCTATAAACATTTGTATACAGGTTTTTATGTGAACATAAATCTCCGTTTCTTTGGGATAAATGCCCAGGAGTGCAACTGCAGGGTCATATTGTTGCAGGATTTTTTCTCTGTTGGTGCCTTGTGATTCTTGGTCACGCTGCTGATGCAGTTTTGGAATATAGGTAAGGTTCAGTGGGGTGGAGTCCGGAGCCAACGACCAAGAAAGAATTCTTGAGGCATCTTTGGTGCAAAATGGTGGTTTATTAAATAAAGCATGGGGACAGGACCCGTGGGCAGAAAGAGCTGCTGCCCTGTGGTCTTGAGGAGTGGCCGATTATATACTCAGGAGTTGGGGAGGTGAGGACAAAGGAGTTGTCCAGAAGGACTGTCATATGCTAAAGACTCAGGATACTGGAGGCCTAGTTGTTTCCTGGAGGAATGTTACATTCCTATCACATGTCTTTGTCAATGGGCTTCAGGTTCAAAAGAAATTCAATTTTATTTACATTTCCTTCTGCCTCAGCCTCCCTTAATTTTATGGAGGGGAGGGTGATGTTAGGGCTTCAGGTAACTGTTAACGGGTCTCTGGAAGTTAGGCCATTGATAAGAAAGCTTCTTCCTTCTAAATCACTAGGACATTTGTAAACTGAGGGAGACTCCTGTCCTGCAGGACTGTGATCTCTATCAATTAACCATTTGTTTTTCCTTTAGGGCAGCCAGGAGTGCCTGAGGAATGTCTTATCTCAAAGTGGGGGCGGGGGGCAGGGTGCCAGCTTTGGCTTTTTCCTCAGCTTGCCTTCTGTTCCCTCATCACTGCTTCAAAGAATAAAGAGGTAGACTAGACAGTGGTGGGCAGCAAAGCAAGGTTTATTGAGAGATAGCAAAGTAATAGCACAAAACACCCAAGGAGGAAGGGGACCTAAGAGGGTTGCCCCTGGAGTTTCTAAGTCTAGGGGGATTTTGTGGACTTTGTTGACAGGCTGTTTAATCTGATTAACCCTCCCTGTGCCTGTCATCCAATCAGGTTTTTGTCACTTATCATATAGGAAAGGGTGGAGGACTCCTTTATAAGGGTGGTTTCCTCTGGTGGGGGGGGGCCTCATCCCTGCCTTCCAATTATCCTTCGTCATGTTTAGTTTTTATTTATTTATTTATTTTAAAGATTTTATTTATTTATTTGACAGAGAGACACAGCGAGAGAGGGAACACAAGCAGGAAGTGTGGGAGAGGGAGAAGCAGGATTCCCGCTGAGCAGGGAGCCCGAGGCGGGGCTCGATCCCACGACCCTGGGATCATGACCTGAGCCGAAGGCAGACGCTTAATGACTGAGCCACCCAGGCGCCCCTTCTGTTGGTATTTTAGAGTTGTCTTCTAGATATGAGTCCTTTGATATGTGGCCTACAAATATTTTCTTACAGTTTATAGCTTGTCTTTTAATCCTCTTAACAGGGTTGGGGTTTTTTTGTTTTTGCTTTTTTTTTTTTTTAAAGATTTTATTTTTGACAGAAAGACAGCGAGGGAACACAAGCAGGGGGAGTGGGAGAGGGAGAAGCAGACTCCCCGCGGAGCAGGGAGCCCGGTGCGGGGCTCGATCCCAGGACCCTGGGATCATGACCCGAGCCGTAGGCAGCCGCTTAATGACTGCACCACCCAGGCGCCCCTGTTTTTGCTTTTAAATAGAACATAAGTTCTTAATTTTAGTGAAGTCCAAATTAGCAGTGTTTCTTTTTATGGATCATGCTTTTGGAGTCAGATCAAGAACTCTTAGCTCTATTTAAATCCTGAAGACTTTCTCCTGTGCTTTTTCTAAAAGTTTTGTAGGTTTACATTTAACTCTGTGATCCATTTTGAGTTAATTTTTGTATAAGGTGTGAAACTTAGGTTGAGGTTCTCCCCCACCCTCCCCACTTTGGATGTCCAATTGCTGCAGCATCACATTAGATCTTTACTTTTCAAAGCAATAATAGAGGACCCCTTGGGTAAGAGTCCATATCTATACTGATGAGGATCAGAAGGCAAGCTGAGGACAAAGCACAACTGACACCCCACAAACACAACCCCCCCCCCCCGTGGGACTTGTGTGACATTCCTCAGGCACTGCTGGCTGCCCTAAAACTAAGGGAAGGGAAAAACAAATGGCTAACTAAGAGACCACAGTCCTGCAAGACATGGATTCTCTGTCAGTTCACCAGTGTCTTAGTGATTTACAAGGAAAAAGCATTATTAGCCTAACTTTTGGAAACCCACAGACTCAATTTCCTGGAGCCCTAACATCACCCTCCCCTCTATAGTGATGAAGAAAACAAAGGTAGAAGGGAATGTAAATAAAATGAAATTTCCCTATAACCTGAAGCCCACTGACAAATACTTGAGGCAGGCAGAGTATAACATTCCTCCAGGAAACTCCCAACTATCTTATTTTTTTTATTAACATATAATGTATTATTTGTTTCAGGGGTACAGGTCTGTGATTCATCAGTCTTACACAATTCACAGTGCTCACTATACCATATACCCTCCCCAATATCCATCACCCAGCCATCCCTTCCACCCCCCTCCACCCCAGCAACCCTGTTTCCTAAGAGTTTCTTATGGTTTGTCTCCCTCTGGTTTCATCATTTCATTTTTTCCTCTTCCCTTATGATCCTCTGGCTTCTTCTCAAATTCCACGTAACAGTGAGATCATATAATTGTTTTTCTAATTATTTCGCTTAGCATAATACCCTCTAGTTCTATCCATGTTGTTGCAAATGGCAAGATTTCATTTTGATGGCTGCATAATATTCCTGTGTGTGTGTGTGTGTGTGTGTGTGTGTGTGTCTCACATCTTTACCCATTCATCTGTCGATGGACATCTATCTAGGCTCTTTCCATAGTTTGGCTGTTATGGACATTGCCGCTATAAACACTGGGGTGCATATGCCCCTTTGGATCACATTTTTATCTTTGGGGTAAATACCCAGTAGTGCAATTGCTGGGTCGTAGGGTAGCTCTACTTTCAACTTTTTGAGAAACCTCCATACTGTTTTCCAGAGTGGCTGCACCAGCTTGCATTCCCACCAAGTTTCTCCGCATCCTTGCCAACAACTATTGAGGAAACGCCCAACTATCTTAATGCTAATGCTTTGCTAGAGGGAAAAACCACCTTAGTTTTACAATAGCCCTGCCTCCAGTATCCTGGGAGTCTTTAGCATATCAAAGTCCTTTTGGACACTTCTCTTTCCTCACCTCCCCCAACTCCCAAGTATTTAGCCATTCCCCACAACCCCAAGTGCAGCAGCTCTTTCTGCCCATGGGTCCTATCCCCGTGCTTTAATAAAATCACCTTTTTGCATCAAAGATGTCTCAAGAATTCTCTTCGCCGTTGGCTCCGGACCTCACCAGCATTCCAAAACTACATCATATACCATAGAACCGATCAATGCATGACCTCTCATCCCAAGGGCCCTCTAATATTTCTCAGAAATTTTTAGTAACATTCATTTTACTTATATCATTTTAAAAACTAAAGGCTTCAATTTTTATCTTAAATTTATTATGTAAGATAACGTATCATTTCTAGATTACTCAGTTGTCAATACCGATGTGGGAAAATAGGCAAAAGAAAAGTGAAATTTCCTTACTACCTAAGCCCACTGACAAGTCCTTAAAACAGGCAGAGTGACATTCCTCTAGGAACTCAGCTGCCTCCATGTTAATACTTCACTAAGGACAAAAGGTAATTTTGGCCTGACCCCCCAGGATCCTCTAAGTCTACTTTAACATATAAAAAATACCTTTGGAAATTTCCTTTATCTCTACTCCCGAAGGTACATGTTGGCAAACGTCCTCCAACCATATGACTTACTGATACACATCTGAAGGGTCTCATGACTAAGGCTTTATTAGACAGTAAAAAATGACTTTTCCTAACAATAGCTAGCCCCCCTCAAGGTCCTGAAAACCTTGCTTCAAATTCTTAGACTTCCCCTATCCCTTACCCTCCCAACTTTAAAGCACATAATGGGCCACGCCTCATGACCTCAGTACAGCTTTTTCTGCCCATGGGTCCTGTCCCCAAGCTTTTATAAAACGACCTTTTTGCACCAAAGATGTCTCAAGAGTTTTCTTACCATTGGCTTCGAACCCTAACATCTTTCCTACATCAAATACCATTTATTACCAAATATTCTTTTTCTAATTTGAAGTATCACCTTTTCCAATACTAAACTATATTTGGCTTCATTCTTTTTCAATACTAAATTCTCATATATTTCTGGCTTTCCTTTTCCATTGGTCTCTTCATTCATGCGCTGGTACACACTTAAGTTTTTAAAGTTTTATAATACTTATATTTTTAATAATTTCTTTTAAATAGAAGTGGCAGCCCCCCCCTTTTTTAAGATTTTATTTATTTGAGAGGAGGGAGAGAGCGAGCGAGCATGGGGGAGGGCAGAGAGGGAGAGGGAGAAGCAGACTCCTTCCTCACTGAGTCCGGAGCCCCATGCAGGGCTCGATACCAGGACCCTGAGATCATGACCTGAGCTGAAGGCAGATGCTTAACCGACTGAGCCACCCAGGTGCGCCCCCCTCCTCATTCTTCTTTCAGTGTGGTTAAGTGGAGAGGTTATGGAACCAGTCTACTTGGGGTTAAATCCTGGCTGTTGTTTACTAGTTGTGTGACCTTGGGAAAGCTACTTAAGCACTCTCAGCTTCAGTTTATCTGTAAGAAGGGTTGATAATAGCATCTACCTCAGAGTTGTTGCACTAAATGAACATAGTGACACAGAGTAAGCACTATATGAGTGCATATATGAGCACTATATGAGCACATTATCATTTTGCTTTTCATTCTTATTTTTCCATATTTACTTTAGAATCCATTTGCCTACTTTTTTTTTTTTTAAGATTTTTTTTTCTTAGGGGGGGGGGGGGGGCAAAGGGAGATCGATGCAGGACTCAATCCCAGGACTCTGGGATCATGACCTGAGCCAAAGGCAGACACTAAACCATCTGAGCCACCCAGGCGCCCCATTTGCCTACTTTCAATTTAAAAATCTTTTTGGTGGGGCGCCTAGGTGGCTCAGTTGTTAAGCATCTGCCTTTGGCTCAGGTCATGATCCCAGGATCCTTGGATGGAGCCCCACATCAGGCTCCTGCTCCGCGGGAAGCCTGCTTCTCCCTTTCCCTCTCCCCCTACTTGTGTTCCCTCTCTCACTGTGTCTCTGTCAAATAAATAAATAAAATCATTTAAAAAAATAAAAACCTTTTGGTATTTTATTGCAATATTCCTGAATTAATATGGGGTTAATAGACACCTTTGTAATACTGAGTTTCCCCATTGAAGGACATACCACTTCTTTTCAGATATGCAAAAACATCTACCCATCTGCTCTTCCACTGCCATCACCTCAGACCAATCCATTATCTTTAAAATAATAATAATAATAAATAAAAAGGCCTGAGTGTCTGTTTCAATCCTTGCTCCTCTATAGTCTGTTTGCTAATACTGCAACCTGAGTGGTCTTTTAAAACTTAAGTCAGATTATGTCATTTCTCTGTGCAAAACCTTCCAATAGCTTCTCATCTCACCCAGAATCAAGTCTGAAAGGGAACTGGAAACAGGAAAACCAACTTTTAGTTTACTATGGAGTGGATGTGAATTCAAAGGAGTTTTGTTTGCATGATGAGAACCGATCTGAAAAATAGGAGGAAAATGATGAGGTCAGAGAGGGGCAAGTGCTGGAGGACTGTCTGCAATGAGGCCTCTTGTCATGTTTCCCTCCATTTTCCTCAGAACCTTCCCTTCCCAACAATCCCAAATACACATCTAATGATGTGCAACTTTCCTGGTTAATACCCTTCTAATAATGCCCCACTATTTTCTGCATAAAATTACAACTTAATGGCATACAAGATATTCTACTGTTTTAAAATGGATGGAGCACCCAATATGGGAGACATTATGGTTGATGCTGATTATAGTTAACAGAATATACGGTTTTCACCCTAGTGGAACTTATAGTATACCTGGAAAAGACATGTGAAAAATAAGCTTTGGATTTCTCAACTCCTAAATAAAGCTCCCTAGTTGTTCCACATTTGTCAAGATTTTGATTTAATTTTCATTATTTCTTTCTGGCAAATTCCTCCTTCATCTTCCCAGATCCATCTGGGCCACCACCTTTTGTGTCCCCACACCTGGTACCTACTTCATTTCCATTATTAAGATGCAGAGATGTCTGTGTTTGCTTCCCCTAGCAGACTAGTAATCTTCTTGAAAAACTTGGTCTAATCTAGTGTGGGGCCCATGCAGGACATTTTAAGTGCAGGTTCTCAATAAATGTTCAACATAAACTTTAATAACAGAACTTTGTCTGTGGAATATACAACTAGTAGCATTTATTAGAGATATATGAAAGTGCCAAAGATTAACCAATCAGTAGAACAAAGCAGCTCGTGATAACTGTATCCTTTTAAAAACGGCACTGCATATGGATATACCACCACATTGGCTTTCATTTAGTACTTCTGTTTTATTCAAATGCCAAAACATAAGTTTCAAGATACAAATTGTAGTTATACTCTGTTTGATTTAAAAACATCAATTATGCTTTGTTAACAACTTCCAAAACCAAATGTAAGTTGTTGTGACTAAAATGTCTCCCAGTCCATTTCTGGAGGATTACCCTTAATATTATTTAGTAGCTACTCCAATTTTCACTCTACAAAAAGGAAAACGATGATGCTATAAGAGAAAGATAATGAACAGTTATAATATGAAAGACTTCCTGAAAAGAACTGTAACCATTAAGAGAGACTAAAAAGGATACCTGCTTCTGTTCCATTTTATAGCAACCAGGTTTAATCACTCTGCAAAAGTCCATTTCTGGTCCTACCCAGCCATAGATATCTCACATCTCTTATTACATCATAGAAAGCCCAATTTTTCATCAATAGGATTTAGAATTTGCTAATAGCTTAAAGTTCTTTTCCTAAGAAAAAGGGGGTAGAAGGAAAACTCAAGAGTCTATAAACCAAATAATGAAAACAAGTATTTAAATGTACTTTGACTGAAACAATTTCAAATGAGGTTGAACTGAACACACAGTACAGAAACTTGTATCATCATTAAGCTTAAAAGGCACCCAAATATTTTAATATTTATAGAATCAAATGAAATAACTTTCATTGTTAAGCCCCTCCAAATTTCCCCTACTGTTTAGTTTTGTTTTATAATGGAGGTTAGTAACTTAAATTTTAGTGTGAACACATTCATTTCTGCTGAGAGCAAAGCATAGATTTTCTTCAATGTTCTATGACACCAAGGAATTAGACAGATATCCAGCACCAAAAAAAAACAAAACAAAACTAGCTCAGCACTTTAGTTAAGTGCAGGATAGTTTAGCACATGGCCATTACTATGACTGATACTGCATGCTACTTTTAGAATTAGATGATCTTTTCCTGAAGATTTAAGGCAGACGTCAATTCCATCTGCCGTGCTCATCGTACTAAAATGGATCAAGGATGGAAAATAAATCAGACAAGTCAGCAAGGGAATGGCCTTTTCTATAGTATCAATTGGGAAGCTGATATCATGCATTAGCAGATAAGACTAGGAATACAACTAAATAAATCAGCAAAATATGGTTCTTCAGGGTACTTTTTCCATGAAATTTCTAACTACTTGGAGACAACATATTCCAATTTTTAAGATGAATAAAATTCCAATATTTTCAGGTAACAGATATGGGTAGAAAAAAGGTTGAACTAAAAAATGGTATCCTGATTTTAATTTTAAAGAATTTATTTTCCCATTTGTAGAGTAACATTATTGTAAAATCCAGTTATTACAACACCTGCATTGCTTAAAGGAACTCCTAAGAATTTTGTTAAAGCATATTTTTAAAAAACTGAACCAAAATAGTGTACATTTTATCTCTGAACACTGTTATCATTAAAGTCCACATAATGTCCTCTGTATAAATCAATGTGATGTTACGTAATATACATGATCTGATTTTTACATCCTAAAGGCTTTTGACCATGTACGATATCCAAGATAGATCCAATGCTTTTAATGTCAGACTGCAGAAACAGTTACGATCATAAACAAAACAAGGAAAAGTTTTATATACAAGACAGAAGTCTGACAGTTTAGCTGTTTGCTGCATCTGCCTGGCGAGGCCATCCTTCTTCTTCAACTCCAGAGTCATACTCTTCTTCAGAGGATTCTTTCGCTGGAGCCCTATCATAAAAAGCCATTAGGTTTTTTTTTTTTAATAAAAATTAGGGGTAAACATGATTTCTAGACTCAAAATAATAAATCCATCTAGCTAGAAAAAACACACAAAAAATGAAAATATTAAGAGCACTTAAATAGTTACATTGCTTAGTGGTGAAATACAAGAAACACTGAGATTGCATAACTAAGAGTTTTTGAGAAATTTTGAGAAAATTTAAGAAATTTTGAGTAATTTTCCCAATATTTTCCCTAACAAATTTATTACTGAAATAAATTGACAAGGCTTCAACTGCGAAGTCTTAAAAAATCATTTTTTCCACCAAAAAGGTAGAAATCTATTATTTCAACTCAAATGCTTGACATTTAGCATATATTTGTAGTAAAGAAGTTAACAGCTTCTGACCAAATCTGACTTGACTCAAGTTAGCCAAAATTATGATCAGAACACTACAATTTTTTCATATATTGTCATTAACCAATAAAAGATTAAGTCTCTGAATAACCAATCAACTACCTCCTAAGTTATCTCAGAAGATAAGCAAACATAAAACATAACATACCTTGTGACTTAGTTAAAACAGAAATTTAATTTCTGGTATGTAACACTAATGTCAAGTGCTGTATAATAAATATTCATTGAAAAGATCAGGGGTCAGTAAACTACAGCCTGCTGGTCAAATAAAGCCTATGACCTGTTTTTTTAAATAAAGATTTAATGGAACACTGGCATGCTCACTCATTTACGATTATCTATGGCTGCTCTTGTGCTGTGAGGGCAGTGGTGAGGAGCTGCAATACAGACTGCGAGGCCCTCAAGTATTCATCTAGCCCTTCACAAGAAACTCTGCTGACCCCTGGGATAAATAAATGAAGCAGTGAAAGATGTGTCAATCTGTCAACTGACATACAACCGAGAGAAAATTCTGTGAAAGATATGAAACAAGTCATTCATAAATGACAGAATTAGCAGCAAAGTTCATTTAAATCTTCATTTGGATGACTTCTATGTCTCTTTTGATACTTCTTCCTTAGGGGAAGGCTATTTTGAAGATCAATTTTCAAAGACTCACAAAATACTATTATTTTATAAATCAAAATTAGAACATTTTTTCTACAGAAAATTTATGAGATTACCGCACTCTTATGAATATAAGGATGCTTATGCAATTTTTGACAGACCAATAAACCATAGCAATAAACAGCTGATCTTAAGTTTTAGATTTATTCAAGCTTGACAATACACTTTACCGGATATATCCTGGTTCCTTTTTCCCTTCTACTACTTCTTTGTCAACCTCCACACATACAATATCAGAATTAGGAACTTCAAACATTGGTTCTAGTAACAGCTTTTCCTAAAGAGATAAAAAGTAATGAATTATATGGAAAACTGCAGTTACATACAAAATACTTACATTCTATAGGCCACCAATCGAATTCATTAACTCAACAAATACTATTGAATCCCTAATTTTGTACCAGGAACTGAATGTTGAAAAAAATCAATCTAAAAAGCTTTCATATTCTTCATATTAAAGCAGCTGCTAACCAAATTCAGAGAGAATTCATTCTATAAGGGAAAGCTATTTATCTGTAGCTCTGTCTACTTAGGCCACCATGCACACATAATAAAACTATACTTCTGGATTCCTGTGTTACTCAGAATTCTTGGCATATTCTATTACCAAAGAGGTCAAATGGTAATCCTTACTTTGAAAATTATTTAATCCTAAACCATCTCTACCAAACTCTTCAATTTTGAACTATGACTTCAAAAAGCACTTGTTTCAACAGGGCTGCAGATCTTAAGGAAAATACTGGGAGTACATAAAATGTCTTTCAAAATGTAACTGTATGACCTATTCTTGTAGTCTGCATGCTTATAAATCTGTCCTTAATCAGTAACACCTGAAATCCAGGACTTCATTAGAGAGTATAATCTCAAACTGTCTGTGATAAATGTGTAGTTCCAATCAAAAAGTCCTACTGAGATGAGAATTAATAATTAGCAATGAAATCCTTAAAATAGGAACATGTGCTTGCTTTGGGAGCACAAAGGAAAACAGTAACCTACTGTACAGCCAGACCTGGAAAGTAGGGGAGAGAACACTATAAAGAAGAAAGTAGGTGATGGCTGAAAATAGGCTGGGTCTCTAGAATTTCTAACAGAACAAAAAACAGGGAGTTCACAGGGTGCCCGGGTGGCTCAGTTAGTTAAGTGTCCAACTCTTGATTTCAGCTCAGGTCATGATCTCAGTCATGAGACTGAGCCCTGCATGGGGCTCCACTTGGGGTGTGGGGCCTGCTTAAGAATCTCGCTCCCTTGGGGTGCCTGGGTGGCTCAGTTGTTAAGCATCTACCTTTGGCTCAGGTCATGGTCCCAGGGTCCTGGATCAAGCCCTGCATTGGGCTCCCTGCTCCGCAGGAAGCCTGCCTCTCCCTCTCCCACTCCCCCTGCCTGTGTTCCCTCTCTTGCTATATCTCTCTCTGTCAAATAAATAAATAAAATCTTAAAAAAAAAAAGATTTTCTCTCCCTCTCCCTGTGCCCCCCCACGCTCACACTCTGGGAAGAAAAGAAGAAAGAAAGAATAGTGAGTTCATATCATAGTGAAGAATTTAACAGTAAAAAATACGATATCTGCAATTTAATTTCAAACAGATAAGACTGAGGATTTCAATGGCTCTGAGACAGTGCTCTGGGGAGGTTAGTCAAAAGGCCTGAGTAAAATCTTCTAAATTCTCCTTCCCAGAATCCTGATTTTTTCTATTTCTTTAATGGTATTATCTCCTTTGTTGCAAAAGCTTACTTACTTACTTACTGGAGGAGAGAGAGAGGAGGCGGGGAGGGAGAGGGAAAGAGAAAATCTTAAGCAGGAAACCTGAGATCATGACGTGAGCCAATATCCAGAGTCAGACGCTTAACTGACTAAGCCACGCAGGTGCCCCTGTTGTAAACACTTCACAGTTCCTTTTTTATAATAAAGAAAAACATAATCTATGGAGGAAAAAAAAATCACAAGAAACAATACCAGGCCAGTTCTCTGGATATATTTCCAAAGAAATAACATGGAGGCTTAATACTTGCAAAATCAAGAGCAAGAAAATAATCTAGTTTCTGTATAATAACACCAACTTACCATTATGGACCGAAGACCTCGTGCACCTGTTTTTCGTTCTAGTGCCAATCTGGCTATAGCTTTCAAAGCATCCTCAGTAACATTCAGTTCACACTACAAATACATAAAAAGAAATGAGAACTTAGATAATACCTGATTATAGTTTCCTAATATAACCATATAGCATTTGATCTATTAACTGTTACTACCTACCATCATTCCTAGTCTTCGTAGAACAAAAAGGGACTAATGCCCTAACTTTACAGATAAAGAAATAAGTTCAAGCAGATTAAGTACAGATTCACTAATACTTAGGAACACAGGATCAGAATCTTCATGTCTTGACTCAATCTATCCCCCTACAGACTAAAGCATTTTTTGGCCATCACTTTCTTCCTTGAAAACACTCATCACTCATTTTAAAGAGTGTTACTAACCCTCTGATCCTAAAGAACAAAGGCAAAACTTTAGACAAATCTAAATTACCACAAATTTCAAAATAGAGTTCAAATTACTGATACTTTATTAACATACTAAAAAAAACCACATCAACATACTTTGGAACATCAGACTTCACAAGATCTTGGTATTAAGCAAATTTTGGTTATTAATTTCTACTTCCAGAAAATGTAAAATTTAAGGTAATTATCTCTTATGGTGCTTTACAACCTTGCCTTCAAGCACTTGTTTATGTCAATTAGCCTATGAGAAGTAACAGTTCTCACTATGATTTTGAATCACAAGTTTGTCTTTAGAAGGTTTTCTAGATTAACATGGACTTTCTAGGACTTTATTCAACACTTATTGGGCCCTTATGTGTGTATATACTAGAGATGGAATGAGGAATTACCATCTTTGCCCTCAAGGAACTTAAGTCTACTGGGTGGTGACAAATTAGCAAACTAGCATTTACAGCAGTGTATGCGCAATGGTGCTAAGGGAGCACCAATGTGGGGGCATTAAACAAAGCAAGGGGACCAATGAAGGATTTGAGAGGAGTAACTAGCTTTGTGTTTATGCCTTCACTAGATATTTATTAAGAACTTAAAATCTATTTTCTGGGCACTATGTTCAACAATATAAAAATGATCCATTCTGGAAGTAAAATGGAAGACATTGGTATTTTGGTGGTGGTGGTGGGCAGAAATAGACTTGAGACAGGGAGACCTTTCAGGAGCCAAAAGCATGGGTTAAGGTAAAGAATGATAAAGGAGCTTGAGGTAGTGCTAGCAGAATGAAGAGAAGGAAACTAATATTTAGAGACACTAAGTTCATAAAACCCAAAACATAAGCTATATGACCAGATGTATGTGCTTGTGGGAGTGGAAGTTTGACTACAGAGAAGTAGGTGTGGAAGGTGAGAGAACTTAAGACAAAAGTATATAAAAGTATATACACAGGATGCTGCAACAAAAGCACTGAAAATTTTAAGGCTGAAAGGACAACCCCTTAAGTGTCTGACTTAAGGGGTTGAGAGTAGGCTGCTGGCTTAATTTCCCTCTACATATATCCTTGGGCTTCAACTTCAATGATGATTTTAATTAGGAGAAAAATAAAGCCAACTCCTAAATGTCTAATGTAACACAATCTGCCTTGCCTGATTCCTAGACCCGTATTTAGTGAGGAATAGGCTGGTATTCCAAATAAGCAGGATTGCTTTTGCTTTTTGTTAAGCTAATTTATGCAGAGTTTCAATAGCAAAAACCCACAAATGAAGTATGAAAAATAAAAATCTAACCTTATCCATGCTGAATAAGGCCTGGTACTGAGGAATAACAGCATTACGTGGCTCAGTTAGTATTTGTACAAGTGTTTTCTCATCAAGGCTATGCAAAGGAACTACCACAGGCAACCGTCCCACAAACTCAGGAATCATGCCAAATTCAATGAGATCTCTGGCTTCTACATGACGTAATAATCGATCTTTTTCTTCAATGTCTTGGTGAGTATTTGATTCTCCACTTCGGTTGGCAAGGTCTGCAGCAGCTGCCGCCCTTCTGCCTTTTCCCAGATTAGCTGGTGTTCCAAATCCAAGATACTATCAAGAAAAGACAGATATTAAAAATAGAAAGAAGCTGCATTGTATTAAGTACTTTGCATACATGTCTCATGTGACCTTTGCAACAGATGAAAGTTCTATTGTCATTCATATTTTACAAATGAAGAAAATGAGCTTCAAAAGGTTAAGTACTCAGACCAAGTTCTCCTTGCTGTAAGTGGTAAAGTCAGGATGTGAATTCAGCCCTATCTGCCTTTAGAATTGAGAACTAAACCACCATTTAATAACCAACTCTCAAAGAATGAATTCTAGTAAAAGTAGATAGAATCTTAGGCGGGTGCATCCAATTTCCACCATGATTAGGGTCTCTATGGAATTAAAGATGACGTCTTCCTTAGTGTTTCTTGCATCTTGGGACAGAATGGAATTTCAGATGTAGTGAAGGTGACTCAGACTCCTGAGGAGGCCCATTTGAAGAAGAGTGCAGATATATTTTGGGGGATCGAAAAGGAGCTGCAGTTTTAAAGTTTTCTAATGTACCACTTCACTGTCTAGACTACAACAGGATTTTAGTTGGAGGTTGTGTATATTGTCCTTATTATCTGTTACTCAAGTAATATTAAAATGGCCTAAGAAAAAACATCCGTTTCCTAAAGTTCCAAATAGGAATGGTTCACCAAACCCTGCAGCTGTATCCTGATGCTGGATGATACCTGTCTTTGTAGCCCTAAATTGGTTAACGTAAGTCAGCCCCACCATCTCAGAGGCTCCACTGCCAGAGCTGCAGAGCTGCGGTTGCTCTGCACACTGGATGTGTGTTCTGTCGCTTCGGGTTCCTTCCCCCAACACCCAACATGCCTAGTCCATCTTTTCTGGTCAGTCACGTCCTGGGATCCAATGTATAAATTCAGTATTGCATGTACGATGCATAACTGTTCTGAAGGATCTTATTTTGTGTACCATATATGTCAGAATATAGTGTACATGGCCATATAATGTAATAAGACAGTGCAACCAACTATCCTAAGTGTCATACCAACTAAAATACCCAATAAATTTTGAACAGTGGGAAAAAAAAAAGTAGATGGGTAAAAACTATGAAGGGAGGTCCCTTAGAACTCAGATGATGATGCTGTAGGGTTTTTCAGAGACCTCTAGACTAGTGTGGATCCTAAAATGTGTAAGAACTGTTAAAGTGGAGACCAGTAATTATTTTGTAACCAAAATTAATTTTCTAACATTGTAAATAGTAGCAGTGCCTATGGAACAAGGTGCCTTATAAGGAAATTATGCACAAGTGTCTTAAGTCACTGCTTAAGTGACTTTTCTATTAAAATCATGATTTGAGGTTGCACACGTCAACCTATGAGTTAGAATAATTCTAATTTTATAAAAAACATATAAGAATGACATTAAACAAGACGACTAACTTTGCTGCAAAAGTCTGGGTATCAGGGAGCCTGACTGGGTCAGTTGGTGGAGCATGTGACTCTTGATCTCAGGGTTGTGAGTTCTGGATGTAGAGATTACTTAATTAAAATTTTAAGTTTACTTAAATTTTAAGATTATTTAAAAAAATAAAATAAGGGTGCCTGGGTGGCTGGGTTGGTTAAGCAACGGCCTTCGGCTCAGGTCATGATCCTGGAGTCCCAGGATCGAATCCTGCATCAGACTCCCTGCTAAGCAGGGAGTCTGCTTCTCCCTCTGACCCTCTCCCTTCTCATGCTCTATCTCATTCTCGTTCTCAAATAAATAAATATTAAAATAAATAAATAAATAAAATCTTTAAACACACACACACACACACACACACCCATTGTTTAAAAAAAAAAAAAGGCTGGGTATCTAAGGTGTATGGCTCTTGCTTCAGTCAATATAAAAGAACTATATATACTCAGGCAATTGTCAGAAAGTTTAATTTTGATATGTCATACAGCTTTTGTTGAAAAGAGAAGCTCATGGTATGTAAGGAAATAGTCTAAGTTAAAAATTCATTCCTCTGTTTCTCTAAGCTGTATACATGAATAGTGTATCAGAAAGAAAAATACCCCAAAAACTCATGATGTAATGTATGGTGATTAACAAAACAATAAAAAATTTAAAGAGAAAAAAGAAGAAAAATACCTTCCATTCAATAATTTAAACGTTAGTAAGCATTTATTATCTATATAAGCCCTGTATAATTAAAAATATATTTATTTTATGTAATATATATAAACATTTACAAAGCATTATTATAAAACACTGGAAACACAAACCTGAAGACAGCCATTACCCTAAAGGGGCTTATTTAGAGTGAGAACCCATGAAGGAGTTACAGTATCACAGATGCAATGAAGGACAACCGTCCAGGAAATTGTAGCAGTAGAAAAGAGGGAAAGAGGCACGTACTGGGGGAGGGAGGGTAGGAGGTGATCAAGAAAGCTTCACCAAGTCTTAAAAGATGAACATAGATTTGCCAACTGAACTAAAGTAGGGGAGGGCATGAGCAAAGGAAGAGGAATAAAACTTAGGAGTGCAAGCAGTCTGATATGGTTGGAACATAGGTATATTATTTAATATTGTATCCCTGGCTTCCAATAAGGGCTGATAAAAACAACAGCCACATGGATGTATTTAATCCTCTATAAAATCACTGTTGAAGACTCATATCTCTCTGTCTCTTTTCCATAAAGATCTATATGACAAACTCTTTTTTAATGTCTCTCCTAAAGACCTCATACGCTTCCCCTTTCAGGTAATACTAGAGCCCATGATTTCTCCCTACTTTTCATTAAGAAGTTCAAATGCCCTAGGACCTAAACCTGCCTTCTACATGTTTCTGATCTCTTTTTTGACATTACTTTTAACTGTTTTTTTCTACATGTTCCTAGCTTCAAATTCTTTTTGGAAGCAGTAATTTTAAGTATCAGAACATGGTCCTTGTCTTTGGTTACAGAATTTTTGTAAGTAAATTCTACACCCAATGTGGAGCTCAAACTCTCGATCCCAAGATTAAAAGTTGCATGCTCTAGAACGGAGCCAGCCAGGTGCCCCCAGAATTTTTAATATAAAGTTATCTCCCTCCCCCCACACTCTCTCACATACAAAGAAATAATTTCTTCTTTCTAATTTGTTAGGCTAATTAATGCAAAATTTCAAAAGCAAGAATAACAAATTAACATAAATTAATTAAATAATGAAAAATTAAAATCTAACTTTATCTAGCTGAGTAAGGCCTGGTACTAAGGAGTAACAGCATTATGTGGCCCAGTCAGTATTCATACAAAAGTGTTTTCTCATAGAGGCTACCCAAAGGAAATACCATAGGCAACCATCCCATTAGCAGTATTATTTTTTTACTGATAATAAACTGCTATTTAATCTACTGGGTACAAAGCCAAGGATACTTAAAGCAAACAATGTAGCAGAGTTGATCTATATTTTTTTTAGATAGAATATTATGTTATATAAAAGAAATCATTTGTGGCTATTATGTAAAACACAAAAACATGGAAAATATTGGTGTGTTTTGGGCTTCTTGACACTGTGTTGACATTACATTTTATTGTAATCAACAAATAGGTACTGGGCATGTACCTTGCAGATATGAAGTAAGTTCCAGTTAAAATCAAGGCTATTTAAGTTAAAATCAAGAATGTTTAAAAAAATCTATAAAACTAAGTGGGATCACAACCCTACCCCAACCTCCAAACTGGTCCCCTTGTTTTGTGATTGTCAGAGGTGATCTACGGTAAGACTAGCTCTTTATTAGGATCTGGTGAATTGGGCAAAAGGCCTGAATAGAAATTTTACTGATGTGATCCAGCTACCTCTAATTATAAAAGAACTCCTCAGATAAAATATAAAACCGAAATAATCAAGTTACACTTTAAAAATGCCCTTTAAATATATGATCTTTAGAAATCTTTCAATTTACTCTCTGAAATTAAAAAAAAAAAAAAAAAAGACAAAACCTAGGAATATATTTCTGGTATGCTCTAAGAAAACCTAACTCTTAAAAATCCACAACTGACAGCCAGCAGGTATGAGAACAGAAACTGACTATCCATCCTCTATAACTTCAAATGTGCTCTACTCTATAACCCTTAAGAAAAACTCACCTTTTCATTTTTCCTCCTGCTGATGATTCTGTCTAAGCCATTGAAAGCACCAGAGGCAACAAATAGGATGTTTGTTGTATCAACTTGTACTGTTTCTCCACGTAACTTGCGGGAATTCTTTTCTGGAACATTAACTATCGTGCCTTCTAGTAGTTTTAATAACCCCTAAATGAAGAACAAATGATTTATAGCATCATTGTGTAAGTGTATTATTTATTATACTTTAGAAAACGGGATTCAAAGGGGAAAATAATGTGTGGTTATGGTCAACGAGTGTAATTGAAGAAAACTCCCACATTTCTACAACTAACATGAAAATCTAATGCACTATCATATTAATAATTTGTAAATTTATTTGGAATAGTTACAGACTCCCGATGCACTCAGGAAATAGTCAACGTGAAAGGTTGCTTCTGTTGGTAAAGACATAATTCTGACCTAAAGACAGAATTATGACTTTGTAAGATGGTAGCCAACCATGGTGGGAACATTCAAAATTTGAATAGTTGATAAACTTTGAGACTACCTATATTTTGAGATGCTTTTATAAAAAAAATTACCTAGCACATTTTATAAGTGTGACCTCTCTATGTCTTGGTCAAAATAAAAATGAAAGCAATTTTCCTTATCCTGTATTTTATAACATAATTCATTACCAATAAAAAGTCAAGTTGGCCAATAGATCATTAAGACTTCAATTACCATTCTACATAGAATGAAACACAATTTTATCTATTTTATCCTATTATCTAAGTGAAAACAATAAGATACATGTACATACTTCATTTATGTCTAGTTAGAACCAGAACTCTCAAGAGTCTTCTAGAAATACTTAACCGGGCCTCAAAAGAATAAAATCAACAAAAATCAAATTCCATTTTTTCTATCCTTTCAAATATTTTTAATTTCCTAAGAAAGGTAATTTGGTACTTAAAATAACCAACAGCTTTCTCTTAGGATCTGAACTACTTTAAAATGGTATGTGGAGTTTGGGGTGGGAGAAATAAACAAAACAGAATCTAATTGAATGTGAAACCAAACGTACAATATTTGGGAGGTTGATGTGTTCCCTTCCTTTTAGTGGGCTTGAACAAAATATTCAACTGCTTACTTGCTGAACGCCTTCTCCACCTACATCCCGTAACTGATGAATGCCTGGCACACTGCCAATCTTATCTACTTCATCCAGAAAGACAATTCCTATAATTTAAGGAGGATTCTATTTATAATATGAAAAAGATATACAGAAGATAACCTCAGTTTTAAAAGACTAGGTAGCTAGAGAGCAAGGTTATTCCATCTTTCACACTTAACATATACAAAGCTTAATTTCATAAAAATACACTGCTGTCTCTCCCATTCATAATTTAGTGTAAATGTTTTATAATCCATTTTACTGAGTATCACTTGCGTATGATAACCAATTCTCTCTGACATTAGTTAACTACCCCACTAATGTTTTCAGGTTCTTTATTCTAGGAAGCTGAGATAGAGATATAGGTGGAAGCATGAGGTGTATGCAGTGCTGGTACTAGCAAAACTTTAGTTTACTCTTTCCCATCTATATACTCTTGTCTTAAAGGATTTGGACAGGCAGCTGTCAAGCTCTTCATGTAAACAAGGACAGATGACAGATGGGGAAAGGAGAAATGCAGAATCTATGACATCCCGGAGGTCAATAAGCTAATCTGTTTCTAGATTCATCCTGCATTCTCCCACCCTGGTCCTTGCCCCCTCTCCTACCCCACCCCAGGATCAGGAGTCTAGAGGGAAGTCAGAACAGGAAAAACAATGATAGCATTAAGGATCTAATGGAATAGTAATTTGGCCTGTTTTCACCCTAGTAGCCATCTTACAACAATAAGGCAAAGCAAACTTTGCAGCCCTTAGTATGCTAGAAAATGTTTAACATAGCTATCATTATACAATTACAGAATTTTACTCCTTGACGCAACAAGAATTATAGTATTTCTTAATATTAGACTGCTTTTCCAATAGACTACATTTGGGGATAGACAAGCTATACTGAAAACATACCTTGTTGTGCTTTTTCTACATTGTAATTGGCATCTTGGAGCAGTTTGGCAATCACAGATTCAATATCTTCACCTACATATCCAGCCTGAGTCAAAGTTGTACAGTCACAGATAGCAAAAGGGACATCAAGGCATTTAGCTAGAGTTTGTGCCAGCAGAGTTTTACCTACAAATAGAAACAGCAACTAAAAGTTTACTAAAAATATGTTGATATACAATTTGTCTACAAAAATGTGTAATAAACTAAATCTAGTATATAATAAAAAATTATCTGTATATCTTTACTATTATTTAGATTTAATGGTATGTTATTTTTATTACTCCCATTAAGAAGTTAGGGATTGGTGGTGCCTGGGTGGCTCAGTCAGTTGGGCTTCTGACTCTTGATTTTGGCTCGGGTCATGATCTCAGGGTCCTGGGATCTGGACCAAGACCACGTCAGGTCCGCACTCAGTAAGGAGTTTTCTTCAGTACTCTTCTTCCTCTCCCTCTGCCCCTCCGCCCCGTTCATATGCACATGCATGCACTCTGCCTAAAATAAATAAATAAATCTTTAAAAAAAAAAAAAAGTTAGGGATTGACCTAAAGGGCAATATCAACTCCTCAAATTCAGCTTGAAGCCTATGCAGAAATACTGCTAATGTATCCCTAAGACTGGCCTTAGATTTTCTTCTCAAGAACCAGAATCCCCCAATCACAAGACAGAGGTTACAGAATCATTTATATTGTTTTTTTTAAAATGAGTAATTTTTTCAGGAAGTTATTTACCTGACCCAGTTGGTCCAAGCAGCAAAATATTACTCTTTTCAAGTTTTATGTCATCATGGGAAGAATCCAACACTTCACCTCCTCGTTTTTCCTGAGGTATTTGTTGATTTACCTGTTGCTGCATTGATGCTCCTAAAGCATTACCATGTGGACTAATTCCCGCGATCTGAAGCAATTCTGAAAGAATGCCAAAGAAATTATTAGAGCTTCATTTGATTTTACTTGAAAAAATGCCAATAGAACCCTAAATCTAAGAATAATCACATATTTAGAAAAACTGTGACATGCTGTCTTACCTAAAAAGAAAACTTCAAATTATCTAGTAACAAATGTATAACATACGATTTTTCAGGGAACCTAAAGCAAAGTAAATGGATTCTTTTCACCCTCCTCATTTATGTAAATCTGTATGAGGAACGCCCCTTCACTTAAGGGAAGGCAGTATAAGGGAAAGAGAACAGTGCTAGGTGTAACAAAGCTTTAGCTCTGGTCTTTCCATTGTGTCTAAATAGCTATATGATCTTGGGCAAGTCATATAAACTTTATGTTTCCTAACCTATAAAATGCCAGTAATACCTGTCCTATCAATTTCAAACACATGGTTGGAAGGTAGAAGAATAAAATGCAATTGATTTGGAGACACCTTAAAAGACAAACAAATGCATATAGATTTTTTCAGTACAATGAAGCAGGACTATAGGGAAAGGGAAAAACACTAAACACAGTAACAGAACCAAGACTAGAACGGAGAAATAGGGAACCTGGGTTCTAGTCTTTTTCTGTCACTGTGTAGTTGAGGACCATGGCAAATCGCTTAACTTTACTGGGCCTGCTTCCTTATTAAGTGAAAATATCAAGACATATGACGTCTACAGTCTCTTTCACATCTAAAAATGATTCTGTGAGTCTACCAGAGAAACCAAGTATGGTAAGACTCCTTGGCGCTATCTGAAATTTTTTGTTTTATAGGATCCCAAATGGCTCTTTTCAGTCCCTTTATCAGAGACACAGTGCTTAGCTAGATGGGAATGATACTGCTGGTGAACTATTATTGTATCAACTGGGTGCCTAAAAACAAAACAACTTTGTTCTCACTCTCTCAGCTGAAGGAAAGAATTCCAATAGTGTTTTCAATTATCCAGATGCGTAAATCCATATTGCTCCTGGTTTTCAGCATTTGAGGTATCTGTGTTCTTATCCTATTTATGTTTTCTGGATTTATTTTTAGTTTGTTTCTAATAAATGGGTTAAGAATATCAGTACTTTCGGGGCACCTGGGTGGCTCAGTCGGTTGAGCAGCCAACTCTTGATTTCAGCTCAGGTCATCATCTCAGGGTCCTGGCATTGCCCGCCCCACCTCAGGTTCTGTGCTCAGCGGGGAGTCTGCTTGAGGATTCTCTCCCCCTCTGCCCCTCCCCCCACTCACGTACATGCTTGCACTCTCTCTCAAATAAATCTTAAAAAAAAAAAAGACTACCAGTACTTCCCAATGCATTACTATTTTAATCAAACCAATAGACAGATGTTCAGCAGATAAAACTATTATGGTCCTGTTCCATCCGGCTGGCACTTTCAATTATCTTAGGGTCATACTTCAAGTAAACAGTTAGTCTAGTCATCAGTATTAGGCACTGAAGAGGCCTCTGGGTTGGGGCTCAGTCGGTAAAATGCCGGACTCTTGGTCTTGGCTTAGGTAATGATCTTGCAGTTGAGCCACGCATGGGGCTCTGCACTCAGCAGGGAGTCTTGTTTCAGATTCTCTCTCCCTCTAATTCTTGTTCTCTCTCTCAAATAAATAAATAAATACATAATTTTTTTTTTAAGAAACAGGAATTCAATTAACATTTTAATTTAAATTGTGCTACATCTGAGGGTTAATTATTACTGAATAATTCACAATGCTGTGCCTCATTTTGATCCACATCAGGGAAAAAAATGCTGTCTCCTACACAGGTTTAGTTAGTTGTCCCTTATAGTAAATGAAAATTTTTTTTTTCAGCAAAATCTAGTTAGAAATTGTGACAATATAGGATGGGTTTAGGCCCAAGTATAGGCTGGCCCGATGGGAAAAATTATTTAGGTGACTAATTGGAACAAAATTGCAAGCAGCATATTAACTAGAGTGGAGTCACAGAATAAATGTATTTAACTTAAGTGATGATTTAAGTTAAAAATTTTTAAAGATTTTATTTATTTGAGAGAGAGCACGCATGCGCACACACAAATGGGGTGTGAGGCAGGGGGAGAGAGAGAAACAGAACCCCCCCACACCCCGCCTCACTGATCAGGGAGCCTGATGTGCGGCTTGATCCCAGGACCCTGGGATTATGACCTGAAGCTAAGGCAGATGCTTAACCCACTGAGCCACCCAGGCACCCCAATTTAATTTAAATTTTATTTTTTAAGATTTTATTGATTTATTTATTTGACAGAGAGAGACACAGTGAGAGAGGGAACACAAGCAGGGGGAGTGGGAGAGGGAGAAGCAGGCTTCCCGCAGAGCAGGAAGCCGGACGTGGGGCTCGATCCCAGGACCCTGGGATCATGATCTGAGCCGAAGGCAGATGCCCAATGACTGAGCCACCCAGGTGCCCCTAATTTAAATTTTAGAAATTTTTTTTAAAGATTATTTATTTATTTATTTGACAGAGAGGGCACAAGCTGGTAGAGTAGCAGGGAGAAGGAGAGGGAGAAGCAGGCTCCCTGCTGAGCAAGGAGCCTGATGTGGGACTCGATCCCAGGACCCCAGGATCATGACCAGAGCCGAAGGCAGTTGCTTAACCAACTGAGCCAGCCAGGCACCCCAATTTAATTTAAAATTTTATTTTATTTATTTTTTAAGATTTTATTTATTTATTTGACAGAGAGAGACACAGCGAGAGAGGGAACATAAGCAGGTGGAGTGGGAGAGGGAGAAGCAGGCTTCCCGCAGAGCAGGGAGCCTGATGTGGGGCTCGATCCCAGGACCCTGAGATCATGACCTGAGCTGAAGGCTGACACTTAACGACTGAGCCACCCAGGCACCCCTAATTTAAATTTTAAGAAGAGGAAAATTTATGGGCATCTGGGTGGCTCAGTGGGTCAACCGTGTGCCTTCCACTCGGGTCATGATCCTGGGGTCACAGGATCAAGCCCCCATGGAGCTCCCCGCTCAGCTGGGGGCCTGCTTCTCCATCTCCCTCTGCCATTCCCCCTGGTTGTACTCTCTGTCAAATAAATAAAAATCGTTAAAAAAAAAAACAAAAAGAGGAGTAATTTAAATAGTACATGTTTGTCATTCGATTTTTTTTTTTTTAAGATTTTATTTATTTATGAGAGAGAGAGAGCACAAGTGGGGAGAGGGACAGAGGGAGAAGCAGGCTCTGCGCTGAGCAAAGAGCCCTGATGAAGGACTTGATCCCAGGACCTTGGGATCATGACCTGGGCCGAAGGCAGACACTTAACTGACTGAACCACCCAGGCGTCCCTGTCATTCCATTTCATGAAAATATGCTCCAGAGTAAACTTGAGCTAACTCTCCTGTCCTTTCAGTTAGTCTGTTTCTGCATCTCAAAGTATGAACAGCTCTCCACGAGTGAGCAGACTAGTGTATGGTTAGTTGCACGGAGCTCATCAGCCATGTGGCCCCAGACAAATTACTTAAAATTTCTGCACTTTGTTTTCTTACCTATAAAATGGGTGTGAAAATAATAGTTTCTGTCTCACAGGTTTTAAGAAGATCACATCAGTTAAAATATGTAAAACACTGAGAACTGTGCCTGGCAGAGTTTTATAAATGTTATAAAAGAATTTATCAGTATTGCTATTTCCCTAATGTTTAAGTATTTATATAACATAGCCCAAATGCAAGCCAGTTGTTTCATGTGGTGCTCAACTGAAGAAAAACATGGTCCAATGATGGGAAAAAAACCCCACCAGTCTGAGAGTAGTATGTTGATCTCTGACATGTGATTTCTAAAAGAAACATTAAAGAGTATTTCGATTATGTATCATTTTGGCCTAATGCCCTAACTTTAGAACCTAAAATCCCTCATAGGACAAGATGAAACTATCAAAATAAATTCTATTTAAGCTTTCAAAATATTACTTTAAGTCAATCAATATACATAAATACAAATTGGTTTTACCTAGTAAAAGTTCTTAAGTGTTACTTGTTACCATTTAAGTTACATTAAATCACTACATATGTATCTTTCAAAATATTCACTATAGATTTTTCTTTATAAATTCATGCTAGTTTCACTAGCTATCTGTCCAAATTTATGAATATAGTATTTTTTAAAGGATCTTCTTTATTTATTTGAAAGGCTGAGAGAGAGAGCATAAGTAGGGGGAGAGACAGAGGGAGAGGGAGAGGGAGAAGCAGGCTCTCCGCTGAGCAGGGAGTCCAATGAGGGGCTTGATCTCAGGACCCTGAGATCATGACCCTGAGATCATGACCTGAGCTGAAGTCAGATGCTTAACTGACTGCGCCACCCAGGCACCCCTTGAATATAGTATTGACAGCACAACTGATTATATTTTTGGATTAGAAAATATAAATTATACATGGGTTTATTTAGATCTTATTTATTTTTTTAAAGATTTTATTAATTTGTCAGAGAGAGAGAAAGCACAACCAGGGAGAGCAGGAGACAGAGGAAGGAGCAGGCCCCGTGCTGAGCAAGGAGCCCGATGTGGGACTCAATCACAACCTCAGCCGAAGGCAGACGCTCAAGTGACTGAGCCACCCAGGTGTCCCTAGATCTTATATTCTTATATATAATCTAATTCTACTGCATTGTATTTAAAGATTTTATTTGAGAGAGCAAGAGAGAAGGCATGAGAGCAGGGTGAGGGGCAGAGGGAGAAGCAGACTCCCCACTGAGTAGGGAGTCCGATGTGGGGCTCGATCCCAGATCATGACCCGAGCTGAAGGCAGACGCTTAACCAACTAAGCCAGCCAGGCGCCCCTCTACCATGCATGATATAATCATTATTTCTATACAATTTAAGTGTAACTAGAGATAATACAATTTTATTACATGTAATAGCTCTCATGCCAGAGCTGGTAAACTAGTCATGTTCTCATGGCTCATCCTGCATATACAGTATATTTCAAATAATAGCTATATAATATATCTTGGTTCGGGGCAGCTAGGTGGCTCAGTCAAGTGTCTGACTCTTGATTTTGGCTCAGGTCATGATCTCAGGGTCACGAGATCGACCCCCTCATCAGGCTCTGTGCTAGGTGTGGAGATTGTCTCTCCCTCTCCTTCTGCCCCTCTCCCTGAGTCATTTGCGCTAAATTAATTAATTAATTTAAAAAATAATGTATCTTGGTTCAAAGGCAAATGTAAAAGTACCAAACTTGTGAGAAGCGTTCACAGGTGTTTATCTATTATTTGTTCGTTATTTTAATTACTGAATTTATTTTAATTACTGAATTATTTATTCAGTAATTAATTTAATTAATTACTGAAACTAAAGGCAGTCTGAATCTTTTTATGAACCTTTACCATCTGTGCAACTACATAATGGGAATGGATGCAAGACATCAGAATGGCCACAATCCTTAGGATATCAGGTCCTTCCATACCCTCCCATCAGACCATCTGATGCTTATAGGGGCAATCCCAGGCTGGAAACAGTGAGTTGGGGCTTATTCATAATTTACAAGGCTATACCAAGTTTCATAAACACCAAAAAAAAAGTGTTTCTGATAAAGGGAAGCTAAAAGATAACCTAACCTACCTCTCCAAAAATTTCTGTCACATATAAGCAGGCCACTAATTGTATAGGGGAAAAAAGATAAAATAGCAAGCTACAGATTAAAAAAAAAAATACAATTCCTGTTAATATGCATGCAGATCTATATTTATAGAGAAAAACTATACATATTTTATTTCTCTGCATTACGCTTTAAGAAATATCACAACAGGGGGCGCCTGGGTGGCTCAGTCATTGGGCGTCTGCCTTCGGCTCAGGTCATGATCCCAGCGTCCTGGGATGGAGCCCTGTGTTGGGCTCCCTGCTCCACGGGAAGCCTGCTTCTCCCTCTCCCACTCCCCCCTGCTTGTGTTCCCTCTCTTGCTGTGTCTCTCTCTGTCAAATAAATAAATACAATCTATAAAAAGAAAGAAAGAAAGAAAGAAAGAAAGAAAGAAAGAAAGAAAGAAAGAAAGAAAGAAAGATCACAACAGAAAAGATAAAATCAAATATCTGAAGTAACCCAACATATACAAACTACACAAATTAGCTATGAAAAACTGTTCCAAAGTTATATATACCATGTATCATAAACATGTTCATATAACATACAATATCTTTCTTGGTAATACATGAGCAAATACATGTCTATCATTACTACTACTGACATACTTCACTGAGTTAAATCTCAAAAGGAAGAATTACTACAGAGGAAGACCTGAGGAGAGGTCACTTACTTGTAAATCTGTACTCGTCCTCCCGTCTTCTTATTTCTAACTCTAAGAAAGAGGATAAAAGGACAATGAACATATATATTTGCTTAGTTTAGAGGAACAAACAAGGAATATCTCACTTCTTGCCCTCTTCCAAATATACATAAAGAATGTGTTCATTGTTTTTGTAGCTTTTCACAGTATGAAAGAATCTATATGTTATATCCTTTCTATATTAAAAAAACCCAAACATGTTAATGATGGATGTCCAATTGCTAACATTCACATCTGTCAAATACTAAGTTGGTATTTTAAAAAGGGTAGTAATCATTTAAGTCTTCAACAAAAGTTGAAACCCCTCATACCATAAACACAACCATCTGCTTTCCCAGTACCTAGAACAGCTTAACTACTGATTTGCTGACTGAAGGGACCAGAAAAAAAATCGTTTTGCTTCGTGACTAGACAGTGCTATTTGGACTCTATAAAAATATGAAGGTTCCATGTTTTCCAATATTATGACTTACATTTTCTTTTTTTTTAAGATTTTATTTATTTATTTGACAGAGAGAGAGAGAGACACAGCGAGAGAGGGAACACAAGCAGGGGGAGCGGGAGAGGGAGAAGCAGGCCTCCTGCAGAGCAGGGAGCCGGATGCAGAGCTCGATCCCAGGACCCGGGGATCATGACCTGAGCCGAAGGCAGATGCTTACGAATGAGCCACCCAGGCGCCCCATGACTTACATTTTCTAAAAATAAAAAAACTGATACTACCATATAACTATTTTACAGTAAGTTCAACAAGTGAGCAAGTTGTCTTCTTTAAGCCAGTAAGTTACCAAAAATAATCAAAAGATATTATAGTTTTATAAATGTAAATATTTAGCAGAATTCCCTCAAATTGTAAAATGATGACTTACAGTACGTAAAATGATAGATTACAGGGGTGCCTGGGTGACTCACTTGGTTAAGCGTCTGCCTTCGGCTCAGGTCATGATCTCTGGGTCCTGGGATCAAGCCTTGCATCTGGCTCCCTACTCAGTGGGGAGTGTGCTTCTCCCTCTGCTCCTCCCCCTGCTCGTGCTCTCTCTCTCTCTCAAATAAATAAATAAAATCTTTAAAAATAAATAAAATGAGGGGGAGACGAACCATGAGAGACGATGGACTCTGAAAAACAAACTGAGGTTTCTAGAGGGGAGGGGGGTGGGGGGATGGGTTAGCCTGGTGATGGGTATTAAAGAGGGCACGTTCTGTGTGGAGTACTGGGTGTTATGCACAAACAATGAATCATGGAACACTACATCAAAAACTAATGATGTAATGTATGGTGATTAACATAACAATAAAAAATTTAAAAATAAATAAAATGATCGATCATAGGCCTAAGTAAGAAATCAGTGCTCCTGGCCAATTAAAAACAAACACACCTTAAAAATTTTTGCATTTTATTCTATTCACAGCTTTTAAAAATATCATTCTATTAATATAACACATATTATTATCTACAGTAAATTGAGATTATATAGTGTATTGGCATATTAGAATCTATCGTTAATAGGAATTACACAAATCTGCCCTTAATCTTACACCCTTCGGCTGGGGCCTAAAAAGCAAAGAATGCCGGATATGGTCTGTGACAGTTATCATCTATCTTCATATGTCTCTGACCGAGACACATGATTTGGTCATGAAGAACTAGTTGTGGTGAAGTCTACAATTCAAAGATGGTGTCTCAATCTCTACTTCTGTGACTTTCAAACATTTTTCACTAAGACCCTTGGTAAGAAATACATTTTACTCTGTGACTCAGGACCCACGCACATATACTGAAAATAAAAGTTTTATGGAAGAATACATTAACTACAAGTTAATGTACTCTGGTATTTTCTATTCACATCTATTAATTAAAAAAAAAAATGCTGTTGGCAATCTACCAAAAGAATTTCATGATCCACTAATGGGAAGAGGCCTGCACTTTGAAAAATGTTGTACTATACTAAAAGTATTTTAGGATAAAAGCAAGGAGTTGCAAATAAAGATTACCTTAAGCACAGTAACCTCTATTTTGGTCAGTTATCAAAACACTAACCTCTAGGTGTTAAGGACGTCTGCTTCTCAACCTCTGCTTGCTGTCTCAGATTAGCTGGGATATTGTTATATATTCTCTTATAATGATTGTACACAGCAACCGAAAGCACCTTCTTAGCAAATGACTGGCCAACAACATACTTGTCGAGGTAGTTATAAATCTGAAAAATGATTAGTTATGAATTAATTTACTATGACCTATCACAAAAAATGCACACACATTAAGAAGTTATACACTGAGCATATTTGCTTAGTTTTAAATTTGTACAAAGATTCATCAAAAACAAAACGCCAAGGTATGGCCATACTGTATGGCCACAGGGTAGGATATCTATGTACAATGATTCAGAGGCCCCAAACCTAAGTGGACAAAACACAATTCGTTTGTCCTTTAGCTTAACAAATTATCACTGCACTCTTCTAATGTTCTGTCAATTTCTATTCTGTACACAATGCCATTTATCCTAATCCTAATTTTTAAGAGTTAATTATTTAAGTCACTTAGAATACCTACATTTGTCACCATGGGTCTAAAGATATCACCATTAACGTAAATCATTAAAATAAATCCTTTCTATACCTCTCTCAGTCATAGGAATGATATTCTTCACAGAAATAACATACAACTATTTTCAAAAAAGCATTATATAATCAAAGCCATTACCAGCATTTGTATGTTTGAGTTTTTTCTCAGACATTAACTTTAAAGCTACTCATTTATCTAAATGGCAATCCAAAAAACTTTACTTGGAAACTAAAGCTCTGTTTGATACTTGGATATTGTTAACAGCCTGGAACCTGGGGTAAATTCCTTTAGCTTTTACTAAATAGAAATTAACTGTTAATACTAACTTCTAAAAATAGTTAAAATGCATATTTTTGAACTCTTGAGTCTAAAGTCTACACAAATTTAGTGGAGGATATAAAGGTTAATAGCTATATTTTTCATTACATTATTTATTTTTACATGACAAATTCTTTAGTTGCTGACCATATGCATTTTATTATGGTTTTTAAAATCTTCTTGATTCCTCACAAATTGAATTATTAATAATTAATAATATAATAATGAATTACTAAATCTACTACAGCATTATTTGGAGGTAGAGATAAATGCACTGGTGTCTTATAGCAGAAAAAAGCTACACTGAGGCAGAAGGTAAGAATAATCTAACTGGTGATATACTCTGCCATGTCTGAAATGGCCAGATCACAATCTGCCTAAGACTCTTGGAAGGAGCCCCCACCACAAAAGCCACAATGCTATATAGGACATCCCTGGCACACCGGCCATGAAAAAATTGCTTGTTTCCATTGTTAGACTGAGACTATTTTATCATAAAGTAGACTAATTTATGGGGAGAAATTGCAGGCTGGTGTTATTTAGGAGCCCAAACTAAGAAAAATAAATCCGTAACTGCTCAATTTTATGGATATCATTTTAGATTAATTTAGTATTAACACTATTTTAATAATCATCCAACTATATTTCATTGCTGAATGCCATAATCACGACATGGGAAAATAACAACGGACTCCATACCTAAATTCCAAGTATCAAATATCAAAAAGAATTTAGCCAGATATAGTCCATATTAAGAATTTAATACTTGTTTAGGTACTAGTATTAAGATCCTATATAAACTGGGAGAGGGGAGCAATGAAATGTTTTCAAGATAAAGTGCTTAAAGGACTGAGCTAAGACCTATACCTTCTTGGGGGGAGGAGGTGGTTTCTGTTGGAATGCCAATTTTACAGCTTCTGCTGCTGATTCAGGTTCTTTAATTATGCTTTTCTTTGAGTCTGCTTCAGATAGTACAACAAAAAAATGATGACATTTTT
Organism: Callorhinus ursinus; assembly: GCF_003265705.2. Lineage (NCBI taxonomy): Eukaryota > Metazoa > Chordata > Mammalia > Carnivora > Otariidae > Callorhinus > Callorhinus ursinus. The sequence continues at coordinate 30,153,055 of NW_027397087.1, forward strand.
CACACTTCACAAAGCGGGTGGATGCTGTAAAAGGAAAGAAAGGTCAGCAGAGGAAAAGTAAATAATTTAAATAGTGTTTAACCTTAGAGACTCACTGTAAATGAAAACTAAGTACTTGACAAAAAGTAGGCTTGTAGTTCATTCCACTAGCCACAACAAACAACTTAGTTTATACCTAAGATACAGAAACAAACAGACGAGTTCAGTGAATCACATTTTGTTCATTTCCACGAGGTTCTTTCATTTTGTGATACACTTCATTAAGAGAAAAGATTAGTTGATGTTCGTTCAACTCCCCATTCATTAAATCTATTTTAGAAAAGAAGCACTATAAAAATAATAGTCATTTATTTTCCTGAAATACTTGAATGAAAAAACTGTGAAAAAAGTAAGTCACAAGTAAATTCTTCTATTTTTCCAACATTTTCTTACAAAAAATTTCAAATATACACAGAAGTTGAGAGAAATCAATTTCAACCCCTAAAAATGTGGGGAAAAATATATATGTATATGTTCTTTTAGGTTCTTTTCAAACCTATCAGCATTTTTAAAACCTTGACTTGGTAAATATATAAAATTGTTTCATGCCTTATTTTCATTTCTAACAACTCTACTAATTCCTATTTCTTTGACCTAAAAACCACTAAGAAACTAACAAAATAACACTCTCACTCATACTGACTTAATTTAAAGATAATCATACAGCTTTTGAAAACAACACAGGAACAATTAAAAGTGAGGGTAAAAAAAATTTTAAAAATTAAAAAATAAAAGTGAGGGTAAAAGGGTGTTTCAGTATCAATGCATCAGCTATAGAATATCCTGTGTTAAACCAAAGGTGATTTCTTTTTTTCTCTCTCCTTCTAAAACACAGCTATAGGATATAGGTATATGGACATACACTCTTAATCTTCTCCAAGGCTAACCCTACTAATGGTAACAGGACAGGGCGGGGGGGGGGGAGGGCTTGGAAAGCAGCACAGAAGAGAATCTCACACAGATTACTAACAGATACAGAGCAAATGATACACAGGAATTACTTAGATGTTTGTAGGTCTGGGTAATACATTTTTGTGTTACCTTTGTGTAATCTAACTAGACAGCTAAAACTGCAAAGAAAAATAATTTTTAAAACTATGAGAATCTCTGAAGGGACACGTGTACCCCAATGTTTATAGCAACAATGTCCACAATAGCCAAAATATGGAAAGAGCCTAGATGTCCACTGACAGATGAATGGATAAAGAAGATGTGGTGTGTGTACACACACACACACACACACACACACACACACACACACACACACACAGAGGAATATTACTCAGCCAACAAAAAGAATGAAATCTTGCCATCTGCAATGATGTGGGATAGAACTAGAGAGCATTATGCTAAGCGAAATAAGTCGGTCAGAGAAAGACAAATAAAAACATATGATTACACTCATATATGGAATTTAAGAAACAAAACAGACGAACATAGGAGAAGGGAAGGAAAAATAAGAGGAAAACAGAGGGAGGTAAACCATGAGACTCTTAACTATGATCAACCTGAGTGTTGCTGGAGGGGAGGTATGTAGGGGGATGGGGTAACTGGGTGATAGGCATTAAGGAGGGCACTTGATGGAATGAGCACTGGGTGTTGTATGCAACTGATAAATTACTGAATTCAACTTCTGAAACTAATAATACAGTATATGTTAATTACACTAAATTTAAATTAAAAAAAATAAAACTATGAAAATCTCTCTCCTTTGGGAATATTATAACTACCTATCCATAGTTTACCAGAAAAACTTTACTGGTAAGCACACCTAAATCTTCACAAAATAATCTAACTTTAAAAAAAAACAACAAAAACCAAAAAACAGACAATTCTGTATTTCAAAAATAAATCTAACTATTAATTCAATCAATTTAATATTTATGTATATATTCTTAAACACAAGGCTAATCAAAAATACATTCTGGATAAATTCTAGCAGCAAATTTTATTTTTTATTTATTTACTTGAGAGAGAGAGAGAACAAGAGCAGAGGGAGAGGGAGAAGTAGACTCCCCACTAAGCAGAGAGCCCAACTTGGGGCTCGATCCCAGGACCTTGGGATCATGACCTGAGCTAAAGGCAGCTGCTTAACTGACTGAGCCACCCAGGTGTCCCTAGCAGCAAATTTTAAGCTAGAAGAGAGATCATCCATATTTTCTATGTATTGATCACTACAAATGCTTACCTAAAGAAAAAGACCAAGCTATTCCAAGTACCTTTGATTCACACAAACCCCAATACATTATCAGCATTCTCTACCAATGTGAAGATAGTCAATGCCTTCACTTTAAAATAAAGCATCACCTTACAGCTGTTACTGATGGTAAACAAGGCAAGGATTAAAGGCAGAGAAGCCTCTGATCTAGTTCATGCTGAATGACAGGAATATCTGGCTTGAGAACACAAGAACAAAATATTTCTCTAAAGAAATTAGGTCAAAGGGAAAGAGACTAAACAACAGACTGCATCCCTTTTTGCTTACTTTAGAAGGGTTGCTTACATTCTACTCGAATATCACAATATCAATTTTACAATGAAACATATTCAACATATGTCCAAGTTCAATTTTATTTATCAAAATGCTATTTTGGAAAAAAAATACAAGCACTGCAATGCTTACTTTTTTACTCCTGAAGACAACTGGCAAAATCTAATTTTGTTAAATTATCAGGGGATAAATAAACCACTTTCCTTTAAATGATTACTACAGGTATACTATATTCCTTCATATGCAGAATACTAATCCCAGTAAACATTCTTGTATAGTATGACAGAAAGACTACCTCAGTAAAAACTTTCCCAGATTTGTTTAAAAGAAGTTCTTCATGATTTTGAACAAGTTTCAGGGTCCAACATAAAATCTCCAAACCAAACAGAAAAGTTTAATTCCTATTGTATAAGACATGTAAGTACAGTAAGCCTTCAAAAAGTACTATATACATAAAAAACTAAAGGTTCTACCTTAAATAAAAATGGGGAAACTATTCATGTTTGACAAGTTACTATTTAAAAAGGCAAAAGAAAACTAAAGAGCAGTATATATTAGTCCTTATAATAAAAAATTTCTTAGCTAGAGGCGCCTGGGTGGCTCAGTTGGTTAAGTGTCTGACTCTTGATTTCAGCTCAGGTCATGATCTCAGGGTTGTGAGATGGAGCCCTGCATCGGGCTCCATGCTGAGAGTGGAGCCTGCTCAAGATTCTCGCTCTCTCCCTCTCCCCCCTTGTGCTCTCTCCACACTCTCTCGCTAAAAAGAAAAAATTTCGGGGCACCTGGGTGGCTCAGTCGTTAAGCATCTGCCTTTGGCTCAGGTCACGATCCCAGGGTGCTGGGATCGAGCCCCACATCAGGTTCACCTTTGGTTTAAACACAGGCTATTCTATAGCTGATACACTGATACTGAGACACCCTTTTACCCTCTGCTTCTCCCTCTCCCACTCCCTCTGCTTGTGTTCCCTCCCCCGTTGTCTCTCTCTCTCTCTCTGCCCAATAAATAAACCCTAAAAAAAATTCTTAGATATTATTTTTATTCCAATTTCTGATGATTTTCTATGCATTTATAATGCTACCTATAAAAATGGTATTTTATTTCAACAAAGCCAAACAAGAATAATACCACAGTAAGAGAACATAAAAATCACTACAAATATACTTGTGAGGTGGAATATACACAGCAAGATCCATGAGCTAATAGTTTTTACACTTTGGGAAAAAATCGAAACAAAATTCAAATTTCAGTGTTTATATGCAAAGTTTTACAGGAACACAGAGATCCTCATTCATTTACATTGTCTCTGATTGCTTCCCACTTTAACAGCACAGGAGAATAACTGCAACACAGACTATAGGACCCACAAAGCCTAAAATATTTACTATTTGGTCTTTCATAGTAAAAGTTTGTTGATTCCTGCTATACAGTATTTAAAAGGAAAGAACTACCCATAAAATGAGAGAAAATATTTAAATCACATATCTGGATAAAGGTCTAGTATTCAGAATATATAAATAATTCTTTCTTATAACGCTAACAACAAAAAAGATAAAAGATCAAAAAGTACATAAAAAGACGTTTATGAACCGATAATCAAATAAATGTAGATTCAAACAAAATGAATAACCTGAGCTTCAACAACTCTTCAATTTTCAGTGAGTAGACACAGAAGATCCTCAGCTTTCAAAAGAGACCTGTATTATGGGTCAACAAAATCAAGACAGGAGGGCCCTGTCTCACTGTTGGGGGCCTATCACTCCTGTGCAGTAAAGCTCCGGAGGACAGGACAGTGTCACGTTCATCTGTGTTTATTTCCTAGCCTAGTAGTGGCTGTCCCAACAGATGCTGGCTTACTCAATTATGTGTATCTACTCTTTTTTTATTCTTTTCTTCCCCATTCTCTACTCCCACATTCTGCCTCCCCAATTAGAATACCCAAAGCAAACAACCTCAGCCTTGAGTTGATTAGGTAACATTAGAATGTTTTCCACACTTGGTCTCATTGTTAAACATACATATTCTAAGATACCACTCAACATCTACAGAATCTCATCTTTAGGGAAGGAGAGAATCTGCATGATTAACCACCACTCTCAGTGATTAATACAACCTGGTAAGTTTTTGAAAACCCTGTGTAAGAGGAAAATAAATTTAATCTCAATAGGAGCTAGTTTATCCCTAGAGAATTCCAGTTGCTAAAAATGTCTGAGAGAGGGGTGCTTGGGTAGCACAATCAGTTAAGTGTCCAACTCCTCATTCTGGCTCAGGACATGATCTCACGGTTGTGAGACTGAGCCCCGCATCAGGCTCTGGGCTCAGCATGGAGTCTGCTTGAGAGTCTCTCTCTCCTCCCTCTGCCCCTCCTGCTTGTGTACTCGCTCTCTCTCAATTAAAGAATAAATCTTTAGGGGATAAAAAACACAAACTATGGGATAGGAACTCCTGAATAGCAAATCTTCACTGCTCTAGGACCATGGATGAGTTATTTAAACTTGCTAAGTCTTAGTTTCTCCACTTATAAAAATGAGGATACTCTCATTTTTGTCCAGAAAAAAAAAAAGATTGTGAGAATAAAACTGTATATACTAGCATTTATTAAATATTAGTTTCTTTCCTTTTTTACTCTAAGGAATTATTAAGTCTACAAAGACTGAAATCTTTCTCTGGGAAAAAAAAGATAAAACTTTTTTTTTTTTGAAGATTTTATTTATTTATTTGAGATAGAGAGCACAAGCAGGAGGAGAGGCAGAGGGAGAAGGAGGAGGAGGCTCCCTGCTAAGCAGGTAGCCCAACATGGGGCTCGATCCCAGGACCCTGAGATCATGACCTGAGCCAAAGGCAGATGCTTAACCGACTGAGCTACCCAGGCGCCCCAAAAAAGATAAAACTCTTGATTAAAATATGTTAATATGACACTGCCATTATGAACTGAGCAATTCTCAGACCTTTTAGAGTTTTATTATTTCACACCAAATTTGTTAACAGCAAACATTATTTAGAAGTTAATATCATCTAGTTCTTTCATTTTTTTTAAAGATTTTATTTATTTATTTCAGACAGAGAGAATGAGAGATAGAAAGCACGAGAGGGAAGAGGGTCAGAGGGAGAAGGAGACTCCCCGCTGAGCAGGGAGCCCGATGTGGGACTCGATCCCGGGACTCCAGGATCATGACCTGAGCCGAAGGCAGTCGCTTAACCAACTGAGTCACCCAGGCGCCCTAGTTCTTTCATTTTATTTTGCAACCAAATTATTATTCATTCAAACCAATTCTTCTCTTTGCTCTCTTACAAGGCAACACCATGAAGAGAATCTCCAACATTCCACCTATTGGATGGAACCACTTTAAAAAGTCTTTCCAAAACTGTAAAACCATGCTACATTTAACAGGATTTTTTCATATAGTGGCCAATTAATATTAATGATAAATGTGAAACTGTAACTGAAGTTTCAGTATTTGGGTTAGAATATAGAGAATCCTCTCCAGCTATCCTCTCCAAACTTCTGCCAAACCTCACCACTGATCTTTTCACAGTCCGACTATATAGGAGAAGGCTGACATGGTAGTTCAATGTAATCTACTCTTGAATCCTTACCCATTAACTCTAATCATGTAGGAAATGAGTTATTAGATTCATGAAAACAAAAGATTTGTAGTAGTATCTTTGTATTTCACAGAGAGGTACCAACATTAACAGCAAAAGTAGGGCTGTTGATTTCTTCCTTCTCTTACTGTCTGAATTATTCATGATTATACACTTTCTAGAACTGAGGTCTTAGCTCCTGTGGTTACTCAGAGAGGGAAAATACCTTAATATCTGAATGACTGACCTCTCCAGCAGTATGAGATGCTCAATAGGTATTTGAAGAATAGAGTAATATAGAATAAATAAACCTTGGTTCTCCTACAGCTTGACTGTCACATACATGAACACTCACAAAATCCAAATTTGAAATAAACACACACACACACACAAAATAAAGCAAATCGGGGCGCCTGGGTGGCTCAGTCGTTAAGCATCTGCCTTCGGCTCAGGTCATGATCCCAGGGTCCTGGGATCGAGCCCTGCATTGGGCTCCCCACTCAGCGGGAAGCCTGCTTCTCCCTCTACCACTCCCCCTGCTTGTGTTCCCTCTCTTGCTGTGTCTGTCTCTATCAAATAAGTAAATAAAATATTAAAAAAAAAAAAGAAGCAAATAGTTTTCTTAAATTATTTCTTATACCACCATGCAAAGTATTACCAGTCCTGGGGATTTTCAGTTCTTTGGTGAACATAAGAATCATGTAAGTTCAGAAAGAACATTACTCTGGCTTATATAATTTATATATCTCTATGCAGCCTACGATTTATAGAAAAGGAAGAGAAAAAGAACAACAGAAGAAGTAATACTTACACACAAAGGTCTCTACATGAGTGCACAAGTCGCCACACTTAGGACACCTCAGCTGGTTTCCACCTTTCCCTGAATTCCCAGAGCCTGATTTTTTACTGCTTCCCTCACTTGCTGATTTCTAATGTTAGCAGAGGAGAAAAAGAGAGTGTCAATTATTACTTTCAGGCAACCATTTTATATGTAAAATATAAGCAAGATAGGTTGTAATTAATCTTACAATTTTTATAATTTCCAGAATGAAATTAGTATAATTTATATCTCTATCATTGGTATCAAAAGATCTATTTACCAGAAAAATAAATTCAGTTCTAGTAAACACATATATTTATCTGTATTCCTTCTTCACATAGTATGACCCAGCATGTGTAATAAACAGCTTTCTTCCCATGACTCAATAAACACTAGGAAAAAAAAGTTACTACAGGTAAAATACATTTTAGTGAAACTGAATCAGAAGTTACTATCATGATAAGTAGTGACTCGTAACTTCTTTGAATCTAACTTTTCTCATCTCTAAAATGGGAGGTTTATGTTGTATTTATATGAGAAAAACTATTAGGATTAAGTGTGGATATGAAAGCACCTAGCATTTTGTCTTGCATGTAACATAAAATCAAGTGTTAGTGAAATTCACATAATAAAGAAAATTGATAATAATTCACTGACCCAATACAATCACCGATCATCTACTTGCTAACTACAAAGTAGTCCAACATTAAGTCATCGAGACACCAAAAATTTTTAGGTAGAGAACAAAGTGGGGTTTATACTACCATGAATTCTTAAGAGTTGTGTTAAGAAAGCACGAAATGGCTATTCCTAATTCAATCCTACAGAGTGCTGACTGCATAGATTATTTAATGTAGCTTCTTTATTACTTTGGAGTATTAGAAATTTTAACTAATGCTAAGTGCAATGCTTATAAAACTATTTTATGGTTGAAACTAAAACACAAAATAAAATTACAAAAAATTCTTCATATCATTTTATATATTTCACATTTCCTACAGAAAACATAAACTGACAGAATGAAGAATACTATTATTACGTTTAATTGTTTGAAGGAAGGAACTCAAATGTGTATATAGATGCCAGTAAAGTTAAATACCTTATTTCCATCCCCAGAGCCATCTTTACTTATCCCATCTTTTGATGCAAAGTATGCTGGTGTTTCTGTAAAGGTTCTAAAGGGAGCTCTTCGTAGAATCTGAGTTTCAAAGGTCCCGAGCCTTCCTAAAACAGGTATATGAATGCGACCACAAGAGATACCTGGAAATATAATGGAAGTTTATTAGTCTACACATCAAATATTAACAAGCCTTCAATAAATTCCCTGAAAACAAAAATTCCTTAAGTATAAACGAGGTTCAAAAAGCTATAGTTTTCACAGCAGTAGTAACAAAATGGTAGAGAAAATAGTGACACCATCAGAGACAAAGCCACTTTTTTTTTATTATGTTATGTTAGTCACCATACAATACATCAATAGTTTTTGATGCAGTGATCCACAGTTCATTGTTTAACACCCAGTGCTCCACGCAGTATGCGCCCTCCTTAATACCCATCACCCGGCTAACACATCCCCCCACCCCCCTCCTCTCTAAAACGCTCAGTTTGTTTTTCAGAGTCCACAGTCTCTCATGGTTCATCTCTCCCTCCAATTTCTCCCCCTTCATTTTTCCCTTCCTTCTCCTAATGTCCTCCATTCTATTCCTTCTGTTCCACAAATAAGTGAAACCATATGATAATTGACTTTCTCTGCTTGACTTACTTCACAGAGGCAAAGCCACCTTAAAAATAGGCCAGACCTGGGGTGCCTGGGTGGCTCAGTTGGTTAAGCATTTGCCTTTGGCTCAGGTCATGATCTCAGGGTCCTGGGATCGAGTCCCACATTGGGCTCCTTGCTCAGTGGGGAGTCTGCTTCTCCCACTGTCTGCTGCTCTCCCTTCTTGTGCGCTCTCTCCCTCTCTCTAATAAATAAATAAAATCTTTAAAAAAAAAAAAGAAAAATAGACCAGACCTGGGCCTACAGATTCCAGGTAAATAAAGAGGTTTCTTTCTGGGCCTGTTTGGAAATGAGCAAAGACCACCCAGGTTGTAACAATGAGTGGCTCTTTGAAAGTGTGAGAGACAAGCAGTTCAACATCTGCCTCACCTGTAGGGGAAAAAGGCCATTTACAACCTATATTCTTAGTCTTCTTACAGTATTTCTACCAAGGAAAACAAGCAATTGACATAAACTCTTACCTGTCTCTGACGGGTGGGGGGGTATAATATCTGCAACAATGGAAACTTCAAATGTTCTTTAAAACGTTATGCATGTTCATTAACTACATGTTTTAATGAAATGTTTCAATCTTATAAAAAACCTTAATTCAGTAAATACTGTGTAACCACTATCCTGCTTTCAGCATTTTAACTTTTTACCATATTTGAAGTTAAAATTATTAAAGAAGGTATAGGTTAATCACTGACTTCTGTGACAAACTTTTTCTGTAAAGGACCAGGATAGTAAATATTTTCAGCTTTCTGGGCCATGTAGTCTCTGTTCTAACTACTCTGTAACATGAAAACAAACAGTATGTAAACAAATGGGTGTGGCCAGTTTTGGTCCATGGGATCACTGTTGGCTGATCCCTGGTTTTTCTCATATAAATACAAAATAAACCCCTAAATAAAATATAGTCAGTGGCAAAAGAGTCACACTGCATTCGGTAAGGCAGCATTTCCCAAGCTGATCTTTAAAAGCGTGTTCCCAGGATGCCTGAGTGGCTCGGTTAGTTGGGCATCTGCCTTTGGCTCGGGTCATCATCCCAGGGTCCTGGGATCAGGCCCAGCATCGGGCTCCCTGCTCACTGGGGGAGCCTGCTTCTCCCTCTCCCTGTGCTGCTCCCCCTGCTGTGCTCACTCTCTCTCCCTCTCTAATAAATAAAATCTTTAAAAAATAAAAATAAAAAAATAAAAGCGTGTTCCCTACACAAGAAAATCGAATGGTCTTAGGTTAAACAAAATTCACAGATTTCAGTACTGAGTACTGTAGGGCTACTCACAACCCTCCATAGGCTAATATATATTAATGAATCTTAATGAATCCCCAAAGAAGGAAGTTTCCCAGCAGTGTATCAGAGCACTGTTAGCAGGTAATAACAAAAAGGGGGGAAGGTGTTAAAGTTAATAAATAAATTTTAAGAAACTGATTTTATCTCCCTCATTTTATTCCCTGCAAAATTCTCAACTCAGCCTTTAAATTTTTACTTCTATATCTGTTAGGTCTTTTAAGAGATCATGCACATATGTACATATTGTATCCAAACACAAAAACTGGTTTAAAATTACGTCCTTTGAGGAGCGCCTGGGTGGCTCAGTCAGTTAAACATCTGACTCTATTTCAGCTCAGGTCATGGTCTCAGGGTTGTGAGATCGAGGACTGCACTGGGCTCCACTCTGGGCATGGAGTTTAAGATTCTCTCTCTTTCCCTCCCCTCCTAGCCCTCCCCACCCCTTCTCCCTCTCTAAAAAAAAAATGAACAAAATAAATAACATCCTTCAAACAATTCAAAAGCAACTGCATAGCTATATAACTAACTTTATTAACTCCAATTTTTGAACACATTTGGGTACACTGTTAGAACTAGTTTCTTTAGCTATTCATTGCCCTAGGCCTTCTCCAGTTCCACAAAATACAAAAAACCATCAAACTTATCAGGAAAGATATAAATAAATTTTCTCATCTCTATATAAATTCACAAACAACACTAAAAAAGGATTAAGGTTTATGACACACTAGTCCCTAATCCACAGACTGGAAAACTTTGCTTAACACTATTTAACTTGAATATTAATATTAAAAAAAAAGTACAGGGTCGCCTGGGTGGCTCAGTCGTTAAGCGTCTGCCTTCGGCTCAGGTCATGATCCCAGGGTCCTGGGATCGAGCCCCGCGTCAGGCTCTCTGCTCAGTGGGAAGCCTGCTTCTCCCTCTCCCACTCTCCCTGCTTGTGTTCCCTCTCTCGCTGTCTCTCTGTCAAATAAATACATAAAATCTTAAAAAAAAATAAGCTGAAAGGAAATTATCTTCAGGAATTTAAGAGAAATAAAAATTATGAACATGATCCTTTTAAAGTCTACTTATTCTGAATAGAAAAAAATTAGTCCTTCACCTTAAATACCTTACCAAGTAACACATGAAACCAACGCAATCATAAAGTTACCACAGAAAATAACTACCTGAAAAACATGTTCATGTCATTTAAACTTCTAAATTTAATAATTTCTTTGCTAGGGATGCCTGGGTGGCTCAGTCGGTTAAGTGTCTGCCTTCTACTCAGGTCATGATCTTGGGGTCCTACGATGGAGCCCCGTGTTGGGCTCCCTGCTTGGCGGGGAGTCTGCTTCTCCCTCTCCTTTTGCCCCTCCCCCCGCTTGTGCTCTCTCTCTCAAATAGATAAAATCTTAAAAAAAAAAAAAATTTCTTTGCTAGCCCTGATGCAGTTTTAACATTCTATAATCTATGGGCTGTACCAACAAGATGCCATAAATACTAACCAGTGGTTCTCAAACCTGAACATGCACCAGAATTACCTGGAGAGCTTGTTAAAATAAAGCAGACTGCAAAGAATATTCCCTTATTCTGACTCAGAAGGTCTGAAGTGGGACCCAAGAATGTATTTCTAACAAACTGCCAGGTTATACTAATGATGTTGGTCTGGGCACCACACTTTAAAAAAAAAAAAAAAAAAAGATTTCTTTATTTGAAAAAGAGAAAAAGCCTGCGCACAAGCAGAGGAGGGGCTGAGGGAGAGGCAGGGACAGAATCTCAAGCTGACTGCCTACTGAGCGTGAAACCCCACCAGGGGTTCAATCTACAACCCTGAGATCATGACCTGAGCCAAAACACAGGAGTGGGACGCTCAACCAACTGTTTCACCCAGGCACCCTTGGGAACCATAATTTTTTTTTTTTAAGATTTTATTTATCTGACAGAGAGAGCGTGAGCGCGCATGCATGCACACACACAAGCAGGGGCAATGGCAGGCAGAGGAAGAAGCACGTTCCCCGCCAAGCAAGGAGCCTGACTTGGGGCTTGATCGCAGACCACAGCATCAAGACCTGAGCCGAAGGCAGACACCCAACCAACTGAGCCACCCAGGCTCCCCAGGGAACCACACTTTTTAAACCACTATACTGAACAGTTTAAATGATTAGTTACTCTTGCCAATCTTATAAAATCTTCACAGAAATCACTGCAGTCATCTAATCAGGAGTTTGAAACCTTTTTTGTGCCATGAACTCCTTTGGGAGTTTGGTGAAGCCTTTGGATGGAACCCTTCTCAAAATAATGTTTTATTTTTTTTTAAAGATTTTTATTTATTTGAGAGAGAGAGAATGAGAGATAGAGAGCATGAGAGGGAAGAGGGTCAGAGGGAGAAGCAGACTCCCTGCTGAGCAGGGAGCCCGACGTGGGACTCGATCCTGGGACTCCAGGATCATGACCTGAGCCGAAGGCAGTCGCTTAACCAACTGAGCCACCCAGGCGCCCAAAATAATGTTTTAAATGTAAAGAACAAAATACAAAGGAAACCAATCTGAAGTAAGTTATCAAAATATTTTTTTAAATATGTTTTTTGCCAACATCGTACTCAATGGTGAAAAACTAAGAGCTTTTCCCCTAAGGTTAGGAAGAAGATAAGGATGTCCACTCTCATCACTTCTATTCAACATAGTACTGGAAGTCTTAGCCACAGCAATTTGACAACATAAAGAAATAAAAGGCATTCAAATTAGTAAAGAAAAAGCAAAACTCTCACTATTTGCAGATGACATGATACTAAATACAGAAAACCCTAAAGACTGCACCAAAAAACTAGAACTGATAAACGAATTCAGGAAAGTCACAGGATACAAAATCAATGTACAGAAATCTGTTTCATCCCTATATGCTAAAAAATGAAGCAGCAGGGGTGCCTGGGTGGCTCAGTTGGTTAAGCATCTGCCTTCAGTTCGGGTGGTGATCCCGGGGTCCTGGGAAGGAGCCCTACTTTGGCTCCCTGCTCAGCGGGGAGCCTGCTTCTTCCTCTCCTGCTGCCCCTGCTTGTACTCTCCCCCACCCCACCTTTCAAATAAATAAATCCTTAAAAAAAAAATGAAGCAGCAGAAAGTGAAATTAAAAAAAAAATCCCATTTACAATTGCACCAAAAACAATGAAATATCTAGGAATAACTTAACCAAAGAGGTGAAAGAGCTATACTCTGAAAACTATAAAACACTGATGAAAGAAATTCAAGATGATGCAAAGAAATGGAAAGACATTCCATGCTCATGGGCTGGAAGAATACTGTTAAAATGTCCACACTACCCAAAGCAATCCCTATCAAAATACCAACAGCATTTTTCAAAGAACTAGAACAATCCTAAAATTTATCTGGAACCACAAAAGACCGCAAATACCCAAAGCAATCTTAAAAAAAAAAACAAAACTGGAGGTATCACAATTCCACACTTTAAGTTATACTACAAAGCTGCAGTAATTAAAACAGTATGGTACTGACATTAAAATAGACACATAGATCAATATAATGGAAAACCCAGAAACAAACCCACAATTAAATGGTCAATTAATCTTCAATAAAGCAAGAATGAATACACAATGGAAAAAAGACAGTCTCAACAAATGGTGTTGGGAAAACTGGACAGCAACACGTGAGAGAATGAAACTGGACCACTTTCTTTCACCATATACAAAAATAAATTCAAAATGGATTAAAGACCTAAATGTGAGACCCGAAGCCATAAAAATCCTTGAAGAGAGCACAAGCAATAATTTCTCTGACATCAGCCATAGCAACATTCTCTAGATATGTCTCCTGAGGCAAGGGAAATAAAAATGAACAGATACAAATCAAGACCCAAAAAATAAAGAATCCAATTTAAAAAGGGGCAGAAGACATGAACAGACATTTCTCCAAAGACATCCAGATGGCCAACAGACACGTGAAAAAATGCTAAATATAAGCCATCATCAGGGAAATCAAATCAAAACTATAAGAGATCACCTCACACCTGTCAAAATGGCAGAATCAAGAAACAAGTGTTAAAAGGAAACCTCTTACACTGTTGGTGGGAATAGAAACTGGTACAGCCACTGTGGAAAACAATATGCAGTTTCCTCAAAAAATTAAAAATAGAACTACCCTATGATCCAGTACCCACTACTACCGGGTTTTTACCCAAAAAATACGAAGACACTAATTCAAAGGGATATATGCACCCCATGTTTATTGCAGCATTATTTACAATAACCAAACTATGAAAGCAGCCGTGTCCAACAATAGATGAATGGATAAAGAAGAGGTTGACCTGAGCCAAAGGCTCATGCTTAAAAGACTAAGCCACCCAGATGCCCCCTTAACAGCTTTTTAAACAACTACCATGATCTCAAAGTACTGAAAAGTATAAAAAGTGCCTTGAGATACGAACAACTGTAATGTGGTAAGAAATTATTTGTGATTTTGATTGGTGACAAATTCACAGATACTGCTAATAATACTGTGGGTTGTTGCCTCCATTCAAAATTGAAGGAAATGTTACATTTCAGTCAGTAATTAGTGAAAATAAAATTAACAGAATTTCTCGGGGCTCCTGGGTGGCTCAGCTGTTAAGCATCTGCCTTCAGCTCAGGTCATGATCCCAGGGTCCTAGGATCGAGCCCCACATCGGGCTCCCTGCTCAGCGGGGAATCTGCTTCTCCTTCTCCCTGTCTCCCCAGCTTGTGCTCTCTCTCTCTCTGAAATAAATAAATAAAAATCTTAAAATATAACATGTTTCCAAAGAGGCTATTGGTTGGGGCGCCTGGGTGGCTCAGTCGGTTAAGTGTCTGCCTTCAGCTCAGGTCATGATCCCAGGGTCCTGGGATGGAGCCCCACATCGGGCTCCCTGCTTGGCGGGAAGCCTGCTTCTCCCTCTCCCACTCCCCCTGCTTGTGTTCCCTCTCTCGCTGTGTCTCTGTCAAATAAATAAAATCTTTAAAAAAAATTAACAGAACTTCTGAATTCTATCCCTTTGGACACTGGAGGCCTGTGAACCTCAGGTAAAGAGCCCATATAAAAGTCAAAAAGGGAAGTATTTCTGTAAAGTATATTTCGAAAGAAAGTTGGCAGCAACAAGAGAAGATAGTTAAAAGCTAAACCATTTACAAAACTTTTGTCATACAAATAAAACGTTCTGAGTTTTAGAGCAGCTGTTTTTAAAAAATACTAGAATAAGGTACATTGACTATAGGGCTACTAAGAACTAGGAGAGGAAAAAAAAGAACTAGGAGAGTAATTTATTCAACCGTTAAATATCTGACTTCTTATATTCAACCTTAAACTAAGCATTCTCTAAAAAACAAATGATTCAGCTTAAAAGATAAACTGATCTTTATAAATTTTAGAAAGAGAACTAATGAAAAATTTTAAATTATTATCTTTTTGTAGTGACAATATTTAACTGTGTAATAACTGATGAAATGGCAAATCAAGTTAAATGCTTGCTTAAGGGGCACCTGGGTGGCTCAGTCGTTAAGCATCTGCCTTCAGCTCAGGTCATGATCCCCACATCGGGATTCCTGCTCAGCGGGAAGCCTGCTTCTCCCTCTGCCTCTCCGTCTCCCTCTGCTTGTGTTCCCTCTCTCGCTGTGTCAAATAAATAAATAAAATCTTTAAAATAAATAAAATAATGCTTGTTTAACCACTTGGCCTCTAACCACTAATAAAAATTGAAAAAAAAAATTCAACAAAAACAAATAATGCCAGCAACTTAGTAGATGCTTATTGCTTTTACTAGTTTCAAAATTTCATTTCATGCCCAAGTTATTATTTCCTGAATTCTGAATACTTTTAAAAAAATATATATACATTTTTAAAGATTTGAGAGAGAATGCACACGCGCTGGGCAGAGGGAGAGAGAGAATCTCAAGCAGACTCTCCACTGAGTGGGGAGCCCAACTTGGGTCTTGATTTCACAATGCCGAGAAAATGCACTGAGCCAAAACCAAGAGTCAGATGCTCAACCGACTGAGTCACTCAGGCGCCCCTGAATACTTCTGAATAAAGAAAAAGAACATCACTCCTATAATAGCTTTCCTCAAGTTTAAAAATGTTTGATGGGTTTTCACCAAGGCTAGTCTGCTGGTCTGAAAAGGAATATGCCAAGAAAATAGAAATGTCTATTAAGAAATAGTTTGCAGGGGTGCCTAGGTGGCTCATTCGGTTAAGTAGCTGCCTTCAGCTCTGGTCTTGATCTCAGGGTCCCGGGGATGGAGCCCTGCTAGATAGTGCTCCCTGCTCAGCGGGGAGTCTACTGCTCCCTTTCCCTCTGCCCTTCCCCCTTGCTTGTGCAGGCTCTCCCTCCCTCTCTCTCTCAAGTAAATAAAATCTTAAAAAAAAAAAAGTTTGCAATTGCAGAAATAAAGATGCTCTATCATTTATTCACTTTGCCTTATTTAATTTGTATTGTATTTAGCTAACAAAAGAGAGAGACTTAAAATCTAGCTAAAAACTGTTAAGGTAAGCACATTACACAACTATCATGGAAATTATGGACACCAACATGTTTGAGCATCTTACTTAACACCTCATGAGGTGACACCCTTTCATTGGACATGGACAGAAAGTAGCCAAAAATCAAGGGAGTTACATGTGACTCCACAATTCTCACAACCAAATTCAGACCAAGTACTGTCATTCAGAATTTTGTAAATGGAATCAAGCATTCCTAAATGTACATATTTAGAATGCAAACTGACATATATGCAAAGCGCATTAAAAATATATACATATTTATACATATATACAAAAAGTATATACAGATTGAAAAGTATCAGCAATTTGGGTAGAAAAAATATTTAAAGTTTCTACTTTACTACAGGTTTCATATTCAAAGAGAACAGTAGGAAAAACACATTAAATTGGACATACACATAGACCAGCAGGAAAACAGATCCAGTATCTAGCATGAGAATTTACCAAATAATTTTTCAAACTACCATTTAAAAATGTTAAAAGTCTAACATGACAAATGGAAATAGAGAACAGCACTACACTTGAAGAGAGCTCTGAAATCTCTTTTACTTTTATTTACTTCATTGTATAATTTCATGGTGTTAAGACTATTTTGATTAAATTTTGTTTACCTATATTATATTGCTAAAATTCTTAACTCTACGTTTATAAGAATAAAAAACTAGCTAAAGTTGAATTCTGATTTTTCTTTCTCTTCTGCCTCTCCTCCTCTTTTCAAGAATCCTAAATAAAAATAACCTTCCTGGAGTGTTTTAAGTCCTTAGAGAAAATATCTCTATATTGCAGACTAGTTTATACTTTGAGTTTCTACTATGGAATAAACACTCTATGTTAATGAAGCCTTGTGAAAGTCTTAAATCAATGTGAAAACCATTTGCTGTTTCACTGTCATATAAAAATATTAAATTCTACAATGATAGAAGGTAACGTCCCATATTTTAAGCTTAATTTACAGCAGAAACAATGGTTCAATATTTCTGAAAACTTCTGACAAACTTATAATAATAGATGACCATATCTAAAGCCATTAAATTGTGTTGCTTCACCTAACGATACATTCAATTTTTAAATCAGTGGTTGTTCTGAAAATAAAAAAGAATTACCACATACCTCCTATGATTCAATTTTATGGCACAAATGACCGGAAGAGATGAAGAACTTTTGTCAAAGAATCCCTCCCTGCCCAAAGAGAACACACACACACTTTACCCACTTCTAGAAATGATATTGTTGTCTGCTTCAGTAGATTTTAAACCTGCAGATGAGGACATGTTCACCACTCTCTCCAGCACCCAAACAGGGCCCAGTACATAGCAGATCCGCAAAAAAAGATGTCCAATAAATGAATTTAAATGTCCCGTTCAAGCGTTTTCAACTCAAATTCCTGGAATAAGGACATCTGCTTGTTCAGGTTTAACAATGTCTTGGAACTAAATTTACTCCTTTGCTTTTCTGTATCATTTTACAGATGCTTCTGCCCACATTATTTCATTTAATCCCTCTTTGTGAACTAAACTCGCAAAACATACCTTTTGTAAATGGTAAGGGCATTTATAATTAACCTAAAATACAAGAAAAGGGGACTTTTTTATTTAACCAAGGATCGTAAGTTGACAAGCCAAAATAAAACGAATTTGTCTAAAAGTGATTATAACAGGATCTAGCTTCTAGTCTGATATTCATAGATTTGGGGAAGAGGAAAATGGTTTCTTTTCCGGAATCTCTTGGCGGGGATGACACCCTTTCAGAGCTCCTGATAAACAGAAAGTAAAGGGTAAACAAGCGCCACCCTTAAGAAACTATCTCGGACCGTCAAGTTGGGAAAACCGGCCAACGACTGCTGAGACATTTAAGTACTTCAAAAACAATTTCTGCGGGAATTTCCCCAATCACCCCGGCCGCTTCCCGGCGGGCCGCCAGGTTTTCCCGGCGGCGGGAGGATTGTGAGCCCTGCTTCTGTCCCGGCGTAAGCTGCCGCACAATGACAGCGACACGGTGGGTCTCGCGCGGCCTGCGTCCGGGACGGCCGGCTCGGCGCCCCGCGGCCCCGGGGGGCCCCCCAACAGTGGCAGCCCCTCCCCCGAGCCCTTCCTGGAGCGCCCGACAGGCCAGAAGGGAACCCGGCCGGGCTCCGGAGGAGAAGCCACCGGCGGGGCGGGTGGCAGTACGCGGCGGACCTCCGAGCAGGGGACACTTTTTTAACGAAAGGAACATTTTATGCTTCTTTCAGGGTTTCTGCTAAGTGGCCACATTCCAGCCCCAAAGTCAAGAGGCCTGAATGCTTGCGGGCGGGGGAGCACAAGGGATTTACTTCAAATTTGAGAACCAGCTGCCCCAGAGGCTGGCAGAGCCCCATCCCACGAGGAAAGAGGGGTGCCAGGCAAAACGCGGCGCGTCCCCTCACACCCTCAGGGTGGGGCAGGCCTCTTGCCCTCCCCGGGATCCCCACCGCCGGCGGCACACTCCCGGGCTAGGGGCTCAGGTGAGGGACTACTTCGTTACCTCTCTGCGCGGAGGCGAGCGAGGAGGTGATGAGCCGCGCGGCGGCCGCGCCGCAAGTACAAGCGCCGCAGCCGGACATCTCCGCTGGGCCTACGCCGGGGCTTTGCCCCCTGCTGCCCTCCGGGTCTCAGCGGCCCGACTCCTATTCGTAGGGCGCGCTAACTTGGCCCCGTACCCTCCCGCCGACCCTAGGCTCAGTGCAGAGTTCACCCGCCTAGCAGCCAGGCTTTCGCGCTCTTCGTACCCGAATGCCGTCTACTCAGTAGAGTAGACACTTAACCCCTCTCCCTCCCTCCCTCCCCCTCCTTCTCTTCCCCCCCCCCACCTCCCCTCCGCCTACCGGGCCCGGGGAGCGTGCGCGCGCCTGCGTCCTAGGCCTAGGGAGGGGGCGTGAGCACGCGCTGCGTGTACATGCGTGATACACCGACGAGCGGCGAGGGGAAGGGGGCGGTAACCTGGGCGCCAATGAGCACGCTACGGCAGGCGGCCAGCCCCAATTGGGACAACTACAATTCCCGACGTGCAATTCTTCCGGGAAAGTCCCTTTATCCTAGCGTCGAAAAGTGTGGTACAGACGCTGAGAGATGCATGTCGGGAGTTGTAGTCCCAACCGGTCGCAGTCACTCCGGGCCATTCTCGGTTGGTACCGGGGAAGGTCAAAGTGAGACGGGTGGCTTAGTCAGCCCCAGGATTCTTCAGTATCCTTTGGCTGCTGCTAGATGCTTCAGATTGAATAAGTTCTTTCCTCTGGGGATTCCACATCTTATGTACCTTATCTTCTCCTTCTCTTTAGTTTCACTTGTTAACATGGAAGTGTTTTTACCTAGTCCCCCCGAGCTACAGCTGTTGGGTGACAGCTCTCTTGTTCTTCCGAGCCAAGTAGTGATAACTCTTCCAGCTGTAGCTAGTCCCTGGGTGCTTTATGATTCTTTGTCGTTTCCCTTAAGGGTTTAACTTGATCACACCCTGGTAAATAGTTCTCTTACCCTTTTGGACATCTGTCTGCCTGGCTGATTCCTCTCCAGACAGCTAAAGCAGGTCGACCAGCTGCACAAGTGGAGGATGGTGACAAATGAATCAGACTCTTTTCCCATCTTGGTTGGCACCAGACTATTTACTTTGTAAGATTTTGATCAACTCCAAAGCCAGGTGAGCTTGGATGCCAGGTGAGCTTGGATGCCCTTAGTTCTGAGCTTAGGTGAAGCGCAGGAGGTGGGGGGCAAGGAGAAGAGGGGCAAGCCAGAGTCTAGCCCAATCACACAAGTTATTTAGTCCTCATCAGTCTTGGGTCAGAGAAATGTGGCATGAGAAAGGGCATTGGCCTTGGCCCAGGCCACAGGTGCTCTGTGTTTTTCTCTCTGATGGAACTGACTCCTGCTACTTCTTCAGCTTAAAATGCAGAGAACAGAAGGGAGCCTAGGTATTCCTTAGCTGCCTCTATTAATAGAATTTTGAGAGAGGAGAGATTCTAAAGTTCCCTCCCTCCAGTGTTATCAAACTGTGTTCCTAGAATCCCTCAGAAACCATAGCTCTGTGATGGGAGTGAGGGGATTCAAGGGGTGGACCTTCCATGTCTGCTCCTCCATGCCATTTCTCAGTCAGTCAGAGCAGCTGTGCTTTTATGTGTTTCATTTTTGGGGGTTTTGTTGGAAAATAGAAATATTCTGCTTTAAAACAGTGTTCAAAAACCATTGATTCTAGTATAAAGCTCTTTTAGTAGTGAGCTAACCAGATCACATGGACCCTAATACCCAATTTAAATTCCTTTCATCCCACTTCACCTTCTATTTCAATTACATACAATTTCCTTCTTCTTACAGAAATAAAGAAGTTACTCCTTTAAACCCATAGATTGCAAGCTGAATAAAAGCACAGTTAAGGTTCACCTGAAGGCTTCCTTTTCTCTGACTATTCTAGGAATTTGACTTCTCATTCAGTCAACAAATATTGAGGACCAATTATATGCCAGGCACTGAGGAAATAGCGCTGAATTAAAAAAAAAAAAAAAAAGGTTCTCTTGAGGCACCTGGGTGGCTCAGTTGTTAAGCGTCTGCCTTCAGCTCAGGGTCCTGGGATCGAGCCCCGCATCGGGCTCCCTGCTCAGCGAGAAGCCTGCTTCTCCCTCTCCCACTCCCCCTGCTTGTGTTCCCTCTCCTGCTGTCTCTCTCTGTCAAATAAATAAATAAAATCTTTAAAAAAAATGTTTCTCTCATGGAGCTTCTGTTCTAGTGGGGAAAGATAAGACAGACAGTAAACAAAACAAAAATATATGCCACTGGTATGACGACAGGAATATCCTTATATTGTTGTGTAATATATCCTTATATTATTCCCAGGATGATTAAGCATTTAATTCTATTTACAGATTGATGTTTTGTGTTTAGCCTGTATTCCCAGCTGGACTTTGAGCTCTTTGAATACAGGTATTTCATTATATACTTGGGCCTAATAGACAGTAGAAAATCAGTAAGTACTTGACTAAATACTTATTTTCCAACAGTGCTTTTGCTTGGCAGAAACCTGGGGCAGTGTCTTTAGAAAATCCTATATATAACCAGAGCAAATTATAATTCACAAAGAGGTGTTAATAGACACAAATTCTACAAATTTATACAATGGTTAATCTAACTGATGAGTGTCCCAGAAGGAATTCCCAGGAGATGCCTGATTTGCAGAGTATAGACTTTGCCCTAGAGAGTACAAAACAAAGGGAGCCGTACACAACTCAGCTTAACTTTTTCTCAGGAATGTGAACAAGGGCCATGTGGCTTTGGCATCAGACTGGTGATGGTTTCATCACACAGGCAACATGAGTTTGGTAGTTTCAGTGCATCATCCCACAACTATGCTCCATGGGACAGATTATACCTGGATTATTAGGATCAGCACCCAACAAACATGGATTGGGACAGTAACTTTGTGCTAGGTTCTTTAATGGTGTAAGTCTTTCTTTTTCTTTTAAGATTTTATTTTATTTATTTGAGAGAGAGTGAGAGAGAGCTCACAAGAGGGGGTAGGGTCAGAGGGAGAAGCAGACTCCCTGCGGAGTAGGTAGCCCGATGTGGCACTCGATCCCGGGTCCTGGATCATGACCTGAGCTGAAGGCAGTCGCTTAACCAACTGAGCCACCCAGGCACCCATTTTTGTTTGGTTTGGTTTGGTTTTTTTTAAAGATTTTATTTATTTGTCAGAGAGAGAGAGAGAGAGAGCGCGCACAAGCAGGGGGAGCTGTAGGCAGAGGGAGAAGCAGGCTCCCTGCTGAACAAGGAGCCTGATGTGGGACTCGATCCCAGGACTCAGATCATGACCTGAGTTGAAGGCAGATGCTTAACCGGCTGAGCCACCCAGGCGTCCCTGGTGTAAGTCTTATAGTGGTGTTCAAATTGGGGAACTTGTACGGTGAGGATATACCAAGACTTCCTGTTTGGTATTGGAGCACAGAGGGTTGTCAAGTTTAAATAAAATAACATCTGTTTGGGAATGAGTTCAAATGTAAAGGATCATTCTTTAGGAACCACTTGGCTGTTTGACAAATGTTCCATTTTACAAGGGTAGGCTCCCTGACCTGAAATTCACAGGTTGGGCAGTGTTCTTGCTCCAAGGTGTGGCCAGGTAGCTAAGAGATGGAACAGAGGTTGCTGTCTGGGCGAAGAGCCAGGAGGCTGAGGAAGTACACTAAGACCTTCTCTCACTTGGCACTGCATGGATAACCTCTGGTCCGGTTGCTCTCAGGCCATTCCTTCAAGTTCTGGATTTGGAAGCACAGAGCCATTTGAGACTTTCCCTGTGATAAAATGGATCTTCTATCAGAAGGGTAATATCATCCTATGGTCATATCTTACCAGCGTTTTGGAACAAAAAATTTCCATATCACACCTACTTTCAACTCATTTCTGACAGGTTAATAACACTTAAAAAAGAAAGTCAAGTGCAATTTTCCAGCTAAAATAGTTTCACTAGAGTAGCCGACTGCTTATCCTGAGTTATTTACCTTTTATGACCTACATAGCTGAAAGCATATAACTTTCTATGTCTCCATTTTGTGTAAAACTCTTTTTTTTTTTTTAACCCCTTTTATACTTGATTCCACCTGCCAGGATTGTGAATATTGTGAGTTACTAAGTGAAAAATATTTTTATAGGTTAGAGAGTCAGGGAGTCATCCAGTTTAGCACTGGATTTTTCAGATGAGGAAACAGGCTTCTAAAAAGTTGGGATTCGGGGTACCTGGGTGGCTCAGTCATTAAGTGTCTGCCTTTGGCTCAGGTCATGATCCCAGGGTTCTGGGATCAAGCCCCACTTCGGGCTCCCTGCTCAGCGGGAAGCCTGCTTCTCCCTCTCCCACTCCCCCTGCTTGTGTTCCCTCTCTCACTGTGTCTCTCTCTGTCAAATAAATAAATAAAATCTTAAATAAATAATAAAAAGTCGGACTCTACAAAGGTCACATAATGAGTCTGAAACAGAGAGAAAAATAGAGTCCAAGTCTCTTGATCTTAAAATCTGTGTTTCTCAGTTGTTGCTTTTTAAACCTCGGGCTCCCTTTGATAAACACCAAAGTCTCACCTTCTTCACCAGAGATTCAGGTACATCCTCTTAGAAAGCCATGATTCTGTTGGGAATCACTCTATCTTCTGAATAAAGACATTTCTTTTGCATGGCTGGACACCAGTCCTTCAGATTAGCAGACATTGATCCTTCCAGGCATGTAAAAGGAACTCAACATTTATATTTTAAAAAATAAGGACCAAAAAGAAAAAAAAAGGTGGGGGCTTATGTTTATAGGTAGTGTGAGACTCAAAATAATACTAACAACATTGTATAGAATTTTACAAAGTGACTTCCCAACCACTTTCTTATCTGATTCTCATAACAACACACTGAGGTACTGTTATTATTTTCATTTTGGTCTTGGCAGCTGAGAAAATTAAGATACAGAGGGTTTAAGTGACTTGTCCAGGGTCACAGCAGAACCAGGAGTCATACCCTAATCTCCACAACTGTTTTCATTACTTGCCTACTTTATCTGATAAGATTTTAGGGATCTGCGGAATCTCCACGCCCTACCCAGAAATATCTCACATCAGGGACTAAAAAACTGTCATTCCGTGAAGGCAGTGATCCCCATCCCTCTTCTTAAGAATGACCTACCTGGGGGTTTGTTAAAATTTATGTAGGCCCCTCCCCTAAAGGTTTTGATAAAATAGTTTGGAGTAGGGCTCAGGAATCTATTTTTATTGCTAGACTCAGGAGATGCTAAGGCTTATTTGCAGAAATGAATAAGGTGCATTTGCCCTGTGGTGAGAGAAGCCTGTGCCTTTATTTCTTAAGATCTCTTCATTAGGGTCCCTTCAGTTGCCACCATTTTCTCACTCAGGAGGTTGCTGCCTAGCCTTGGTATAGTAGGGAGACCAAGGGGTCTACAGGTTGATGCTTACCATCCTCCTGGGCCTGTCTTTGGGGGCTGGTGGTGACCTCAGATAGCACAAGGCCCCCTTTATCCTTGATTAGAGGACAGTCCTCCATCCTGATGTTCAGGAAGATGGTCAGCAGAGGGCACTAACTTACCACAGTTTCCCTCTTTGAATCTGTCGGTGGGGGGTGATGTTGGGGGGTGTTGTTTTTAAAGCTAATCTATTTGGAACTTCTGGTATACCAAATCTTGAAGACAGTGCTAGGAAATTTTTTTTTAATTTAAATTTAATTAGCCAACTTATAGTACATCATTAGTTTCAGAGATAGTGTTCAATAATTTATCTGTTTTATATACCACCCAGTGCTCATCACCACTTTTTTTTTTATGTTAGTCACCATACATTACATCATTAGTTTTGGATGTAGTGTTCCATGATTCATTGTTTGTGCATAACACCCAGTGCTCCACGCAGAACGTGCCCTCTTTAATACCCATCACCAGGCTAACCCATCCCCCCTCCCCTCTAGAACCCTCAGTTTTTTTCTCAGAGTCCATAGTCTCTCATGGTTCGTCTCCCGCTCCAATTGCCCCCCCTTCGTTTTTCCCTTCCTGCTATTGTTCAGTATTTTCTGAAGGGCAAAGATGTCAGAGGTAGAAGGACTCGTATGTGGATTCCATCCAGCTGGGTTACTTCTGGCAAGTAAACTTTATAAGCCTGTTTTTTCAACTAAAAATTGGAGTGTTCTGACCTCCTAGGGTAAATGTAATAAAGAAATTATTCTTTGACCCATAACACAGAAGGTGCTTAATAAATAATAAAGATCTTTTTTACTGTGAAATGCTGTAATTTATGACTTTCCTTTTATGCCTGTAAAAAAACCTTTTTTTTAAGTTGTGTTTCCTAGCCAGCTTGTTGGTGACCTTACCCACTCCATTATACCTTAGCACTGTGGGGAGCTTGCTTGATTTCAAATGAGAAACTGAAAGACAATTTAAATAAAAACTTGGCGGGGGGGAAGAAAAACTGAAAGAGATGAAAGAGAGAGGATGTGGACCCTTGGTTTATAAGTCCTTTTCAGTTTGCAGTTAACTTGCATTAGCCATAACATTAGATAATCAAAGGGATATTTACTTCAGGAACAATTGTAACTATTCCTTTCAAGCAATATTTATTTATACACGAGCACCCACTAGGCTTTGTGTGTAAAGTAGTAAATCAGTAATTGGTAAATTAGTCAATAATGAGGAAATAAGGAGAAAAGGCTTTTGAGTCACCAAAATAGATGTTGCAAATCTGGAACAGCAAAGTTCATGGACTTTGTTCACACCTAGGCCTTCAGAACCTCACTCGGAGTCTGTTGACTCATTTGTATCCCCATCTCACTAGTGAGTACACTGGAAAGGAGAGAGGCGTTGAAACAGGCAAATTAACCACAGCTAAAGGGTTTTCTAAGAGCCTGACAAAAAAGGAGGAAACAGAAAAATGGAAGCAGGAACTCAACAAGAAGAGTATATAGTCTGAATTTATTTGGTATTGGCCAAATTTCTTATATATCATATCATCCCTGGTTGCCATTTTATTATACTACCATAATAATCGGTGTTCATAATTGCATTCCTGATACATCAAGAAATTGAATTGTGTTATTTCTGTTTTTAAAAAAGAATATATACTTTCTTATAAAGATTTCTACTCAAAATAGATCAGAATGTTAAATTTTGGAGTTTAAATAGAGGTAATAAAATTGAATTTTCTGGAACACCGTCTTTGGGGTGATCTGTGGTGGACGTTTTGAGGGCAGCTGTCCTGCGGCTTGCGCGCCCCGGAATGCCTCCTGTGGAAGCCTGAGCTGGCTGTGTAGCTTTCTCCCTTTGTCTCATAACCATGTCCACCAATGAGAATGCTAATTCACCAGCTGCTCGCCTTAACAGATTCAAGAACAAGGGGAAAGACAGTACAGAAATGAGGCAGCGCTGAATAGAAGTTAATGTGGAGCTAAGCAAAGCTAAGAAGGATGACCAGATGCTGAAAAGGAGAAACGTGAGCTCGTTTCCTGATGATGCTACCTCTCCACTACAGGAAAACCGCAACAACCAGGGCACTGTAAATTGGTCTGTTGATGACATTGTCAAAGGCATAAATAGCAACAATTTGGAAAGCCAGCTCCAGGCTACTCAAGCTGCTAGGAAACTGCTTTCTAGGGAAAAACAGCCCCCCATAGACAACATAATCCGGGCTGGTTTGATTCCAAAATTTGTGTCCTTCTTGGGCAGAACTGATTGTAGTCCCATTCAGTTTGAATCTGCTTGGGCTCTCATTAACATTGCTTCTGGAATGTCAGAACAGACCAAGGCTGTGGTAGATGGAGGTGCTATCCCAGCATTCATTTCTCTGTTGGCATCTTCCTATCCCCACATCAGTGAACAAGCTGTATGGGCTCTAGGAAACATTGCAGGTGATGGTTCAGTTTTTCGAGACTTGGTTATCAAGTATGGTGCAGTTGACCCACTGTTGGCTTTCCGTGCAGTTCCTGATACGTCATCTTTAGCATGTGGTTACTTACGTAACCTTACTTGGACACTTTCAAACCTTTGTCGCAACAAGAATCCTGCACCCCCATTAGATGCTGTTGAGCAGATTCTTCCTACCTTAGTTCATCTCCTGCATCATGATGATCCAGAAGTATTGGCAGATACCTGCTGGGCCATTTCCTACCTTACTGATGGTCCAAATGAACGGACTGAAATGGTTGTGAAAACAGGAGTTGTGCCCCAGCTTGTGAAGCTTTTAGGAGCTACTGAATTGCCCATTGTGACTCCTGCACTGAGAGCCATAGGAAATATCGTTACTGGGACGGATGAACAGACTCAGGTTGTAATAGATGCAGGAGCACTTGCTGTTTTTCCCAGCCTCCTAACGAACCCCAAAACTAATATTCAGAAGGAAGCTACGTGGACAATGTCAAACATTACAGCTGGTCGCCAGGACCAGATACAGCAAGTTGTGAATCATGGATTAGTCCCATTCCTCGTTGGTGTTCTCTCTAAGGCAGACTTTAAGACACAAAAGGAAGCTGTCTGGGCTGTGACCAACTATACAAGTGGTGGGACAGTTGAATAGATTGTATACCTTGTTCATTGTGGCATAATAGAACCATTGATGAACCTCTTAACTGCAAAAGACACCAAAATTATTCTGGTTATTCTGGATGCCATTTCAAACATCTTTCAGGCTGCTGAGAAACTAGGTGAAACTGAGAAACTTAGTATAATGATTGAAGAATGTGGAGGTTTGGACAAAATTGAAGCTCTACAAAACCATGAAAATGAGTCTGTGTACAAAGCTTCATTAAACTTGATTGAGAAGTTTTTCTCTGTAGAGGAAGAGGAAGATCAGAATGTTGTGCCAGAAACTACCTCTGAAGGCTATACGTTCCAAGTTCAGGATGGCACTCCCGGGACTTTTAACTTTTAGATTGTACAGATGAGGCAGAAAGTTGTTTGTTGTGTACTCTGTTTGGTGGAAGTTTGTCTTACTGTTTCTCTACTAAGAACTCTTTTTAAATGTGTTTTGTTATTGTAGCACTTTTTTTTTTAAAGTTGATGGGTTTTTTTTTAAACTTTTTATTTATTTATTCATGAGAGACAGAGAGAGAGAGAGAGAGGCAGAGGGAGAAGCAGGCTCCCAAGGAGCAGGGAGCCTGATGCGGGACTCGATCTCAAGACCCTGGGATCATGACCTGAGCCGAAGGCAGACGCTTAACCATCTGAGCCACCCAGGCGCCCTATTGTAGCACTTTTTACAACAAAACTCTACTTGACCAGTTCCAAACTGTACAACCTGTATGAAGCTCCTCCTCAGTGGGTTTCTTATTTCTATGTAGAATCTCCTCTCTTGCAGTGTCCTGTAAATAAAGATTAAATTCCACTCTTTTCTTTAAAAAAAAAATTTGAATTTTCTGGAAAACTACTTTTGTAGAACTGAATTTCCTATGATACCATAAAAACGAAGCATCACCTTGTTAAATCTAAACAAATTTTCAGCCTTTTCCATTTCCTGAAAATTCGTACTGTGTGGTACACAGTAATAACAGAAACATATATATAATGGTTACTATCTGCCAGTAACTAATATATACTATGTTCATGTATATGTTTGACTAATCCCCGTAACAGCTCCATAAAGTAGTTTTCTCAAGTTTATAGTTGAGGAAACTGAAACATACTGAGGTTAATAACTTTCCAATATTGTACTGCTAATATGTAAAAGAACCAATATTTGAACCTAGATAGTCTGGTTCTAGAGTGATGCATTTAACCACTGCATTATACTCTGCAGGACTCACTATTAGGTCCTCTTGGATGAAACACATTTTTTTTAAGAGAGAGAAAGAATGCAGGGGGAGGGGGGCAAAGAGAGAGGAAGAGAGAGAATCTTAAGCAGGTCCCATGCTGATGCAGAGCTTGATCTCATGACCCTGAGATCATGACCTGTGCTGAAATCAAGTTGGATACTTAACGGACTGAGCCACCCAGGCGCCCTGAAACACATTTTTTGTTGCATTAATGGGCTTATAAAAAGTAAGAAAATTCTCTAAGAACTTACATACAAACTCTTATGTAACTGCATAGAATGAAAATTTATCATTTTATTTTTCAAATTTTTATTTAAATTCTAGTTAACGTATAGTGTAATATTGATTTCAGGAGTAGAATTTAGTGATTCATCACTTACATGTAACACCCAGTGCTCATCATAACAAATGCCTTCCTTAATACCCATCACCCATTTAGCCCACCCCCCACCCACCTCCCTCCATCAACCTTCAGTTTATTTTCTATGCTTAAGAGTCTTATAGTTGAGGAATTTCCCTTTTCTTCCTCTTCCCATATGTTCATCTCTTTTGTTTCATAAATTCCACTCAGATATGAGTATTTTAAAGAATAATAAACTCAGGAGTCATTATTATTATTATTAGAGTGATGGGTCATGGGAAAGGGTGGAGGGCTCCTTCCAGGGTTGTGTAAAATCCTTTTAAGGGTGGTTTCCCCTTAGGGCCTTGAGTGGGGCGGGGGTGGGGGGTCCCTGCCTACCTGCCTGCCTTCCAACTATCCATCATTCCCCCCTCTGAAAAGATAATCCTAACTGCTGTTAGGGAAGAAGGGCGACGACTGATCAGAACTACTTCCTGCTGGTCAGGGGCATTGGATGGGGCAGCAGTCAGGGTTCCTCTCATCTCAATCTATCAAGGGGTCCCCTGTAGATGTCTGGTTTGACTTCTATGTGAGGCTCCATCTGAACCACCATTTGGAGTTTGATGATCTTTACTCTGGAAGATATGAAGCGGGTTAGGGCATTTAGAAGGCAAGGCCCAAAGCACGATGATGCAAGACCGAGTAGAGCCAGGAGTCCTTCGAGAGATAGAGGAGGTTTTAGTGAACTCCCCACATACTGTGAGGAGAGGGCGGGCGAAAGGGATGCAATAAGGATTATGATTTTGATGGGATATAGGGAAAGTAACATTTAAGAAGACTTACCTGTATCTTGTCACTTCAAGACTAGTTTGAGGTCCTCTCTGGGTTCACAGAAGGATTTTAGTTCCTTGTTGTTAGGCACCATTGGGGACCAGGGTTTGATTCTGGAATGGTGGACACAGGCTTCAAATTTAGGCACTTTGATTGCTGTTGGAGTGGCTAAAATCACTGTATGCAGGCCTTCCCAGACGGACTCTAACAAGCACTTGGTAAATATCCCACTTGCTGTTGTGCTGGCCCCCGGGACTGGGTTAGGACACCCAAGGCCATTCTCTTTAAAGCTGAGGCCCTGAGGAAGGTCCTCTTGAGATTTTTAAAAGCTTTTTCTGACTCTGGATCCCACATTAATAGATGGGTACCAGCTGTCTGGGTGTCCTTGATAAACCAATAGAGGGGGTGTGTTATTTCTCCATATCCTGGTATCCACATTGCAACAGTGACAGTGTCCTGTTAAGCCCAAACAACCTTTCCGACAAGGGAAAGTTGTGGGGTCCTTAAGGAGTAGAGGAATGGGCACTGCTGTTAAGGCCCAACCCACTTTGGCCTGAGTCGCCCAGACCCGGGAATTAATATCAGTCTCTATTAAGGGGAGACAATTGCTAGTCTGCCCAGGGGCTATCAATATGAGAGTATGTCTACCTAAGAGAGGTGTGGGGCTCTCTCAGGCATTAAGAAAGAGTGAGAGAAAATTAGATCTCCCCAGGTGTATCCCAGAAGGCAAGAAAAAATTTGACTATTGGATCCCCCCAGTGACGCCCTTACTGACAACACTGTGGTTGGACAGTAGGCCTGGGGTAGAGAGTAGAACAGAAAAGGTGGCTCCAGTATCAGGAAGGAAATTGACTGGTTTTCCTCCTATTTCCGAAATTACCTGAGCCCCTGGGTTCCCTATGGTGAGCTGTTTTGGAGGAGCCACCACACAAGACCCTGGGCCCCATCAGTCCCGATCAGGGGCTCTGGCCACCTGAGCCCTCCCAGATGGAGGTCCCCAAGGGCATTCAGATTTCCAGTGTCCTCCTCCACAAGCAGGACAAGGGTTACTGGGCCTTGGTTTTTGCCAAAGGGGGCATTCGTACTTCCAGTGTCCTGGGTGGCCACAGAGGCCAGAGCCTTGGGAGGCTGAGCTGGCAACAGCATGCAAGACTGCAGCTAAAGCCTCAGACTTCCTCTTTAGCTTCTGTTCCTCACTCTCCTCTTGGTCCCAATTGTAAATGACCCACTGGCAGCTTGTTACAGCTCTTCTAGGGTCCCCTTGGGGCCAACAGCCAACTTTTGTAGTTTTTTCCAAATATCTGGGGCAGATTGGGTCTTTAAGAATGATCTTGGCCTCAGGAGAGCTGGGGGAGATAGCTATGTATTTAATGAGAGACTCTCTCAATCTTTCTAAGAAAACTGTTGATGTTTTCTTCCTGAGTTTGGGTTAACAGTTTGCATCATGTTTACCAACAGACCCAAATATCTTTTACAAGAGACTTTGAAAGCTATCTTAACAATTACTCATGAAAACTTTGAGACAGATAAGATTACCACCATTTTTTACCAACAGACCCAAATATCCTTTAAAAGCACAAACTTTGTCTGGTAATCAAAGCCTTAGCACTTTATCCTGTTTGGAAAAGACCTAGATGTAATCCCATCTATCATCCAAGCAAAACTTTTCTTAACAATTACCCAACAAAACTCTGAGATAGACAAGATTAACCACCATTTTATTGCAAGCTTATTTGACCTTCAGCAAACCTAGATAGGATCATTCCCATTTCTAAACCTCATCAGCTTGGATAGATGAGCAGACACTTTGTTTTTTTCCACCGAAGTGGAAATATGCAGTCCATAACAGGCAGGTAGAAGACAGGGAAAAAGAAAGGGAGTTGTCAGCTGCTTGGGAATATTCCTTGAAGTCTCTGTCCAGAGGTAGACTAACCACTTGGCTCCAATTATAGCCATTAACCTGGGAAATGAGGGAGAAGCCCCCCATGTACTGTTCAATCCCTCTATGATGCAGGTTTGGAAGTGACGGTGATACCAGTTTCCAAGGGGATCATTAGGGTCCCACTTGGGGTCTTGAGGTGGTACAGCCTGGGCTTCAGTTGGAAACTGAAGCCACCTATGGGCTCATCCATCCCTTGATCCCCATATCTTTCAACAGTGGCCAGGAACCCACATTTTTCTGCTTTGGAGAGGGCCTGATTTAATAGAGGCATTACATCCAGTTTGGAAAACTTTGAGGGCCCCCTTCATCTCAGGTCTTGTAATGGCACCTCCCCTTGGTTCCCCTTGGAGCACTACCTGTTCTTGCAGAGGGTAAAGCCCTTGAGCACAACAGGGGTTCCAGGATATCATGGGACAGATACGGGGACCTGATCTTACCCTAGGAAGGATGGAGCCAGGGATGGAGAGTCTCCTGTGGACTCCATTTGCCTACTACTTTTTATTTTTTAAGATTTTATTTACTTATTTGACAGAGAGACACAGCGAGAGAGGGAACACAAGCAGGGGGAGCAGGAGAGGGAGAAGCAGGCTCTCCGTGGAGCAGGGAGCCCGATGTGGGGCTCGATCCCAGGACCCTGGGATCGTGACCTGAGCCGAACGCAGATGCTTAACCGACTGAGCCACCCAGGCGCCCCATACAGTGAATTGATTTTCAATAAGAGTGCCAAGTCCATTCCATGGGAAAGAAGAATCTTTTTACCAAATAGTGCAGGGTCGACCAGATATCTACATACAAATGAAGCTGGAGATAGATATATATATATATACCTATCTCCAATATATATAGATACATGCAATCAAATATATAGATATATAACTATCTCCATATATATAGATAAATAGATATACTCAAAATGAATCAAAGACCTAAATGTAATGCTAAAACTATAAAACTTTCAGAAGAAAATATAGATGTAAGTTCATGACCTTGGATTAGGCAACAGTTTCTTAGATATGACACCAGAAGTGTAAGCAACCAAAAATAAATAAATAAGACTTTATCAAAATTAACAACTTTTGTGCTTCAAAGGACCCTATTAAGAATGTGAAAGGACAACCCACAAAATGAGAAAAAAAATTTGCAAATCAAGTATTGATACAGGTCTAGTATTTAATACTCAATAATAAAAAGACAACCCAATTTTAAAAAATGGGTGCTACAGACTGAATGTGTCCCCCCAAAATTCGTATCTTGAAAACTAATCTCCAGTGTGATGACATTAGGAGATGGGGGTCTTTGGGAAGTGATTAGGTCATGAGGGTGGGGGCCTCATTAATCGGATTAGTGCCCTTATATAAACTTGCCCCTTCCACCATGCATCTGTGAACGAGGAAGTGGACTTTCACCAGATATCAGATCTGTTGGTGCCTTTATCTTGGACTTCCCAGCCTCCAGAACTATAAGAAATACATAAGCCACCCAAGTCTTTGGTATTTTTGTTATAGCAGCCTGAGCAGATTAAGAAAATGCGCAAAGGATTTGAACAGACATTTCTTCAAAGAAGATACAGAAATGACCAGTAAGTATATGAAAAGATGCTCAACATCACTAGCCATTAGGGAAATACAAATCAAAACCACAATGAGATATTTTATACTTGCTAGATGGCTATCATTTGAAAGAGCAGAAAACACCAAATATTGGCAGGTGTGTGGAAGAATTAGAACCCTCATGCTGATCAGAATATAAAATGAGGCAGCTGCCATGGAAAACAATTTGACAGGTCCTCAAAAGTTAAACAGAGTTACTGCATGACCTAACAATTCCACTCCTGCGTATATACCTAAGAGAACCTAAAAGATATTTTCACACAAAAATTTGTACATTAATGTTCATACCAGTGTTATTTAAAATAGGCAAAAAGTGGACACACTCAAGTGTTCATCATCTGATAGATAAATGTGGTATGTTCAAGCAATGGAATACTATTCAGCCATAATAAGTAACAAAATATCAATACATGCCAGGACATGGGTGAACCTTGAAAACATTATGCTAAGTGAAAGAAGCCAGACATAAAAGACCATATACTGTATGGGTGCATTTATAAGAAATGTCTAGAATAGGCTAATCCATAAAGACAAAGTGGTTGCCAGGTGCTTGGTGGAGGAGGAATAGGGAGTGACTGCTAATATGTATGGGGTTTCTTCCTGGAATGAAATGTTCTAGAATTAGAAAGTAATGGTGGTTTTTACAACTTTGTGAATACACTAAAAGCCATTGAATCGTGAATTTTATGTTATGTGGAATTATATTTCAGTTTTAAAAATCTGATCATTCTACCAACAATAGACCTTCACTAAAATTATTTCTAAAAGGTATTCTTCAGGGGTGCCTGGATGGCTCAGCTGGTTAAGCATCTGACTCTTGATCTCAGCTCAGGTCTTGATCTCAGGGTTGTGAGTTCAAGCCCTGTGTCAGGCCGGGCACTGGGTGTGGAGCCTACAAAAAAAAAAAAAATATATATATATATATATATATATATATTCTTCAGGAAGAAGAAAAATGACCTTAAAAGCAAGGTCTGAGGTGACAAACATGTAAATAAATCTAAATATTGTATAAAATAATTGTTTATTTTGAGGGGCAAAACAACTAAAATAGTATAAGGGGTGAAGATACAATTAACTTTGATTTTGTTAAAATCAGTATGTATAATAATAATTCAAGAGAAAACACTAGAAGAATAGCAAAAGTGTAAAACTTCCAAATCAATATAAGGGGAAAAAGTGGAGTAAGAAAACTATTACTCAATCCAAAAGCTGACAATAAGAGAAAAAGTGATTTAGAAAGAACCCAGCAAGTAAGATGGCAAAAACAAATCCAAACATAACTCTAATCACCATATGTATTTACCAAACTCACAAGTTAAAAGACGAATTGTTAGATTTACTAAAATAAAATAAATTCCAGCTATAATGCTGCTTACAAGAAACACATCTTTTTTTTTTAAAGATTTTATTTATTTAAGAGCGAGAATGAGAGAGAGAGAGCACATGAGAGGGGGGAGGGGCAAAGGGTGAAGCTGGCTCCCCGCTGAGCGGGGAGACTGAGGCCGGACTGGAGCCCGAGGCGGGACTGGAGCCCGAGGCGGGACTCTATCCCGGGACTCCAGGATCATGACCGGAGCCGAAGATAGTCGCTTAACCAACTGAGCCACCCAGGCGCCCAAGAAACACATCTTTTTTTAAAAGGATACAGAAAGTCAAAAGTAAAAAGATATAAGCAAATACGACCCAAAGAAAGTTGGGAGTTATATTATTAGACAAAACAAGGCTTTAGGACAAAAAAAGCATTATAGGAACAAAGAACATAATTACACAATGATAAAAGATTCAACTTGCAAGAAGACACAAAAATTCAATACTTAATATGCATCCATTAAAATAGCTTCAAAATAGGGGCACCTGGGTAGCTCAGTCGGTTAAGGGGCTGCCTTCTGCTGGGGTCCTGATCTCAGGGTCCTCAGATGGAGCCCCTCAGTGGAGCACCCTGCTTAGTAGCGAGGAGTGTGCTTCTCCCTCTCCCTCTGCCCCTCCCCCCGCTCATTCACTCTCTCTCTCACACCCTCTCTCTCAAATCAATTAAGTAGAATCTTAAATAGCTTCAAAATATATAAAGCCAAAAGTGAATCACGGGGAGAAATTAAGTGCGCTACCTAGTGGAAGATTTCAACACACTCCTTATTTACTGAATTGAACCATTAACAAGTTTGAGTTAACGCACCCAATGATTAGAGAATACACTCCCCCCACCCCACAACCAGCTGCACTTAGAAACTACAAAAACTGACCAAGCACTAGGTCAGGAAGAAAGACTCAACAGACCTCAAAGAACAGGTACCACACAGATCTTATTCAATGTATTTCAAATCCCCTGATGTTTGGAAATAAAAAAACCCTCAACTCCCAGTAAACCCACACTGATCCATCTGCTCACTATCCCCTTGAAGTATTCACCCTCTGGGGGTGTCTTCACAGCTCAACAGGATCCCCTTTCTCTGAGAATTTCCCCCACCTCGCCAGCAACCAAGACCCTCCAGGAGGACTGCCCTTTATGCCCCACCCCCCCACTATGGCCGCAGCTGATTGGACCAGAGGTGGAGCGCTGATTCAAACTGGGCCAATCAGTAGCTCTCTTCAAGGAGTGTGGGCAGGGCTCTTTGACTTGAGATGACCACCTCTCTTATGAACGCTGGGGAACGGAGAAAACTGATCTGCAAAGAGAAACTAAGGGTTCCTGAAGAGAGTAGAGACCACACAGTGAGACAGAGACAGAGACAAAGACAGAGAGAGACTGAGAAACAGAGAGAGGGACCTGGAAAGTGGAGAGAGAAACAGAAACAAAGTCAGAGAGAGAGACAGTCTGAGAAAAAGAGCATGTAGGGCAAGAGTGAGTTAGAGATTGAGAGAGAGCAAAAAACCCTGAGAGAGAATAAGAGCATCACAGCCAGAGAGAGTGAGGGCCTGGATTTGGATGGCTTTGCAGTTCCGGGTTCCGTCCTTCCCGCAGCCCCCGTAACTTGTAACCAAAAGCCTTCAGTGCACAGTTCCACCTCTGCTCCTCCGCTCTAGCTGTCCCTTTGCCTGAAACTCCACCTGTCCCTGTACGGCCTCCGACTTGGCTTAAGTCCTCTCTTAAGTCTTTCAAAACTGTTCTTGTCTTGACATCTTGGTGACATTTTCCTCCATCAGCTCAGCTGCTAAAGCTCCCCAAACTCTAGAGAGCATTCTGCCTGGAAAACATCCATGCTTGGAAACAGAAGCGGCCTGATGGGCCCCTCTCTGCCTGTGCCCTTTCTCCATGCCATCTGGTGCCTGTCCTTGTACAGTTCACTCTCAGTGACTGGCTGATCAGCCAGTGTACAGCAGGCTGAGACCGAAACCCCAGGGCTTTTCTAAAATGAATGTTCT
Source organism: Callorhinus ursinus (assembly GCF_003265705.2). Taxonomy (NCBI): domain Eukaryota; kingdom Metazoa; phylum Chordata; class Mammalia; order Carnivora; family Otariidae; genus Callorhinus; species Callorhinus ursinus. The sequence continues at coordinate 30,189,893 of NW_027397087.1, forward strand.
GGGGGCGCCTGGGTGGCTCAGTCAGTTAAGCGGCTGCCTTTGGCTCAGGTCATGATCCCAGAGTCCTGAGATTGAGCCCCACATCAGGCTCCCTGCTCAGCGGAGAGCCTGCTTCTCCCTCTCTCTCTGCCTGCCTCTCTGCCTACTTGTGCTCTCTCTCTCTGTCAAATAAATAAATAAAATCTTTAAAAAAAAATAAAATGAATGTTCTGTCCACCCAGTGTGTAGAGGCTCCACAGAGGAAGGGAACACCCAATGAATCATCAGTGGTTTGGTCAAGCAAAAGCATCCTGGTGTGTCTCTTAGCCTAACTGAAAATCATGGAAAAGACATTAGAGATGGTTTAGATTCTAATCGAGACTAACGCCTTCATTTAAAAAAAATTTATTTATTCATTCATTTATTTTTATTTTTAAAGATCCTATTTATTTACTTGACAGAGAGAGACACAGCGAGAGAGGGAACACAAGCAGGGGGAGTGGGAGAGGGAGAAGCAGGCTTCCCGCGGAGCAGGGAGCCCAATGTGGAGCCCCATCCCAGGACCCTGGGATCACAACCCGAACAGAAGCAGACGCTTAATGACTGAGCCACCCAGGGGCCCCTCATTCATTTATTTTTGATTTTTTTTTAAGATTTTATTTGTTTATTTGAGAGAGAGAGAATGAGAGAGAGAGAACACGAGAGGGAAGAGGGTCAGAGGGAGAAGCAGACTCCCCACTGAGCAGGGAGCCCAATGCGGGACTCAATCTCGGGACTCCAGGATCATGACCTGAGCTGAAGGCAGTCACTTAACCAACTGAGCCACCCAGGCGCCCTATTTTTGATTTTTGATTTTTGATTTATTTTTGATATTTATGGGCATATAACATCATGTTAGTTTTAAGTATACAACCAACTCTTTCATTTATAGATGAGGAAAATGAGGTCCTGGAGAAATCCACTTGACCAAAATCACAGTGCTAGCAGGGAGCACCTCTGTCTTTGGAAGCAAGATGCTTAGAGATTAGGTAACATAAGTTCAACTCAATAGTGTTTCCTCATCTGAAAGAGAGGTATCTTCCACCCCCCTACCAGCCTCTACCCTTGGTTTTGCACAAACTGTTTCTGTTTGTGCCCCTGCACCTGACAGCCACACCTTCAGGAAACCAGCTCCAAGCTATCATTCAAATTAGGTGTCACCTCCTCTAGGAAGGCTTCTCTGACCACCATTCTTTCCAAGTCTGGTGTCACTGTGTGTACTGTATTTTGTATATACATAAAGGCCATTCTACTTGCACACATGGCTTGGCAGAGAGTAGTAGGCACTCAGTAAATATTTGGTGAGTGAAGAAAAACATCAGGTACCAGTTGCTTCCTGCTGGAGCCCACTGATTCAGGTCCTCAGTGGACAACAGAAAGGAAAGGGCATGGGGTGAGAGAACCCGCTTTCTCCAGCACCCTCTCTTTGCAAGTTTGAAGGGAACTCGGTGGTCATGTTGAAGCACCACGAACTGGCTCCTGAAGCAGTGAGGCATCCGTGCTGCAGATAGCTGAATACTTGACCCCTCGGCAGGGGCATCAGGCTCCCCAAATAGTCAGGGATGGCCGCTCCCCGGAAAGTGTTGGAAGTGGGTCAAGGAGCAATCCCAAGGCCACTAGGCCCCAGCCCTGCATTCACTCACTTTCTCAGAGGTCATGAGGATAGGGTGCTCAGCCAGAGAAATTTCCAGTTGATTATGAACCAAACCCCTGGGAGCTGGGCAGATGCTGATCCAAGAGCCTAAACTCCAGTGCAGGCCAGAGGTGGCCAAAAAGAGCTGCAACTGGGCCGGCCAGGAGATCAAGGAAAGCTTTCTATCCTGATTATGAACAATGCCCTCTCCTCCCTGAGTCCCCTTGGCATCTTTTCTGAGAGATTCTGGAGAGGTTGGGAGAAGGGCAGTGTGCCTCTCACCCAACGCTACACTCTACCACCCTGACTCTAGATGCCTCCAAGATTACTCTGGCACCATCCACTGGCCTCTGATTTACTATTTTAAACCAAATACTTTTTCCAAAAACAAAACCCTGTCCATTTGGACCAGTAATTATACTTGAGGGACAGGGACTATTATACACAGCAAAGATCTGGTATCTGGAAAAGTTGGGCGTCTTTAGAAGATCTCGGAATAAAATTAAAAAGAAAAAAAGCCCATCATTTCTGAGTGAGGTCGGCCAGCACAGCTGGAGAAGGCAGCAGGCAGTGGGGGGTCGCCGAAGGAGCACTTGGCCAGCTTACCTGACCCTGGGCCAAACCATTGTATAAGCTCCCCAGTATTGGAGAGAAAGAAAGAAAGAAAAAAAAATGACATGTTTTTAGCTTTGCTCAGGAGCCCAGAACATACTCACAACTCCAGGAATCTCTGCTCTTCTCTGCAAGTGGAAAATATGATCCATGAGAACAAACTTGATCACCAGAGTGTGTGCCTAGTTACTCAACCCTGTAACTGGGTGGCGGGGCTGGGTGGGGTGGCAGTGCTGTGCCTCCTTCCACCTTGTGACCACTTTCCAGAATCTCCTCTGTCCCTCAGAGCAGCTGACTCTCTTTATTGGTTAAGAGACAGGACAGGGGCCTCAAAAACAAGTACAAAATGAGCATTTATTGACATCTGCTCTGGGGTACACTGGGCTTCTAGGAAGAACAAAAGTAAATGTAAAGGGAAATGCACTAAGATAATTAGCAACCTATCGCAGTTGTGGATGTGAAATGTTCTTTCCAGACTTGGCAGAGGAGCTACAATTACCCTGTATCCAACAGCTTAACATGGAATGTATACTAGAGTTCCAAACTCAGCAAAGAAATAAATAAGTTATTTACATTTCAAGTAAAAATATTGTAGTTTATTCCTTTATTTCACCGCCGTTTATATGTGTCAACTGTGATAGAGGTCTTTCTGACATCCTATAGACCAAGGCCAAGAAATATGCCTTATATTGGTTACTTGGTCTTTAACATCAGGTTATCATTTTTTTTTTTTTTAAGATTTTATTTATTTGACAGAGAGAGACACGGTGAGAGAGGGAACACAAGTTCGGAGAGGGAGAGAGGGAGAAGCAGGCCTCCTGCTGAGCAGGGAGCCCGATATGGGGCTCAAACCCAGGACCCTGGGATCATGACCCGAGCTGAAGGCAGACGCTTAACAACTGAGCCACCCAGGCACCCCCAGGTTATCATTATTGTAGAGGTGAGCAAAACCCTGCAAAAAGAGAAGCAAGTACATTTTCGTTGATGGCCATAGACTTTACCAATGGTTAATTTCTTGTGTTTCTTGTAAACAGGACAAAAAGACTTTATTTTGACATTTGGGGGGGGCAACGTGCCTATTAGTATCATGGGATAAAGACAGTAAATAAAGGCATGAAGAAACAAACAAGCAAACTGCACCAGAACAGATGTGCTTAAATTAACCAAGTGACAGTTTATGCATCAGTCTCACAATGGCTGTTGCATGAGGTGGGGGAAGAAAAGTACCAAGAGATTTAGTTGCTCAGAGGCTGCGGAGCAACCCCAGGAAACCTCAGAGAGGCCCCTGCCTGGCGCTGGCCCTGGCCACGCCTACTAGCCCGTTGCTGTCTCCGTGAGGACACCCTTCCTCTGACAGTGTTTGTGGCAGGGGGCCGAGCAGGGGGGCTTTGGAGGTACTGGAAGGCACTCTGGCGGCCCACCTGCCTCTCTATGCAGTTGAAGGTGAGGGCCACTCCCACGTTGCTCTTCATGACTCTGGAGGAGCCATCGGATGTGCCATCAAAGCACCGGCCAAGTGCAATCTCCTTGGCCGTGTGAGGGTCCTGGTCAGTGACAGTATAGATGCCATAGTTGTGGCCCAGTGGATCCAGGGGTGCCAGCATGGTGTACTCACTGGTGTCATTGTTGACTGCTAGTGGTAGGTGGTTGACCAGGTACTCGTGAAGCATGGAGTTTACACTGGCTCGATGGCAGCTGCCCTGAGGGATGACCTTCACCAGTGTGCGGTCCACACGGTCCTGGTCATAGAGCATCCCACTGCACTTGAACTCTAAACAGGCAGATGAGACATTGGGCTGGTCCCTGTCTCGTGTGCTCTTCACATCCCGGATTCCATACAGCTTCCCCACTGTCTGCCGGTGGGTGCCCCCCATGTTGTGGGATCGCACGTTCACCTCCACTGGCCCCACGATCTTCACCTTGATGTAGCAGGCCCTGAACTCCATTGGCTTGGGCCACCATGCCAGGTAGTCTTCAGTCCAGCTCATAGGGTCATCCTCGTTGAAGGGGACAGTGTTGTAGTCATACCGATCCCCCTCAATCTGGTAGAACCGGAAGTGGGCAGCACTGGGTGGTGCCTCCTCACATGCCTGGAGGTTCTCAAAGGCATAGATGGGCCCATTGCCCTCCTCAGCTGAATTGGGCCTTGGCTTGGCCATGCTGATCTGGAAAGCTGTCTTCTTCACCTGTGGGTCCTCATGATCTGTCCGACGGTATTTGAGCTTATTGAGATAGGGCTGAGGGACACCAATTGCATTTGGGTTGAATTTAGGAGAAGACTGTACTGCTTCCAGTTCTTCCCCAGCCAGGCTTGCCAAGACATAGGCGGAATAGGCATCAGGGGACTGGTCATCACAGAACGCAGGCAGACAGGCCCCATTGGGCCCAGTGATGACACTGTCAAAGCGGCCCCAGGCCCTGGGGTTGGATGAGAAGCCAGTCCCGGGCTCCAGGTTGATCACAGAGACCACAACCCCCTGGATCTGCTCACTTGGCAGGAACCTCTCACTCCTGTAGGCCCTAACCTTGATAAAGCACCTCCTGCTTTCTGGGACATCCAGATTAAAGAGCCTCCGTTCACGGATCTCCATATTGCCCACCAGGAAGGTTCTCTCTTCCCTTTTGCCCCGCCTTTGTCTTTCAAAACTGAAGTCACCTTCCTCCTCCCACAACCCTGTGTCTGGGTTGAGCGACCAGAGTTTCATTGTGGGCACATGTTCTGGCATCTTGACCTGGGTTGAGTCAAGGTGGACCTTCACCTTGCCAACATTAAGTGACTCTGAGGTGGCCTCGTCTGTGAAGTCCACAGAGAACATACCATATGTCCGAAGGGGGAAGGTGTCTCCTTCATCATTGATGAAGTTCAGGTCACTCTGGGCAGCCATGGCTGTGGAAATATTCCGGGGATCCAGGAAGGTCACACTGGCCTTTACTTTTCCTGTGTAGGGCTCCCCATTCTGCCTGTAGAAACTCTTGGATGGGATCTCCAGCTCAGCCATAGGGTCTTCTCCAGCCACCTCCCCTAGGGGGATAATGTTGGTGTCCATGGCCTCCAAGGTGATGGGCTCTTTCTTCCGAAGCATCTTGATCTCATGGAACACCGCACTCCCCTTCTTGTTGAAGGGCAGCACTTTAGTGGTGTTGACGAACTTCTGCATCCTGTCCACAAATGTGAGCACCAACCTCTCCGTGTCCTGGGGAACATGGAGGGTGAAAGTGCCTTTGTAGCCAGTCATGCTCACACGGTTGTTCCCCATGTACACGTGGCCAAAGCGCATGGGTTCCCCATTGTCAGCAGCACTGACGCGGCCACGCACAATACTCCGGGTCTCCGTACACCGCAGACAGCTGCACTCCATGGCCACCTTGGTGGGCAGGGTGTACCCGCTGCATTGGATCTCCCTCTCCTCAGTTTTGGAGATGCCACAGCAGTGCTCCACAGCATCCCGGCACCTGATCCCATTATCCTGCTGCCCTGCACAGGTCTTGACAGGGCAATGGCCCACGTCATAGTAGAAGGAGTTGGTGGCATTCTGGAAGCAATCATGGGGCAGCCGGATAAGGTAGCTCTCAGGGGTTGGATTGCAAGGAGTCTCATGAGCGGCTGTGGAGGGAAACAGTGTGAATATTAAAAGTAAGTCGTGTCCTACACAAAAGGGTACCTTTACCTCACCTCTCTGGAGGGCTTTATGGTTTTCAAAGTACTTGCATATCCATGATCCTGATTCTCACAGAACTCTTCTGAAGGAGAGGGAATAGCCATTTTTTTTATCATTTTTTATTTTATTTTTTTAAAGATTTTATTTATTTATTTGACAGAGAGAGACGAAGCGAAAGAAGGAACACAAGCAGGGTGTGTGGGAGAGGGAGAAGCAGGCTTCCTGCTGAGCAGGGAGCCCAATGTGGGGCTCGATCCCAGGACCTTGAAATCATGACCTGAGCCGAAGGCAGACGCTTAACGACTGAGCCACCCAGGCGCCCCTATCATTTTTTAAAAAGATTGTATTTATTTATTTGTCAGAGAGAGAGAGAGCACAAAGCAGGGGGAGTGGCAGGCAGAGGGAGAAGCAGGCTCCCCGCTGAGCAAGGAGCCCGATTGGGACTCAATCCCAGGACCCTGGGATCATGACCCGAGCTGAAGGCAGATGCTTAACCAACTGAACCACCCAGGTGTCCCTGGAATAGTTATTATTAATCCCATTTTATATATATGGAAAGGGAGTTGGTTACTGAGACCATTAGAGTCATGGTTCTCAGTAGAGGGGTCTTGAAAATTTGTGAGAGTGTTTTGAGTTACCACTAAAATTGAGAGTGGGTGGGGTGGGGGCTGGGCCTTGCTGCCCTTTGTCCTGCGAGGGCCTGGCACTGCTCTGCATGAAGAATTTGTCTGCATGAAGTTCATGTATCCCAGCAGATAGTCATGTAGGTGGAAAACCTGTTTCAAATGAATAGGGCCTACTCTTTTTTATGTGGCTTTAACCATACGCTGAATTTTTAAAGAACGCAACTGCCATATAAATCAAGCTAAGATTGTGCTTGGTTTAGCTTGGAACTATACCAAGAATTGTTCCTTGTCTCAGGAAAACTGCGTACCTGCAGCAGCATTACCTAAGGAATGTGAACCACCAATATTATACTCCTGTATCCATCAGGATTTGTAGCTGTTCTATTCATGGTGACTGGATTTAAGTGCAAGTGTCTGACCTCTGGGTTAGCCTTCTCATGTTGTTATGCCAAAAACATTTATGCTTTGAAATATATACACTGTCTGAAATATATACAGTGTTTTGAATTAGAGTTACTTTCTTTTTTCTTTATGTTATAGTTCAGACCATGGGCACATGTATTTAGAAATCATATGTAGTTATTGTCTATCAGTTTGACTTCAGAATGGTAAGGCAGTGTTACAGATAACTGTCACAGGTGGGAACATTGGTTTTATGGATTGGGAACCACTGTGGAGAGGGCTCCACATCTCCTCTCCAGTAGCCCCAATGCCCTGCGTCCTGTCTGCCCTGAGGTCTTGTGCTCAGTGTTCTCGGAGTCCATGAAATATTCCAGAATCCTTCCAATAAATTTTCTCTCTCCTGCCTTTTGTTTAGTTTTATTTAGGCCAGTTATTATTATTATTATTATTATTTTATTTGAGAGAGAGAGCAAGAGAGAACATGAACAGGAGGGAGGGGCAGAGGGAGAAGGAGAAGCAGACTCCCCACAGAGCAGGGAACCAGAGGCAGGGCTCGATCCCAGGACTCCAGGATCATTACCTGAGTGGAAGGCAGACACCCAACCCATTAAGCCACCCAGGCGCCCCTAGGCCAACTATTAAGATCTCCTCCTCCCCGCCCTCCCACCCCCCACTTTGCAAGTACAGGTTCCTGATTGGTCTTGGCCTCGAGTCTCTCCCCCTCCAGATCACTTCTGAAAGCCAGCTCTAATCAGGTCACCCTTTTCTGTAAACCTTAGCTCACGCTGGCCCCTCAATCCAGAGGGGCCAGCCCTCTAGACCTCCATACACACAGTCCTTGGCCATTTTTCAAGGCCAGGGTTTCACAACATTGGCTGCAAATTAGAATCACCTGGGGGAGATTTTAATCTGTGCATGCCTAGACCATATCCCAAACCCATGACATCAGACTCTGTGGAGGTAAGACCCAGTCATCAGTATTTTAAAAAATTCAGCAGGTGATCCCAATGAGTAGCCAAGGCTGTGACCCACTATTTAAACTCCAGCTGAAAAGCTGACCCCTCAAGCAGTCATCCAAGTTCACTCACACTGAAAGGTCTCTGTGTCTCATCTTTTTCTTTTTCTTTTTTTTAAAGATTTTATTTATTTATTTGACAGATAGAGACACAGCGAGAGAGGGAACACAAGCAGGGAGAGTTGGAGAGGAAGAAGCAGGCTTCCCACCGAGCAGGGAGCCTGATGCGGGGCTCGATCCCAGGACCCTGGGATCATGATCTGAGCCAAAGGCAAACGCCTGAGGACTGAGCCACCCAGGCGCTCCTCTGTGTCTCATCTTATCTCCTGTTTCAGTGCATTTTTCTATCTCTATTTATTTGTCTCTTATTTCTGTTTCACCCTCTTGGACTGGCAGCTCCGTGAGGGTAGGATTCAGGACTGTGAGATCTTTGTATCCTAGAGGGCATAGCACTGTGCACAGCACAGAAAAGCCCGACCTTTTACTGCCCAGATATGGCCACTTGGGTGCTCCCCCGGCCCTGTGGCACACGCGGGGACGCTGACAGGCTTACCTATGACAGTCAGCTGGGCCACTTGCGACTTCATAGCCCCAGCGTCACTCTGTGCCTTGCAGAAGTACTCGCCAGCCTGGTCCTGTTGCAGGTTCCTTAGCACCAGCTTACTCTCATGCTTGTAGAGGGAGGGGTCCAGGAGCGTGTCATTGTGGTACCTGCAAGGAATGGAGCAGAGCCTGAGGGGATGGTGGGAAAGCAGGTGCCCCTGGGGAGAGGGCCAGGAGCCAGCTGCCAGGGAGGCAGATGATGCCTGGGGCCCTGCAGATGCTAACACCACCTGTGATTTAGCTCATCCAAGAGCACTGACTGGCCTGGGAGTCAAGGGACTTCATTCTGAGTCCCAGCCTCACTACTACCTGGCTGTGGATCCTTGGACAAATCATCTCACCTCTCTGAGCTTTAGCCTCCTGGTCTGTGATTCCCTAGCTGACTTCACAGAATTGCTGGAGCATCAGACAAGACAATGGCTGTGAAATAAATATCTGTGAAGGCTAGAGGACTCAGCCCTCGGGGACTCTGACCTTGTGTGCTTTTGGGAGGGGAAGCAGGGCTGGGGAACCTTGTTCTGTGTCCCAGGGATATCCAAGTCAGGACCCTGAGACCAGAGCTGCTCTGTGGGGACCCTAGCGGCAAGAAGATAATAACAGGGCTGGCTGGTTGATGGGGTGGCCTCAACCCCACTGGCTCCCACTTACAAATGCCAACCTGTGGGCTCTGTGCTAAGGCCTTCCTAATAACTTTATCCTGTTGGTTATTGTTATGATTAATAAGTCCAGACCCAATGTAAGAAACGTCTGGTCCCCAGGAAGACTTGGCAAGGAAACTGGCAGAACACTCACCAGAAATACTTGTCTGGACTGGGCTTCCCCGTGGCCTTACAGCACAGGGACACACTCTGCCCAGCTCTCCGTGCTTTTGTCTCTGGGTTCATCACGATGTATGGAATCTCTGGGACAGGAGACAAGAAATGGTGATTTGTTTTTTTTCTCTGTGGCAGATAGTCTAGAGCCTTGTTCCCTCAAGTTTTTTGGCGTGTGTTAAAATTGTATGACTTTACGCCTCCTCCCACTCCTAGCTCCTCTCTAACGGAAGTGGTCCAGAATGGAGTCCACCCACTCCACACCCTCGGCCTAGGATCAGCTTCTGCATCCTCTCAAGCAGCATTTGGGTGGGGCGGTAAAGAACCAAGGGGACCTTGTGCAAGCCAAGATTCCTAAGCATTGCCTTTGGGACAGAGCTGGCTGTTTTGAATAGTGCAATACTCCCATTCTGTTGCCTCCAGCAGAATATGCTGGCTATTCTGCACCATTTCTGGATTCCCCCAGCCTCTCTATAAACTCCAAATCTCATAATGTATTATAATTGACTATTTTAGATAAGGTGGCCAGGGAAGAATTCATACACTTGAGAGAGCAAGCCCTGTCAACATCTGTGGGAAGAATACTCCAAGCAGTGGATATAGCAAGTGCAAGGGCCCTGAGGCAGGAGTGTGTGTGCCTGCATGTTTGAGGAACAGATAGGAGGCTATTCTGGCTGGAGTAGAGTGACTCACAGTGGGGATGGAAGGGAGAGTAATGGAAGAGGAGAACAGAGAAGTATGGGGGAGCCAGATGATGTAGAGCCTTGTGGGTCATGGTAAGGATTTGGGAATTTACTCTGTAAGCTGCAAAGCCAGCTCTTAACACTATGATCCCTTTATTTAAAAGCCTAGCCTTCCTGCCCAGCCCTCCCCCAGAGAACAGTACCTGCCCTCATGAACTCTGCATTGACAGTGGCTGTTTTTAGGCTAGTCCTGGGCATCGTGAGCATGATGGGGGCAAACTTGGCCTTTGTGATCTTCAGAATGCTTTTGCCATCAGGGCACAAGCCAGGGATTCGGAACCTCCCATTGCTGTCTGTCTTGGCCAGTGGCTTAGGCGTCTTAGTCAGCAGGTAGACAGTGGCCCCTGAGGCTGGGGCACCCCCAGGGAGGGAGACAGCTCCGTGTAGCATGAAGTCCTGGCACATGCAGGCATCACAGTCAGCATTCACCTGGCCCATGGGGCAGGTCAGGTCACAGGCTATGGAAGAAGGGGCCACATCAGGAGGGCTTATGTGGATTCTGGCTCTCCTTCAGGCACATCTCAGCCTATGGACTCACATACGCTTCCCCTCCCCCTTAGGTCTTTGTTACCTTTCCTTATCAGCCTGCATGACTAATTCCTGTTCATCCTTCAAGACTTAGCCCAGGACACTTCCTCCAGGAAGCCATCCTTGATTCCCCTAAGTTAAAATTGACCCTGCTCTGTGCTCCCACATTATCCTCTACATCCCCCATCAGAGCACATAACAGATGCTCATTTAATACTTGGTGAATGAATGAATGAATGAATCATTCTCAGTCTGACCCTCTGCCCTATCCTTCTAGGCTGGTTCAGCTCAGTTGCATGCCTTCCCAGCACCTGGAGCAAGAGTAGTACCTGTACAGGCCTGGTCTATGCAGAGTCGGCCCTCCTCAGAGGCCTCATTGCAGAGTGAAACAGTCTCTGCCAAGCAGGTGCGTGTTCGGGTCTGGACTCCAGTGTGACCACAAGCAGCAGAACACTTGCTCCAGCGAGACCATGGGCTCCAGATGCGCTCTGTGTCTTGGCGCAGGGACCCTGCAAAGAGGATCAGCGGATGGTCTGACTTGCCTCCCGAGGGAACTCTGTCAGGAAATCTGCCCCTGAGGCTGTTTTATCTCAGAGAGACAGGGTCTCTGTTCACATCAGAGACATCATTGATATTTATATTTACTGCAATGACTTTTCCAACAGATGAAAGTCAAGAGTCCTGAGGAAGTGGTGTCTCTAATTTGCACAGAGGTACCAGATGGGCCAGGGGTGGCTCTTAGAGGGACTTGCTGGCCAAGCACTGGGACCTGGATATGCTGTCCTAGGATGTGCAGGGATAGCACCATCTTCCCGCTCCATCAGTGTGGAAACAGTCATATGTTCCTGTGAAAGGGCTCCGTCCCAGTCAGGGTCCGGGACCTCAGTGACTCAGACCTCACGCTTCCCCACCCCCTCACCTCTGCTCTGAGGCCTGTGTGCAGGAATGGGGACCTCCGACCTTGCCCAGCCTGAGTTCCCACTCTGGATGACCACCACTGCCACCTGGGCCTGTGGGGTCAGGCTGTGCGCACCCACCCAGAGAGGGAGGGTGACCGTCTGAGAAGTGGACAGTCTTGCAGCTGGCTCTGTATTATCCTATGTGGAGAGGGAGGATGTCGTGCATGAACTCTTGGACTCTGTAAACACCGATGTGAGTTCAAATTCCAGCTCCCCACTTCTCAGCTGCAGAATCGTGAGAAATTACCTAACCTCTCCAGGCCTGGAGTAACTTGTCAAAATGGAGATTCCTCACAGGTCACTTATAAAGACTGAGTAATGACTATAACGAGCCCAGTGTCTGGCACATAAGGGCAATAATAGAAACTAACACTGAGTGAATGTTCACCTGGGTTAAACCCGCTACATCCATTGTCTCATTTAATTCTCATAATAACCCACATCAAGGTGTATTCATATTTACTAATTTTTTTACCTGTTCTATTGGTGAGAAACCTGAGGCTCAGAGAGCTTCAAAAAATTTGCCCAAGGGGTGCCTGGGTGGCTCAGTCAGTTGAGCATCTTCCTTCCACTCCTGATCTGGGTCCTGGGATCTGCATCAGGCTTCCTGCTCAGCAGGGAGCCTGCTTCTCCCTCTCCCTCTGCCCCTCCCCACCGCTCATTCTCCCTCTCAAATAAATAAATAAAATCTTTAAAAAATAATAATAAAATTGAATTTAAAAAAAAAAGAAAATTTGCCTAAGGAACACAGTTCAGATGGTAGGCCCAAGATTCAAACGCAAGCAGCCCAACTCCGGAGCCTGTGGTCTTCACCTCTGTGCCACTCACACTCAATAAGTGGATTGAACGGAAAGTATCCATTGGCACAGAACATTCTTGGGAAGATCATGGCTCTCATGACATTAATGTGTTTCTCTGAGGGAGTCAAAGCCTGTGCATGCGTGTGATATCCAGAGTTCCCGTGGCCAGCTGCCAATCCTGGCCTCTCCCTGTGCCGAGGCTGGTGGGAGGCAGGGGCTCAGGGACTGTCCGGGCTCACCTGGTGGGCAGAGGAAGCGCACGGTGTAATTGGAGCAGTTCTGGCCAGGCCGCTGCTCCCTGTTGAGGCACCAGAAGCCCTCACGGAGACTGCCATGGACCACCTGGCCAGTGCTGCCCGCAGGCATCCAGTCGGTGGTCCGAGCCTCTAGCCGCAGGGGCCGAGCACACACACGGTCCCCATAGTAGAATTGAATGGCATCCAGCCGCTCATAGTCACCCTGCCCCCCTGGGTGGTCGATGTTGAACCATGTTGTCCACTCACCAGGACCTGAGAGGTAGAGGCAGGTCAGGGAGGAGCCAGGCCCCAGAGCCTCAAGGGGAGCTCCATCCTTCTTTTCTGCTTAACTCCTGGGACTCACTCCCAATACCTCTCACCCACCTCCATTGGTCTCGGATGCTGTCGCATCTATCTCTCCAGCATCCCTCCAGCCTTTTAACCTTCCGCTCCCGCCACTCCATTAAAGCTCTCAGCAGCCTGGCTCTACCATGCCAGTAACTCCCTGCCTGGTCTCTCTACTTCCAAGTTTCCCTCTTCCCACCCCCGCCCCTCCCCGACACTGCAGTCAGGGTGAGCTTTCTCCGGGTGGCTTGGACCCCACCACTCACCAGCTTTGAATCCCTTAGCCAGGCATTGAGGGTGAGCTGGTGAGCTGGCCCCGGCTCTCTCTCCATCCCCCCCCCCCCCCCCCCCCCATCTCCCACCAGCCTGTGCTCTGGCCCCAGCAAGCTCTATAGCATTCCTGAATATGTCAGGCAGCTTCACATTCTAAGCTGTCCTATTTCCTAGGTCTATCTGCCTGGACAGAGATGTCGGTTAAATGCCTTGTAAAAGTGGGTTTCCATGGAAACCAGGACACTGTGCCCTGGCTTCAGAGATTCTCCCAGCAAGCTCAGTAAAGAACCCCTCTCTTGATCCTCCCTGTTCCAGCCACAACTCACTTTCCAGAGAGTCAACAGGCTTGGCAAAGATGCTGGAGGTCCTCCTCCCAGGCTGGACTCTTCTTACGGACTGGGTGAGCATCGTCTGCCTCCCTGAGGGCAAGGAGGAGAAAGTGAGAGGCCAGGACTGTTAGTTACAAGGGCCCAGCAGCATCCTGCTACCCCAGCCTTTCAAGATGCAGGGAAGCAGGTGATGTGGTGGAGGTAGCATGAGCACTGGACATGGGTTCAAATCTCCACTCTGCCACTACCTAGCTGTGCAACCTCACGGAACCTTTATTCTTCTAATTGCGTTTCCCAAAACACAGGGCTGCATTAACAATTGCTACATTGTAGGGTTCCGGTGCCCATTCAGGGTGATAGTGAATGTAAAGAGACCTGGCATGGAGCGAGTGCATGCTCAGCAGATGTAGTTGTCTTATTGCTCTTGTTCTAAAAATGGATCATCAGATGCTGCTGAGCCACCAGTGGGCTGGGGCTCCTATGTTAGGATCTGGGCCTGTCCTTCTTGGCAGAATGGAGCCTTATTTTCCTCATCTATACAATGGAGATATTAATTCCCACCTCAGAGGATGGTGGTCCACTTGGTGTGAGAATTTCATGAGGTGGCCCAAATAAACATCCCTGAAGTATACAGAGATTGAGAGTGTGAGTTCCAGAGGCTCTGCCATGTCCTGTTTGACCTTGAGGCAGATACTTTACTCATTTGACCCCTGTTCCCTCATCATAAAGTGAGGATAAGAATAGTTCTTGCCTCAAAGGATTCCGGAGATTAAATAAGCTCATTCATAAAATCCACTGAGAGCAATGCCTAACACGGTGTTTGCTGGGTAAGTGTTAGCAACTCCTAAAGATGGGTACAGGGTCCTCAGGCCACAAGCAACTTCCAGCCCCACCCCATCTGAGGCTGGATTGGGGGCTCCTGAGGGGGGAAGGGGAAGGAGAGCAGAGAGCAGACAAGCTTTGAAAGGCAATTAATTCTCATGGGAGGAGCCAAATCAGAATTCTCTCTGCTGCTTAATTGGGGTGATAGGGGCTTTTTTAATCAAACTAATCTGATTTCCCCTCAGATGGCTGAATGTTAATCATTTTCACAAACGGCAGCTGTCAGGATGGAAAGGGCAAGGTGGGAGCTGGGCGCGCATGGGGTTTGGCAAAATGGTGAGACAGGCTTTGTTCCTGTGCAAGGGCTCACAAAGGCTGCAGGGCATGCAGCTTTACAAGAGGGCTTTGAGCATTTTTTGCCCTACTTGAGTAGGTCATTAGAAATCAGGAGAGGCAGGGGTGATGCAAGAGAGCATACAGGGCAGGGCTGGGAGCAATGATGCTCAGGTGCACCAGGCATATGCCCTCTACCTGTTCCTTCTGGAACTCAGGGTCACCAGAGGATGGGGTCAGAGGGGACCAGAAGGGGGTCTGGAATCTGTGAAATTCGGCTGCATGGTCTAAATGAAATTGAGCTTTAAGCGAGAAGAATTTTGATGAAACTAAAACCAGATCACACCCAACCTGCTTCTGAGAACCCGGTGATCCCTTGTGATTCCCTTTTGCTTTGACTGCCAGGAATCTCAGAGCTAAATTTAGCACCCAGCAGGGATAACCCTCATCCTTTTTCCTCCCTTTGAGTGACAGCTAATCCCCCCCCCTCATTTAAAAGATTCTGTCCTGTGGGTTTTAATATTGGGAACTATCTCAAATTCTCTGGGAAAACAGCAGGATATAAATTATTAATAAGTCTATAGACCAGCCTGAGATCTTAAGGCCATTGCTGTGGCCCATAGTTGGGTCCCAGATCAGATATGACTTCACTATGACAAGTAGAGGCTTGGGAGAGAGCAGACACTTAGCCCATACCCGACACAGAGGTGACTTCCAGGACCAGGAAGAAGAACACCCAGGCCTTGGTCCCCACCATCTTTTCCCCAGGCCCTGTGGGAAACATGGCAGGAGATGGGTGCTTCAGAGTTGGGACCCCCTTGGAACGTAGTCCCCTGGGAAGTTTCTCAGATCCAATGACCTGCGAAGAAACAAAGCTTATCAGGTTCCACGTTTCTGTCATCTCTTACTGCCTGAGCAGAACTATTTTTTGACCTATCGGGGGTGGATGGGTAGACAGAATAAAGTCTCATGGGAGGTAACACCTCCCCAGTTGTGAATCTGGGCAGCTTGGGAGGTGCAGAGGCTCAGGACTTGAGTTCAAGTAAGGCAAACCTGGATTCAGATCCAGGCTCCAGGACCCCATATCCAGATGGGGCACAAGGGAGAGCAGGGGTGAGGAGGTACCTTGTCAATGGGGAGGGGCTTGGGCTTACTCCCAGCAGCTTCTTGAGTGACTCATTTATCACTTCTAAGACCTGGGCTTGGGGGCATGTTTCGCTACCCTTTGGTGGGGCTCACACTCTTGCACAAAGGGGCTACCCATGAACACTGTGCAGCCCAGCCCTGACTGCCACGGCCCCTCACAGGACGTGCAAGCTGGAGGGCACAGATGCTTCAGATGCACGACCTCCATGAACACATTCCCAGATGTGCACAGGCTGCAGCTGGAACACATTTCTGGCCTGTTTGGTGGGGCCTAGCTGGGAGTTACACAGCCAGGAGCTCCCTGAAGGAGAGCAGAGGGGACACACTGTGTGAAGCTAGGGCTCCCCAATAACTGCTAAGCATGGGTCAGGGGCTGTAGGAACCAGGAGAGACAAGTGGGCCTGACAATAAAGGCAAAGATCCGTGGGGGTGTGGCCCAGGCTCTTGTTCATTTTTTATCTCTCCCCAGAGCTCTGGCCAACCCGGAATCTGACCAGTTCCTGGAGATTCAAAAGTGACTCCCTTCAACATCCAAAGTCCAGGGTGTGGTGGGAAAGAGGAGATTCCTTTTTTTCCGGAAAAAAAAAAAAAGATCCAAAAGCACTTGGCTGTCCCAGAAGAATAAACCAATCCCACATTGCAGATCTTTTAGCTCTAAGCCTACTAACCTCCCCCTCAACCCCCACTCCCCGCTCCGCCACCACCGTTTTCTCAGTCAAGGGAACAGAGGCATGGGGGTCCCCAAGGTCCCCATCGTGTGTCTTACCCCAAGCTCCTGGGCTCGGAGCAGGGAGCTGAGTGCTACGCAGCATTCAGTCTGAGACCAGTCTGAGACTGTCTGGGAGGCCAAGGTGGCCTGAGGCACCTTGTGGAAAAACCATTTCCCATCTGGCAGGCCACGGAAGTTTCCTCAGCATATGCTCTGTTAGTTAGGCTCCCCATCCCACGCTCCTCAGAACTCTCGGACAAAGCAGACTGGCTGACCGCAAGAAAAAAGCAGACACCCAGAGGTACAGACCCTGACTGGGACCATTTGAGAGTCCCTGACCTCAGGTGAAGGACGGGGAGGACTTTGGACCAATGGGGGGAAAAGAGAGAACTTCAAAGCAGAAAGGGGGGAATCTTCTTTGGGGGAGATGCAGGGTGATCAGGGGAGGGCAGGAGTAGCTGAGCGGGGCAGGGAAATGCAGGCATGGGGTGAGGAAAATGGGAGTGGAGCTCACCGTGTCCTGAGCGGGACTCCTCAGCTGGGGGGTTCTAGTCTTCGTCTCTCCTGTCCAGCGGCCAGGCCTTATATAGCGCAGCTGGTGGCTCAGCCCATGGCAGTGTGCCAGGGGGAGCGCGGCGAAACCAGATCTGAGCGCAGGGAAGCTCAGCCTCCCCGTCCCCTCCCCACATCCCCTGGAGCTCCCAGAGGCCTGGATTTCACTTCCAGATCCTTAGGGGGAGAGGCTGCAGGACCTGGGGAGAGGCCAGGTGGGCAGCGGCCTGGGGCTCCACAGACCGGAGTGGAGAGACACATGGAGGGGTAGGGTGGGCACTGGGAGCAGCCCTGGGAAGGGGCCAAGGGCTATTCTACATCTGGGCAGCATTTCATGGCTGGCGGGGGGCGGGGGGTGGGGGTGTATGCTCTTGCCTAAGCTTTGCTTGCTGATCCCCCACATTCCCCTGACCCGCCCCTACAGAGAAAGAACTTTGCTGGTGTTAGCACATACTCCAAACTCTCTTAGGCACGTAAGTCACCTGGTCTCCCAACTGGGGGTGCCTGGTCTGAGCTGGGCGACTACTCAGCTTCTCTGGCCACTGCGGGAACACTCAGAGAAATTTAGAGGACACAGGATTTCACCTGGTGAGAACAGTTCTTCCCTGCCCCTACCTGTTCTGTCTATGCGGGTGCCTGTCTATGTCCACTGGACCCCAGAGGCCCTGCATATAGACTCTCCGTGACCTTGCCGGACGGTCATAGATTTGTGCGTGTGTATGTGCCTGACTTCAGGTATAGGGCCTACTGCGCATGCACAGCCTTACCCATAGGTGGCGTAAGCAGCTGTCTGGGCTTCTGGACTTGAGCAGCGGCCCAGCCAGCAGCCCACAGGAGTCTGCCTGTCCGCCCAGGCAGCGGCCAACTCTAATGCATAGCTTTAGCATGCATTAGAATCCCCTGGAGGGCTGACTGCTGGGCCCCACACCGAGTTTCTGATTCAGTATGTCTGAGGTGAGTCCTGAGACTGTATTCCTAACAACTCCCAGGTGATATTGATGGTTCATGGACCACATTAGAGTCCCAGCTGGAGGCAGAAGATGGGGAGGGGTTGTCCTAGCAACCACAGCAAGAGCTGCTAGGACCCCTCTCATGTGCCAGGCTCATCGGGCCTAGGCTGGGCTTCCTGCCTCATGCCAGGGCTTGGAGATGGAGGCCTGGTCCCAATGGCCTCTAATACCAAGTGTCGGCTCACTCGTTCCATACACCCTCATTAAGCTCCTATTCATGGCAGGCTTTAGGTTGGGCACTGGGAGGCCACAACGGAGGAATCATGTCCTTGCATTCAGAGGAATGAGCCTCACATGGTAATGATCTCCTAGTGAGGAGTGCAGACCCTCGTCCAGAGGGCTGGGTATGTGTGCTTGTGTGTGTCTGTGTCTTTGTCTCTGAGGGTGTGTGTGTGTGTAAGCTTGAGTTTAGGAACTCTGTTTCTCTGAGCATCACCCTAGACATGGGCTGCTGGGAGAGAGGGTGCGTATGGAAGAAGGATGTTGAGCAGCAATGGCCTGCGAGCTGACCTAAAGCACTGATCTGGTTTGCTTTTTCTCCTGGAGCCTGGTCTCCCTTGCAGCCCCTAGCCCTTGGCCCATAGATTCTGTAGCCAGCCCCAGTCTCGTCCAATTTGTTGTCAGAGTCAAACCATGAAGTAGCTACACCGTGGCTTTGAAGGCTATCTGAACTGAGTGAAGTCCGT
The DNA here is from genome assembly GCF_003265705.2 of Callorhinus ursinus. Taxonomy (NCBI): domain Eukaryota; kingdom Metazoa; phylum Chordata; class Mammalia; order Carnivora; family Otariidae; genus Callorhinus; species Callorhinus ursinus. Next base: position 30,208,744 of record NW_027397087.1, read on the forward strand.
AAGAGCTCTACTAGTCTGGGGCACCTGGGTGGCACAGTCGGTTAAGCCTCCGACTCTCGGTTCGGCTCAGGTCGTAATCACAGGGTCATGAGATCAAGCCCTGAGTCGGGCTCTATGCTCAGCATGGAGTCTGCTTAAGACTCTCTCTCCCTCTCTTTCTGCCCCTCCCTGCCCCCTCTCGCTCAAATAAATAAATAAATCTTTTTTTAAAAAAGAACTCTACTTGTCTGGGGACAGACAAAGACTGAACTGCAATAGCCAGATCAAAGGACAGGAGAAAAATAGGAACTTGGGGGTCAAAAGCCTAGTACTGGCTCTATTGCTTGTTCTGATGTATGACCTTGGACAAGCAATGACCTGGGCCTCAGTGTTCCCACCCGTGCAACAAAAATTTGGACTGAGCAAGCTCCAAGGCCCTCACCAGTGCTGGCAAGGTTGATAAGATGCTAACAACAAACATTGTAGGGAGGAGAGAGAGGAAAACATGACAGCTGCAAGAAGTCTGGCCAGGGATCAAGATGGAGGCCAGAGAAGCAATGTGACCACTGAGGCTGGGGAAAGAGAGCAAGGTATACAGGAGAGGGAGGTGGGGGGAAGTAAACCAGAGGATCAGAAGTCAAGGTCAGGATAATCAGTTGCTTTTCAAGGCCTCCACTCTAGAATCCAAGGGTATGTGAAAGAGGCCTCCCCAGCCTCCCAACTGTACCCTCTCTTCTCTGTCGGTAGTGGGAGGCAGAATACCCGATGGGGTGAGGGTTTGGCAAAATGGAGCCCTTTAGGCCACGAATCCTGCCTGAGTCTCCTTGGTTGGCCCAGAACTCACACTGAAGACCCCACTTCCCTAGCCCCAAATGGTCAGTGTCACGGTTGGCACAGGGCTGAAGGACTGTGTGCTAGAGTCCCTGGGTTCCAATCCCAACCCTGCCATTTGTGTTCCTCCAGCTCATGTCCTCCCTCCCTCCCTCCCCCCTCCCACCACCACCTACTCCACCCCCAATCAAAGCATCCTTTCCTGTCCCAAGTGGGATGGAGCTGTGAGACGTGCAGGACTAGACTGGAGGGAATCTGAGTCTGCCCCCACTGCCCCGCTCAGAATTCCTTTGAGGAAGAAGAGGCCTGCTGTCCTCAGTCAGGATAGACAGGGCTTGGGAGGTAGCCACAGATCTGGACTGTCAGGGCCTGGCCTGGATAGGTCAGCCCTAGCCACAAGTGGCCATCTGGGGCTTCCACAGGCCAGGCTAGTCTGTAGCAGCTCCAAGCCCCTGCCTGGAACACACTGGAAACCTATCAATCACTCCCACCCCTGTCCAAGGGATCAAGGGGCTTGGAGCCCAGTTTAGCCCGGCCACCTGCGTCCTAAGCCTATGGCCGCAGTCCCCACCCTGCTGAGGGGAAAGGAGCTTGGGAACACTGGGGGGTGAGGGGGTGGGGGGAGGAGGGTCTGATGTGCTCCTGGTGGCTCCAGAAGGTGCTCTGCCTCTAGCATGCTCTCTGACCCCTCTCCCACAGTCCCATTATCGCCCCCGCTGTGGCCTGAGGAGGCTTGGCAGGCCTGGGTAGGGATAGGCCGCTGGTGATTGCCGGGGACTGGAGGCCTTGAGTGCAGCTCTGAGTGACAATCAGGGGCTGCTGAGTCAGCACTTGGAAGCCCAGAAACCCAGAGTCCAGGGCAGTGGGAGAGCTCACTCTCTGGCCTCGTTCTCCTTGTCCTGTGTACAGTCTGTCACTGTCCCACCTCTGTGCCTTTATAGTTTTATTCCTCACTTTCTGTATCTTGAAATACAACCCTTCCTCCCCATCAGTGTGAGGGTCCCCATCTCTCTGAGGCCTATCTCTGTCTCCTCCTTCCTGCCGTCTCTGACCCCCAGGCCCACCCTGATTATCCCTTCCAGGATAACGTTCAATCGCGTGTGGTTGGCACTCTAATTTACAAAGCACGTTCACGGTCATCATCTTCAGCCTCACAGCAGATCCGTGAGGCGGGGATGATCACACCCATTTTACAGAGGAGAATCTGAGGCTCCAAGAGGTGAAGTCACTCAGACGCAGGAGGTCTTAACTCAAAGTTGCCCCTAGAAAACAGTGATCTAGTGTAGACCTTGTCATGCGCCCTCAGCTCAGATGAACCCCCATGGAAATCACATTCCAACTATATGCTCCTCAGTGAGAACATGCTCAAATAGTCTGACTCTGCCGGCCTGGCACACAGAGCCTGTTTCCTATACATCCAAAGATATTCCCATCTAACACAATCCAGCTATCATACTGTGGCCACAAATGCTCTGCAACTCTCCCAGCATGAAGAGGAGTCTATTTACTCACTCCTTTGACCTGCGCCGGCTTTGTCACTTGCTTTGAGCAAAGGAATATGACAGAAGTGATGCTTTACAAGTTCTGGAGTTTAGACCTCAAGAGACCTTCACTCTCTTGGAACACTGTCCTGAGACCACCCTGTAAGGAAGTCAATCTATCCTACTGGAGGATGAGAGACCACATGGAGGAGCACTAAGGTCCCCAGCGAACAGCTAGACAGGTGGGCCATCTTGAACTTTCCACCACACTAGTTGCATGAGTGAGCCCAAATAAGACCAGCAGAGGAATGGTCCAGCCAACCCACAGAATCATGAGAAATAATAAATTTTTATTAAAGAACCACTGAGTTTTGGGGTGGTTTGTTACACTGCAGTAGATGACTGGCACACCAAGAGTAAAAGCTTTTTCCATTGCAGTCGGAAAAGCACAACTCAGACTGGTTTAAGCAGAAAAGAAATCCGATGGCTCTCCTAACTGTCGTCCTAGGGAAAACTGGATCCAGGTACTCAGACAGCATTAGGGCTGTTCTCTTCTCAGATCTCAACAGCTTCCTCTGAGATGGCTTTATTCTCAAGGAGGGTGTAGCAGTCTGTATTTTCCGAAGAGGGCTACAGCAATGGCTTCCGTCGCACATGTTCTTGTTCAATGTGACGGTGCTATTCTGCCATCAAGAGAGAGAGTCTCATTTCCCTCCCCTTGAATCTGCACTGGCCTATGACTGGCTTGCAACCAAGAATGAGGTGGACTTCTAAGGCTACACACAAAAGGTCACACAGCTTCCTCTTGGATCTCTTGGGACATTCACTCTAGGGGGAAAGCCAGCTGCCATGTGGGAAGTCTAACTACCCTGAGACCACCATTCTGGAGAGCCCTGGTGTAGAGTCCTGGTCAGTAGTCCCAGCCGAGCCCAGACTTCCATCCCTTCCTACCAAGGCACCAAACGTGAGTATAGCTATCTTGGACAGACCAGACCAGCCCATCTACCAGATGAGTACCACTGAGGGGCCTCAACTGATGTCACAAAAAGTAGAATTACCCACTCTAGTCCTACATGAAGTCCTGACCTATAGGTCATTTAAGCCACTAAGATTTGGGGTATTTTGTCACACAGCACTAGTAACTAGAGTAGAGCTGTTTCCATGTGGTATCTTCCAGAAGCTCCAGGCTCCTTCTTAGCACGTCTCAAATCTCCAGGGGAAGGAAAGTGTCTCTTCCCCAATTGTTCCAGCAGTTCTGGGAGAGGCCCTCCTTGACCCATTCCTGACCCAGTCCCTGTAACCATGGGATGGAAAGCTCTGATAAGCCCATTTCTGGAGCCAGAGGTAGATCAGCCCCACTGGAGTCACAGGGACTGATCTTTCCCAAAGGAAAATTGTGGTGCAAAAATGGATGTTGGGAAGAAAAAAAATCACATGTACGTACTAAAAACACAACCACAATCATAAGCACCCTTATCCTAGGAGGGGTTGACCCGAAATGCCTAACTACTAACTTTGATATCAGGAGTTGAGTCTTGATATCAAGAGACTACTTTCACAGCTATCAGCCTGGAGAGTTTACCTTCCATTTGTTCTGTTACAAACCTACCCATGTGTGACTCCTCTCCACCTTGTAACCACATCAACACATCCCAGTAGAGCTGAGCAAAACTGAAACACCATAACTCCAGCTTAGGAAATGGAAGAAAAAGAAAGAAACCTGTGAGCACCTTGTCTTACTTTGTGCAGGTCTTAGGTTGGAGCAAATTCCCACAGAATGGGCTATGGGTCCAGCAGATACCCCAAAACATGTCCAGTAGAGCACTCCACCTTGCATTAATATGCTTACTGTCACCACAGAATGCTCCTCCAGCTTAAACCAGGGCCACCCCACTGTCCCCCTGGTGCATCCACCACAGACACAGCCTTACATTCACACACAGCGTCTCTCGAGCTTACCGTAATTACAACATGTTCGCGACCCGTTGTTTTCACCACAGACTATGGGATTCCCGTGCTGTCCCCAGAGTGTTCACCAAGCTTGGCATGGTGTGCTCACATTCACCACAGTGCCTTTACCACACTTAGAGTTTGCTCACACCCAGTGACATTGTAGTGTTTACTGCATGAACCAGTGAGTTCATATTCTATACGTGGACATCATAGAGGGCTCAGCGCCCCCAGTATTTCTCAGAAACATCTACAGTCATGATTTTGTGTGGGATCAGGGGTGCGCACTCACTGGGGTGTTCTCTCAAGAGTGTTCACATACCCCTCCCCTGACTTGTCACACTCACCATGACGTGTCTGCACTGGTTGTTCATGAAATTCAACCCGAGCACCTACCAAGACTCTGCTGCTTGTTTCCTGTGACCCGAGGCCTCTTTTCGTGACTCCCTTAAGACGGCCCAGGTGGCTCTGTGTGTGGTATGGCCTCAGCTCTGACCAAGATGCTGGCAGTCCAAAAGAGCCTGAGGCAGTGATGGGGGCGGCCTTGCTCAGGGATGAGGTGAGGTGGATGCTGTGTAGAAGTCCTCTCTGGCAGTAAATTCTGGTGACTCGCAGCTGCTTTACGGGCTAGAGCTATGGAAAGTTGAGTGTGAGGAGCCTCCCTCTTTCCAAGCAGACTCTTTCGCCCACACAGCACCTGGATCGTAAGGATCTGGGACTCCCAACAGCCAGGGTGAGCAGGAGGGAGGAAGGGGCAATGGAGGTTAGAAAGGCCCTGGTGAGCAGGCCTAGCCAGACAGGGTGGGACAGAGGGAGAGAGACAGACACGTGGGCCCCTGACCCCATTCATAGTGGGCTGGCCTTTTGTTTCCAGAAGCCAAGCAGCATTCCGGGAGGCCGAATTGGGGCATTTCCCCCCCAGAAGAACAAGAGCTTTAATGACAGGATGTTGGGCAGCGACAGGGAAGGCAGAGAAAGGGAAGAAGACATTTGAATACCACTCTGCATTTTTAAAAATTGAAGTATAATCTTCACCATTTCGAATGCACAAGTCTGTGAGTTTTAATGAATGCAAACAATCAGGTAACCACCGTCACATCAAGATAGAAAATATTACCGGCCCCTTTATAGTCAACCCCTCCCTCCATGTTCAGCTGCTGACAACCGCTGGTTTTCTTTCCCTGGAGTTTTGCCTTTTCGATAATGTCACATAAATGGAATCCTTTGGTATGAGCTTTTTAAGTTTGCCTTCTTTCACTTAGTATAATCATCCATGTTGTTGAATGTGCCAATAATTCAATTCCTTTTTATTGCCAAGTAGTATTCCATTGTGTGACCATACATGGTTTATCTATCCATTCACCACTTGAAGAATGAGTGGGTGGTTTCCACTTCTTAGCAGTTACATTTTAGCTATAAATTTTTGTGTAAACATGTTTCTCATTTCTTTGGGGTAAATACGTAAGAGTGGGATCACTAGGTTACACATTAAGTGTATGTTTAATCTTATAAAAAACTGCCAAACTGCTTTCCAGAGGGACTGGACCATTTACATTCCTACCAGCAATATGTGAGAGTCCCAGGTGCTCAGCCTTCTCATCCACACTTGATACTATCAGTTTCAGGTTTGTTTTTAGCCCTCTGAATAGGATTCGTAGTGTGATTTCATTCTGGTTTTAATTTGCATTTCTCTGGTGACCAGTGATGTTGAGCATCTTTTTGTATTCTTATTTGTCGTGCATAGATCTTCTTGGGTGAAAAGTCTGTTCAAATAACTTCCTCCTTTTTAATTGGGTTGTTGTTTTATTATAGGTATCCGCGTTTCTCAAAAGTTCACCTTACACCAGTTCACTTTTACAAAAGGACCTACATTAGTACCTGTTTTCACTAGCCGAGTGAAATCCAAAGATGATATTCAGTTCCACAAAGTGAAAAAAAAAAGGCAAAAATAATGTTCAGCGTCTGTTTTGTAGTGAGCAACGCGCACTCGAGCAGCCGGAGTGGCGCCACCTAGCCCCTTCTCTGGGAACTACACTCAGCATCTCAGCAGCAAGCCGCCATTGTTTTCAACCGTGCCTGTGAGCATCTGGGCCTTATCTTGATATAGTTTGTGCTTCTGTTAGCAAGATGTGTCCTAAGACATCAGAAAATCCTAAAAGAGGTTACTTTTTGGTTTGGGAAGGCTCAAACTTTTTTCCCTATAAATTAATGGTAATTGCTTCTTCATCTTACATCATTTTGGCTTAAGAAAATTTTTACAGGGGCACCTGGGTGGTTCAGTCGTTGAGTGTCTGCCTTCCGCTCATGTCATGATCTCAGGGTCCTGGGATCGAGCCCCACATCGGGCTCCCTGCTTGGTGGGAAGCCTGCTTCTCCCTCTCCCACTCCCCCTGCTTGTGTTCTCTCTCTGTCAAATGGATGAATAAAATCTTTTAAAAAAAGAAAAAAAAAGTTTTTAAGGAACCCTCTACTTTCGGGGAGTGGGGGAAACCTGTATTGAGTATATATATTCTGGGTATAAGTCTTTTATCAGATATGTCTCTTGAAAATTTTTTCCCAATCTGTAGCTTGCTTTTCATTTTCTTAATAAGTGTCTTTCTGATGAGTGGAAGTTCTTAATTTTGATGAAGTCCAATTCATCAATTTTTTTATTTTGTGGACCGTGCTTTTTATTTTGTGGGCTGTGTTGGATCTAAGAAATCTTCGCCTAATCCACAGTCACAAAGATTTCCTTCTGTTTTCTCCAGGATTTTTTTAGTTTTGGGTTTTACCTATGGTTCATTTTTAACTACTTTCTGCATATAGTACAAAGTGTAGGCCAAGGTTCATTTTTTTTGCATGTGAATGTGCAATTATTCCAGCACTATTTGTTGAAAAGACTCTCCTTTCTCTTGAACAAGCTTTATATATATATTTTTAACACTATGGCTCTTTGAGGCATTGACACCAACACCCTTGGGTTTTCTTACACAAAAGTCAGTAGCATAGCAGGAATGAATGCTTCTCTTACCTGATCCCAAAACAGGACAGCTTATGCCTGAATAAGACACAGACTTTTTGGGACGCCTGGGTGGCTCAGTTGGTTAAGCATCTGCCTCCGGCTCGGGTCATGATCCCAGAGTCCTGGGATCAAGTCCCACATCCGGCCCCTTGCTCAGCAGGGTTTCTCCCTCTGCCTGCCGCTCCCCCCTGCTTGTGCTCTCTCTCTCTCTCTGTGATAAATAAATAAATAAATAAATAAAACAGACTTTTCAATGGAACAGCTCTTTGAGCTTTTACTTACAGCCCCTCTGCTCTCCCAGGACTGAGTGAGACACGAGTCAGCTGAGAACCGCACCAGGAGACTGCAATGACTGCTAAGCACAATCTAGGTCCAGAACTGCTTCTTTTCTCTGATGACTCTCCTATATCCCCAGAGACTCCTTGGTCAAAGAGGTTCTGGATCCTCTGCTCTCAACTTATCATCCTCCATCAAACAGAGAATGCCCTGAGAAAGCATCAGCCATCTTTACCTTTCTGGCTGCTTTCACCTGTCAAAGTTGCTGGTGATTTTCATTTTAGCCTGATCATAATCAGTTAAGGAGAAAGCACTTCTCACTTGGTAGAGTATGTGACTTTTGATCTTGGGGTTGTGACTTTGAGCCCCATGTTGGCATAAAGATTACTTAAAAAAAAAAAGCGCCTTCTTTCAAGACCTGGATCTTGGGGAAGCTTAGGAACTTGAACCCAGGCCGGGTCTCCAAATTCCCAGTCCTCCGATCTTTCCATTTTCCCACAATGGCCTCTCATACAAGATGATGGCGTGAGGTCGCTGCTTTCTGGGATGCCAGGGGGATGAGAGGGCTCCTTAACTGGCTATACACTTCTGGGAGCAGATCATTCTAAGGAAAAAAAAAAAAAAAAAGAAAGCTTATAAAAATAGCCAAAGTCAGGAGCTGGGGCTGGGCCCCTCTGGGGCAGGTCCCCCTCTCACAGGCTGCCTGGTATTTCTCCCGTGGTGTGTCTGCTTCTGTCTTTGTGGCAGCTCCACTTACTTCTTATTCCTGATGGCTTCATTTCCTGCATTTTCTTAGTTCAAGTCCCAGCAGAATCATTCTGATGGACTCAGCTAGTTCCCACCCTCACCCCCTACAGGGTGGAGCCTTTCCCATGAAGCCCTTCACCAGTCACCAGCTGGCCTATGGTTGGGCTGGATTTAGGTCAGATGCTCAGCCTGAGCCTATCAGTGGTCACTCCTAGCCAAACCCAATGGTGGTACTACTTCCTCAAGTAGGGGACTGGGGATGGGCAGTTACAGGTAAAAGGGGATTTGAGGTGTGGTGGCACCATGAGGGTTACCAGTGCAATATGAGGGTTTATCCTCATTCCAGAAACATGCACACACATGCCCTGAGCGCTCAGCCGCATCTCTCCCCTCCCTCTGAGCCTCCCCGGCCCCAGCCTCCAGTTTCCCACGTGGCTCCACCCTAAGTTGAAGAGCTCTTTGCTCCACCTGGGAAAGCTGTGTCTTCCCTCACTTGAGCTCCTAAAGGGTAAGGACTGTGTCTTACGTATCCCTGGGTCCCCAGCACCTGGCTCAACATCATAAATTCATAGATCTCAAAGAGGGGAAAGGGCTTACCTAAGGCCTCTCATGGAGGCAGGGGCAGAACTAGGTGAAACCCAGATCTCCTGTTCCAAATCTAGGCCCCTCTCTGCATTCAGGAGGGCGCCTGGCATCTCCCAGAGATGTGAAAGTAGGGGACTGCTGTCCCACGTCTGGGTTGGGTGAGGCCTCTGGCTCTGTACTAAGACACTGAGACATCCTCCCTTGAGGAGGCAGGCCCAGCCGTGACCCCTGTTGCCTGGCAGCACTGAGTCAGTTCTTGGGGTGAACCTCCTGTCTGCTCCATGGGTCCTCCAGGGAACACTCCGAACAGACCCACAGACAGCATGACCCTGGGTTCCTGAATGTTCTGCTTCCCATGATGGACTTCGTGATGCATGAGGGCTGGAGTGGGTGGGAAAAGCGGGCAGGCAGGCCAGACCCAACTGCTCCAACTTACTGACAGATCAGAGCAGCCTGAAATGTAAATGACAGCAACCCAGGGGACAGCGCCTGTGTCTGTGGAACGGCTCTGTGTATAACTCTGTGCCCGTAGTGCAAGTGGACGTGAGAGAGCGCAAACCTGACGGGGTCGTGACGTGGATACGCCCACACTCAGCTCTGATCCCCACGTGTGGTGTAACTTCAGGCATTTCACTTTCCCTCTCTGGACCTCAGAGAGGATTCGATGGATGCTAAAGCTCCCTCCTCTTCCTCTCCCATCACTGCCCCTTACACCTCCCTCCAGACTCTTCTCCCTGTGTTCAGCAGAGCAGCTTTCCCAGCCTCTGAAACCCCACCCCTGCAGCTCCCCAGCCACCAGGGGCCTCATCTTCTTCCCCAAGTTCCTATCAAAGCCTTTATTTTACAGGAACAACCCTTTCACTGAGAAGAATTCTGGAACATTCTCCACTCCCTTGTGCATGTGTGTGTGTTTATGTGTAACTGACTACAAGTGTGTTTGTGATGGGCAATGGAAAGGGAGAGATGGCAGGGGCCGCCCCGGGGAGAATGAGTTCATTTGCCTGTGTCTCAGCAAGTATCTCTTTTTCCAAACCTCCAGAGATAGGCTCGTAGGGGCATGTATCCACTCACTAGCTTTGTGCACATTCTCACAGTATCCATTGACAGCAAGACTCAGCCAGGTACCAGCTCGTCCAGGAACCCCTCCTCATAGCCCCACCCTGGGCTAACTGCCCCTCTGTTGTCTACAAGCCCTGTGCTCCGAGCACTTTTCCAGAAGAAAATTTATCACATTCTACGGACACTGTCTGCTTTCTTGCCTGCCCCATCTCTGTGGTGAAGTCTCTAGAGGACAGGAACCATGTCTCGGTCCCTTGGCATCCCAGCATCTAGAATGTTCAGAACCTGTGTGTGAACTGGGTTGGCCTTGCCTCATGTGCTCCCAGTAAGACTTTCCGTCCTCAGTGGCCCTAATGACCCCTATGCCTACCACCCCCTCTGGAGTGTGAGGTAAACCCAACCTAATATACCCATGGTGTAGGCTTTCCCCTTGGGGTCACCACTCCAGGATCTTGCTCTGGCCCAGGCGAAGCTTGCTCTAACCCTGAAAATGGAGACAGCCTAGGATACAGGGTGTGGGTGCTCAGTGGATCCTAAGCCAGTCTTAGGGCCCTCACCATAGGGAAACTTCCTCTTTTCTGGACTTTCTGGCCCTGGAGTGAACCTTGTTGGCGCCAGTGGGCTTTTAATATTTTCCATTCCTGGCTCTTATACAACATTTCACCTCAAAAATGCATCCTCCCCCCTCACCAAAGGGCACGCCTTTCCAGTGAGAGGAACCCAGGGCTGGTGAGTGGAGGTGATCCACTGTGTTCTGGGCTTGGAGGGGCCCCTGCCCAGTGCTTTGAGAAAGAAGCAGAGCGGCTGTCTCAGAAGCAGTGGCAGAAATGTCTTCCCAGCCAAGAGAGCCAAGCTCCCTGGCCAGCCAGAGGCCTCACGGTCCCACAGGAAGCCTGGATCCACCGCAAGCTGGGGGGACACCTGCTGGGTTCCATCTGGGGACTCCAGGCCCCTTCCACTCAGCTTTACCCCTCTGAGCCCTAAGGACCCCGTCTGCATGATGGGGATAACGATGCTGCCTGGCTTTCAGGGTCCTTGTGAGGCTCGAGGTCTGCACCTTCGGGTCATCCGGGGAGCTTTAAAACACACCCCACCTGGGCCCACCTTGAGAGACACTGATTTCACGGGTATGGGGTGCAGCCTGGATGTGGGCATTTTTTTTTTATAAATGTTTTATTTATTTATTCATGAAAGTCAGAGAGAGAGAGAGAGGCAGAGGGAGAGGGAGAAGCAGGCTCCTTGCCTAGCAGGGAGCCCGATGCGGGACTCGATCCCAGGACCCTGGGAACATGACCTGAGCCGAAGGCAGACGCTTAACCATCTGAGCCACCCAGGCGCCCAGGATGTGGGCATTTTTTAAAAGCTCTCAGCGATTCCCTCCCTTGCTCTGATGGGAACGCACTGTCTGTGGGGACTCGTTCCAGAGACAATTGCTGCTTTGACGAGCCAGGGCACCACACCGCCAGTTTTCCCAAAAATACAATCCCATGGGTGCCTGAAATCCAGACAGGGTGGAGGGAAAGTACTTTTGGAAAGGCAGGTGAGGGGTCCTGCAGGTTTGCTCTGGGCCTTTCCAAGCCTGCCCTGCCCACAGACAGATGCGTCTGAGCCACCAGCCCCGGCCCAGCCCGAACCCAGCACACCTGCCCTGGTGACCCCTCTGCTGGGCCGGCCAGGTCCTCCCCGGGGGGACCCAGCCTCGAGGCGGATGGCCAGCCTCGCCTCGCAGACCCAGGCCCTGTACCTGAGCGTGGGAGTATGAGGCGGAGGTCACCCCCTCACTGCATGCTGGGGTACCAGCAGTCACTGCAAATTAAACGGGGAGGGAGCCAGTGCCCTGTGGGGAGCAGAGGGTGTCTGGGGGCTTGCGGGGAGGGGAGAGCGACATCTGTTTTCCTCATCCTGAGGAGCGAGCATCCAGAAGGTTCCACAGCCCAGAGGAAGAAACCAACGGAGAGCCAGGCCCGTTGGGGAAAGCGAGTGGAGAGCAGTGTGTCTTCTCACAGAGCCCCCCCACACCCCGGGCCACCCCCAGCGCCATATCCCAGAGTTAGCGTGCGTTTGGACACAGGAGGAGAGAACAAGTTCTCTGCAGGGGGCGGCAGAGCCCCTGCCTGAGGAGCTTCGTCCATCCGACGTCCAGGCCCCCAGCAGAGGCCCGAGGTTGTTCCGCAGGGCAGCAAACAGGCCTGGGGGGGCGGAAGGGCACAGCACAGCAAGCAGGTAGGAGGGGGCACAGCGGGGCTGCCAGACTGGGCCCCACATGCGGTGAGTCCAGGGAGAGCAGGAGCCCCAACCGCCACCTCAGGGAGCGCCATCCTGCCCACTTTTGTTTTCCACCTGAGGCCACGTTAAGTGTGGGCACAGGGAAGCACCAGACCCCTTGGGCTATGCTTTGGCCTCCAGAGAAGCATCTGCAGCCTCAGCGAGGTCAGAGGCGAGAGGGAACTACTGAGCTGGAAGAAACTTCAGTCTCAACAAGTCTGCCCCCACCTCCAGTATCTAAGGTCGAAAATACACAGGCTTTGAAGCCCGAAAAACGAGATCAAACCCGGCCTCCACCACTGTATTCACCCGTTCATCCTACAAATATTTTCAGCTTCTACTATGTAGCAGGCCCTGTGCGCTGGAGTTACTCAAAAGAAAGAAGCATAGTCGCCACCTTTGAGGAACTTATCCATAGAGGGACAGATAGAGCCATAAACAAATCTCAGGGAAGCCTCCCTGGCGGAGGTGTTGTCAGACTCGACTTTAAATATAAATAGTAGTTGGATGAAAAGGCAGAGGAAGGGTGCTCCAGGCAGAGAAGACAGCCTGAGCAAAAACCAGCATGGTGTGTCAGGAGCTGCCGGAAGGTGTAGTATGTGGCAGTGTCTTCGACAAGATTCTTAGTCGAGAGCAACAGAAATCAACCCTAGCTAGCTTAAACGGAAAAGGAATTTACTAAAAAGGATATTGGATCCCACACTCCTGGAAGCCCCAATTTATTCACTAAAGTTTATTTATTTATTTAACTAATCTCTACACCCCATGTGGAGCCCGAATTTACAACCCTCAGATCAAGAGCTGCATGCTCTTCCGACCAAGCCAGCCAGGCGCCCCGAAACCCCAATCTAGAAACTCAAAGCTAAACTCCTCAAACCCACCCAGGGCAGGAAACATGGCAAAGTTAGCTCTGGAGGGACTCCAGAGATCATTTTGTCTATAGTTCTTCATCTTGAGTCCATGGGAACAAAAAGGTATATACAACATTTTGAATGTGTGTAAGTATATTTTTCTGGGGACAGGATGCATGACTTTTATCAGATTCTCAAAGAAATCCACACCATGGGTCAGGTTATCCCAGAAGCAAATCCTAAAATGAAGATTCATGCATAAGTGATTCAGTGAAGAAATGTTCCCAGGAGAAACCAGTAAGGAAGAAGGGGAAGCAGGATAGTAGGGGAAGGGGAAGAAGCCAGGGAAGAGAGTAATTTTGTGTGAAACCCCATACTCAGTCTGATCCATGGGGGATCTCAGGAGCATTAATTACGCCTTCAAGTTTTTCCCTACTCAAGACAAAGTAGCTGGACTTTTGTACTCTCATGGCATTTGGTCATTGGCTATGGGCCAGGTGACCTGCAGCTGCGTGTGGGTCATAAACTACCAGGCACTGGCAGCTCTCCTAAGGGGGAAGAAGCCTCCACTTACCAAGGACAATCTTTGAACAAAGCTCAGTGAAGGGCTGGGTGCACAAGGCTGGAAAGAGAATCAGAGATTTGGGCATGTCTAGTACATGTTCCCAAAAAGTCAGGAATCACTGATCTAGTACAACCACATCATTTTATAGACTAGGAACCTGGGAACACTTCTGATACTACAGTGGTGTGAGTACCTTAACCAACCCTCCTTCTGAAAACAACACAAAATTCTAGATAAAAGGAAAAAATCTTAAATGCACTTAGGAGCTGGCAGTGAAATAACGAACACTCAGGCCAGAAAGAAACAAAAGCTAGAATTCAGAGGGCAATGAATACAAAGCAATGAAAGACATTGAACTTCATGAACTTGAGCTTCAGTTTTTCAGCCTCATGGAAATGGGACAATATTTAATAAGAAGTCCATGCTTGAAGCAATCACGAATAGGGGCCACTGGGACTACTTTGATGAAACTAATGGTGACCCTCCTTATGGGGCCAGGCCTAAAGTAGTTCTCAGAGGAGAGTGGGTACCTGAACAAGGTCAGGGGCTGTTAGGAAGGTCCAAGGGGGAATGGCCGTTGGGGAGCCAAGCATTTGGGCCTGCTTCACGGAGGGAAGAACTCGAATATTATGAACTTAAATGGGGGAAACACCTTAGAGCTTGAGGGAGGCAGGGGAGTAGGAAGATGAAGAATCTGAGTTCATTTCTGAGTCTGCATTCATACCTGAGTCCTGTGGTGGGGGAAAGTGCAATGAAAAAAATGTAGGGTGTGTGAACCAGACTGACGCCATCTTGGACAAATCCACCATGATGGCCCATGAGCCCTTCTTGAGCATAGCCCCACAAACATGTTCTTTCTTTTTGTTTATCCACACCCTTAAGCACACCCTCATGGCATAATGTCCTTAATATGCTCTGGAGATATGACTATGACAGGCACCTATTTTCAAATGTTTTCCTCCTGGTGGTCCCAGAACATGTACTCCCCAGCCTCTAGGGTATAAAAGCAGGTCTTATGGGAGGCAGAGTTGAGGATATATACTTGTCTTTTTGTTGTGCACGACATGCTTCTGTCCATATGTCCCCTTAATAAACTGTTTCTTGTCAAACTGGACTTGTCAGCCTTTTTCTTCAGTCTTATGTCTCCTTTGGCCTTTGGAGGTTGTTTTGCACATACCTCCTTTTCATGGAGTAAGGATTTCTTTTTTCTTTTTTTTTTTAAGATTTTATTTATTTATTTATTTGAGAGAGAACACATGAGCAGGGGAAGGGGCAGAGGAAGGGGAAGAGGGAGGGAGAGAATCCTAAGCAGGCTCTGTGCTGAGTGTGGAGCCTGATGCGGGGCTTGGTCTCACGACCCTGAGATCATGACCTGAGCCGAAATCAAGAGTCGGATACTTAACTGACTGAGCCACCCAGGTGCCCCAGAGTAAGGATTTCAAGTAGGAAGCAATTCTACTTTGGGAACTTGTAAAATCTTTTTAAAAAATTAAAAAATAATAATAAAATAAAACACTTTTTTCTCTCTCTGGTTTAATGGCAAAGATGTAAGTGTGTGGTATCTGGAACATGGCAGGTACTCAGTGATTGGAAAGATGAAGGAAAGTGTGTCACTGCTCCTCTATGGACCTAAATTTCCTAAGCCTTGCTCATTGTTGACTTGATGTGTCAGTTACAGAGAGAGGTTAACATCTCCCATTGTATTGTAAACTTGTCCATTTTTATTTTGCTTTCCTTGCTATTTCCGTTTGTTTTATCTATTTTGAAGTTATCAAATGTATTTAAAATTTTTTAAGTTTATTTTTTTATTTAAGTAATCACTACACCCAACATGGGGCTCAAACTCACAACCCCAAGATCAAGAGTCACATGCTCTTCCAAACGAGCCAGGCAGATGCCTCTAGATGTAAATAAATTTAAGGTTATTCTTTTTGATGAATTGAACCTTTTACCATTATGAAGTGACCCTTTTGTTTCTCATAATGCTTTTTGTCTTGAAGAACGTCTACTTTGACTAAAATTAATATAGATGTATAACTTCCTTTAGTTAATATTTGACAATTTTTTGACAAATTTTTTTCTATCCTTTTACTTTCAACCTTTCTGTGTTCTTATGTTTTAAATATGCCTCTTATGAATAGTTTATAACTAGATTCACTACCTTGTCTAGTGGCAATATTTTTCTTTTAACTTCAGTTCTTTTAACTGAAACTTAAAGTCCACTTATATTTATTAAGACACTGATACTTCTTTTTTTAAAGATTTTATTTTATTTATTTGATAGGGAGAGAGACAGTGAGAGAGGGAACACAAGTAGGGGAATGGGAAAGGGAGAAGCAGGCCTCCCACGGAGCAGGGAGTCTGATGCGGGGCACGATCCCAGGACCCTGGGATCATGACCAGAGCTGAAGGCAGACGCTTAACGACTGAGCCACCCAGGCACCCTAAGACACTGATACTTAAACACACATACATTTATGTATTTATTTGTAGGTATGCATGTATGTATTTCTAATGTATTATTTTTTATTTTCTAGGTTTCTTTTTCTATTCTTTCTTCTTTTCTTGTTTTTCCTTATTCCACTTTTCTGTTTACTAGTTTGCAAATTATACCTTTTTTGCTGTGTTTAGTAGTTACACTAGAAATTTTAATATGCATATGTTATTTGTCTAAGTCTAAAGTTAATCAACATCTTTAATTTGTTCTTAAACAAGGACAGGTATGCCTGGGTGGCTCAGTCATTTAAGCATCTGACTCTTGCTTTTGGCTCAGGTCATGATCTCAGAGTAGTGGGATCAAGCCTGTATTGGGTTCCTCATTCAGTGGGGAGTCTGCTTGAGATTCTCTCCCTCTCCCTCTGCCCACCCCCCCAACCTACTCTCTCTCTCTAAAAAACAAAATATAATAATAATAATAATAATAAATTTATTAATTAAAAAAGAAAGATTTTGTTCCCCCTCATATAGAACTGCTTTCAGAAGGAAGTTCATTTAGGGTACCTAGTCCATCTTATTACTACAAAATGAAGTGTCCTCAGTTTCTTAACCTAGAAATTGAGATAACTGAACTAGATAGTAGTTCTTTTTTTTTTTTTTTTTTAGTATTTTATTTATTTATTTGACAGAGAGAGACTCGGCGAGAGAGGGAACACAAGCAGGGGGAGTGGGAGAGGGAGAAGCAGGCTTCTTCCCGCTGAGCAGGGAGCCCGATGTGGGGCTTGATCCCAGGACCCTGGGATCATGACCTGAGCCGAAGGCAGCCGCTTAACTGACTGAGCCACCCAGCCACCCCTAAATAGTAGTCCTTAACACTTTGGGGACACACACTACTTAAGAAGCTGGTAAAAATTAGAGCCTGGAGACTCTCGCCCCAGGAAAATACACATACACACAGAGAAATTCTATGTTTCTGTTCCCCTGAAACCATGTACGGGCCCAAGATTAAGAGACCCCCAGTGAAATGAATGACCTCTGAGCTCCTGCCAGAGCTAACTTTTAATGACCATGCCATGTTCTTTACCCTGAGCAGAGGGTTTCCACGAGTCTCCCCTTGGGTGGGTATGAGGAGTACAGACCTTTGAGGTTTTGAATTGGGGCTTCCAGGATCTCCAGAACCTCTTGGGGAAGGAGAAACTGAGAGCTGCCAACCAAAACTTGCACAGAGCTAAAGCTCAGGTGAGATTCTGCAACCAGACCTCTCCACATTCATTCATTCAGTAAATATTTATTGGACTCTGTTCCAACTATCCACTGCTACATAACAAATCATACCAAAACTTAGCGGCTTCTGTAATAATAACGATCATTTATTTTTACCTCTCATAGTTCTAGGACTAACTGGGCTCACTAGGTAACTCTGGCTCAGAGTCCCTCAGTGCTTGGAGTCTGATGGCGGCTAAGGCAGGAATCATCTCAAAACCTTCTTAGTACATGTCTCACGGTTGATGCTGGCTGTAGGCTAGTTTGCAGCAGGATTTTTGACTGAAGCACCTACATGTGGCCTCTCTAAGTGGCCTGGGCATCTTCACAGCATGGAAGCTGGATTCTAAAAGGGAACATCTGAAAAGAGCAGGCCAGGAGGAAGCCATATTTCTTGTTATGGCCTAGCCTTAGAAGTCACAAAGCGTCGCTTCTGCCACATTCTCTTAATTACATGCAAGTCATTAGACCAGCTCTAATTTAAAGGAAGGTCGATTAGGCTCTATCTCTTGGTCAAAAAATTTGCAGACATGTTTTAAAACCATTATATACCCGTTCTGTGTGCCACGCACTGGACAAGGAACTTGGGATAGTGGTAAGTCACAAACTGTGCCCTTATGGTATTTATAGTCTAGCGGCAGAGATACACCCTACTAAAATAGTATTACAAATATGTACACAACTGTAGACTTAGATAGTGCTATGGAAGGTGAATACAGGAATCATGAGCAATTATATCACACATTTGCATGACCTGGGTCAGGAACGCAAGGAAAACTTCCCCAAAGCAAAGACATCTGGGTTGAGGTCTGAGGCATTAGTGGATGCTAATTCTGTGAAGCAGATTGAAGAAGGGCCTCCCAGGCAGAGAGAACAACAACCATTGGCCCTGGGACAGGAGGAAAGGTGGCCTGAGAGGCAGCCAATGTGTCTGGAGGCAGAGAGCAGAGGGAGACGTGTGAGACAAGGCTGCTGAGCTGGGCTGAGGCCCGGCCCCTGGACTTTGTAGGCTAGGTGAGGATATTGGTCTTTGGCCTTAAAGCTGCAGGAAGCTGTTGGGGGTCATTCACTGGAGAGTGATGCAAACACATCTGCATCCTACAGATCACTTTGGCAGCCGTGTAGATGGTCCCTGCCAGATGCTGAGTCAGTACTGGGAGGACTGGGAGACTGCTGTCTGCAATCCTTCCCCTCTCCATGAGACTCTCCCACGCACGAACGCAAGCCAGCAGCGGCCCAGGTCCTATACCTCCAGGCTGGGTTCCTACACCCTATTCCTTGACCTCCTCGGTCTCTCTTTATATATCAGGCACAGGAAGTTTTGCCAGTTAGCATTCTTAATTAGTCACTCCTTTAGTCTGTCAGTTAGTTGGTATAGTAGGTTGAATAGTGACCCCCAAAAGATATGTCCACATCCCAATCTCCAAGACCTGTGAATATTACCTTATTTGGGAAAAAAGGTCTTTATGAATGTAATTAAATTGAGGATCTTGAGATTAGGAGATGATCCTTGATTATCTGGATGGACCATAAGTCTTATGACAAATGTCCTTACAAGAGTGAGGAAGAGGGATATTTGAAATGGACAGAAGATGAGGAAGAAATGTGACCACGGAGACAGAGACTGGAGTTGGTATGGCTACAAGCCAAGGAAGGAATGCCAACAGATGCCAGAAGCTGTAAGAGTCAAGGAACAGATTGTCCCCTGGAGCCTTCACCAGGATTGTAGCCTTCATAACACCTTGATTTCAGCCCAGTGATCTGGTTTTTGGACTTCTGACTTACAGCACTGTGGAAGAATAAATTTCTGCCTGTTTTAAGCCACAGTTTGTGGTAATTTGTTACAGCAGCCATAGGAAATGAATACAGTTGGGTACTTCTCTGGTTGTTCCTTCCTGACGGGCTTTCCAGGCTCCTTCAGGGGATTTCCAAATGTTGGAATGCTCCAGGCTCTGTCCTCAGAGCTTTCTTTGTCTATTCTCTCTCCCTGTGTGATCTCCTCTATTCACTTGGCATCAAAATACCCCTTATTTGCTAAGACCCTCCAAATTTGATCTCTACCCAGACCCTTCCCATGGAACCCAGTCATCCTCACAGGTAGATGAAAAGAGAACTCTTGTTCTCCACCCTCTCCACTTCCCCACCACAGATCTTCCTGGCCAGGCATCCTCAGCCACTCAGTGCTCAAGATGGAAGTGTCTAGCCATCCTAGATCTCTCCATTTCCCTCATGCCTTATATACAACTGCTAGCAAGTCTTATTGTTTGGGTCTCAAAATGCTTCTTAAATCTGTCCACTCTCCTCCATTTCCACTGTTACCACAGCCACCAGCATCTCTTACCCAGATGATTGCCCCAGGCTCCTAAGGACTCCCAGTTTATTTATTTATTTGACAGAGAGAGACAGCGAGAGAGGGAACGCAAGCAGGGGGGAGTGGGAGAGGGAGAAGCAGGCTTCCCGCTGAGCAGAGAGCCTGACGTAGGGCTCGATCCCAGGACCCTGGGATCATGACCTGAGCTGAAGGCAGACACTTAACCGACTGAACCATCCAGGCGCCCTGGACTCCCAGTTTCTACACTTACCCCACACAGTCCCGTCTCATAGCAGCCAGAGTGAGTTTAAAAATACACACACACACACAGGGACACCTGGCTGGTTCAGTCGGTTAAGCGTTGGGTTCTTGATTTCCACTCAGATCTTGATCTCAGGGTCATGAGGTCAAGGCCCATGCTGGGCATGGAGCCTATTTTCAAACCTAAAACACACACACACACAAATTAGATTGGACTGCAGTTTTTTGGAACAACTTTATTGAGGTATTACTGACATACAATTTTATCACACACTTAAAGTATACACCTGGATAAGTTTTGAGATATATATATATATATCTCCATGAAATTATCAGTACAACAAACATAAAGAACATATTTATCCTCCCAAAAGTTTCCTTCTGCTCCTTAGAAATCCAACCCTCCCTCCCCAACCTCCCATCCTCAGGCAACCACTGATCTGCTTTCCATCACTATAGGACTAGTTGGCATTTTCTAGAATTTTATATAAATGGAATAATATAGTACATTCTCTTTTTGTATGTGGTTTAATGATTTTGAGATTTATCCATGTTGTTCACTGTATCAATAATTTTTTTCTTTTTATTATTGAGTAGTATTCCATTATATGGAAGTACCACAATTTGTTTAACCATTTACTTGATGATGGACATTTGGGTTGTTTCCAGTTTTTAGCTGTCATATATAAAGCTGCTATAAACATTCATGTGTGTACTTAATGATAAATACCTAGGAAAGGAATGACTGGATCATAGAGGAGGTGTATGTTTAACTTTTTGAGAAATTGCCAAACTGGTTTCTGAAGTTTATAGTATTTACATTCCCATGAACAGTGTAAAAGAGTTAAAGTTGTTCCACATGATTGCCAGCACTTGGTATGGTCAATCTCTTAATTTTAACTTTTCTAGTGTGTAGTGCTATCTCATTGTGTTTTAAATCACATTTCCCTGATAATCAAGAAAACATCTTTTCATGTGCTTATTTGCCATTTGTATACCTTCTTTGGAGAAATATCGGTCCAAAATTTTTGCTGAGCTGCATATACTTTTAAAATATATTTTAGATACAGATCCTTGTTCTTTATATATCCTAGGAATATAAAGAGGTTTTTAAAAAGTATATTCTAGGTACAAGTCTTTTGTTGGATATATGTTTTGCAAATATTTTCTCCTACTGGTGACTGTGTTTTCACTTTCCTAATGGTATCTTCTAGAAAGCAAAACTTTTACATTTGAATGGATCTAGTTTGGCAACTTTTTCTTTTACTTTTTTTAAAGATTTTATTTATTTATTTGAGAGAGAGAATGAGAGAGAGAGAGAGAGCACATGAGAGGGGGGAGGGGCAGAGGGAGAAGCAGACTCCCTGCTGAGCGGGGAGCCTGATGTGGGACTCCATCCTGGGACTCCAGGATCATGCCCTGAGCCGAAGGCAGTTGCTTAACCAACAGCCACCCAGGTGCCCCGGCAACTTTTTCTTTTATTGCTAGCATTTTTTTGTGTGTCACATCTAAGAATTCTTTGCCCAACCCAAATTTGTAAAGATTTTTCTCCTGTGTTTTCTTCTGGAAGTTTTATAGATTTGCTCTTAGGTTTGTGATCCATTTTCAATGAGTTTTTGTGCATGGTGTGAGGTAATCCCCCCCCCCACGCAGATATCCAGTTCCCCTCTCCACAGCCATTTGTTGAAAGGATGATATTTTCCCCAAAGTATTCAATCTTTTGCCATTAACTATGATGTTAGCCTTAAGTTTTTCACAGATACCAGGTTGAGGGACTTCAGATTGAGGGAGTCCCCTTCTTTTCCTACTTTGCTGGAGGTTTTTTTTTTTTAAGATTTTATTTATTTATTTGAGAGAGAGAATGAGAGAGAGAGAGCACATGAGAGGAGGGAGGGTCAGAGGGAGAAGCAGACCCCCCGCTGAGCAGGGAGCCTGATGCGGGACTTGATCCCGGGACTCCAGGATCATGACCTGAGCCGAAGGCAGTCGCTTAACCAACTGAGCCACCCAGGCGCCCTTTGCTGAAGGTTTTTATCAAGAATAAATGTTGGATTTTGTCAAATCCTTTTCCTGCATCTACTGAGGTGATCGTTTGTTTTTTTTTTCTTTTTCAATTTGTTAATATGGTGAATTACACTAACTGATTTTCAAATATTTCTCCAACCTGGAATTTCCCAGTAAGTCCAATTTATTTGATGAATTATTCTTTTTAATTTTAGGGGGGTCATTTGTGTTCATAAAGGATATTGGTCTGTAGTTTTCTTTCCTTGGAATGTTTTTGTCTAATTTTGGTATCAGACTAATGCTGGCCTCATAGAATAAGTTGGGAAGTATTCATTCCTCTTCAGTTTTCTGGAAGATTTTATATAAAATTGGTATTTTTTTCTTCCTTA
The DNA here is from genome assembly GCF_003265705.2 of Callorhinus ursinus. NCBI lineage: Eukaryota > Metazoa > Chordata > Mammalia > Carnivora > Otariidae > Callorhinus > Callorhinus ursinus. The sequence continues at coordinate 30,230,998 of NW_027397087.1, forward strand.
AATGTTTGGTAGACGTCACCAGTGAAGGCATCTAGGCCCGGAGTTTTCTTTGTGGGAAGAGTTTTAGATTATTTATTTATTTATTTGACAGAGAGAGAGAGAGAGAGAGAGAGCACAAGCAGGGGTAGCAGTAGGCAGAGGGAGAGGGAGAAGCAGGCTCCCCCCTGAGCAGGGAGCCCAATGTGGGGCTCGATTCAAGGACCTGAGCCCAAGGCAGACGCTTAACCAGCTGAGCCACCCTGGTGCCCCTGTGGGAAGATTTTTAACTATAAATTTAATTTCTTTATTGGATATCGGGTTATTCACCTTATCTATTTCTTCTTGAATGTGTGTCACACTTTTGCCTAAAGCCCTCAGTGTTCCCCTGCACGCCTACCTAAACCCTGGCTGCAGCTTACAGTCTGTTTACTTACACGGTCTGTTCCTGCCCTCTTTCCCAGCCTCATCTACACAGTAGCTTCCCCTCACTCACCATGTTTCAGTCACATCGGTCTTCTGGTTATTCCAAGATTATGTCAAACTCTTCCTCAACTCTAGGCCTTGACATTGCTTTTCCCTCTCTCTGGAAAGCTCTTTCACAGGCTCCTCATTCTCATCCCTTAGGTCTTAGATTATGTGTCAAGGAGGTCTTTCCTGACTATTATATTCACGGTAGGGCCTGCCGGATACTCTCTCACGCAGAATCCTGTTTCCTTCCCATCCATAATATATTTATCACATTCTGTCACCATTTTGTTTTCTTACTGTTAGCTCCCTAAGAGCAGGGATCTTGTCTGTCTTGTTCACCGCCTCATCCTCCACACCCAACATGAGATCTGGTACAAGTGAGGTGTTCAATTACCATTTTTGGTATAAGTGGACTCACTTAGAGGGTCCATCAGGTGGTGAGGCAGGCAGTAAACCCTCTGTGAGCCTGCCTGTCAGGCTGAGGTTTTTGGTCAGCCTGGAGTAGGTCAGGCAGGCACTGAGGGGGCCGTCTACTCTATGGAGTGGATCTATGCAACGATGAGCCCCCCTGTGAAGTCAGACCAGGATTTCAGGGGACACAAAGAAGTGAAAAGCTGAGGCCCACTCCCAAGAAGCTCCTGGCCCACCTGTCTACTTGGAGGCTCATTGCTCCCTACTGCCCAACCAGGAGGTTAAATGGGGATGAGACAGGCCAAGCCGAGTTGGAGTATGGTCCGGCCGGCCACTGGTAGCTGTTCCGCAGCAACTCGGCCACAGGTCTTTCAAACCCCATGGAAACCTCACCTGGAGACTGCTGTGCTCAGGAGGAGCCTATGCGGGCAACACACAGAGAGCTTTGTGGCTTCTTTCCTGCCCCACCTCCCAACCTCCCCTGACCTGGGCTCTCTGCTCATGGAAAGTGCCCCACTGGACCTGGCCGCCTGGCCCCAGGAGACAGGCCATGGTGCACACTGCCCCTGTCTTCTCTCCATGGGGGCAGGACATGGGCCTGTATGCAGCTCCAGGGGCCACTCCCTGCAACTGAACCCATCCTAGGTGCCCCTTGTCATAGACCAGAGGAGGCCCAGCTCCCTGGGCGAGGAAGAGACCTTGCATGGAAGCTAGCGACTTCATAGTTAATCCAAGTTTCCCAAAGAACCTCCGCGGCCCTGGGTCACGGGTGGGGCTGGAGTCCCATCACAGATGAGTATGTGTAGGAGGGTGAAGCCGCTGCTTGCAATAACTAGGCAGCAGCTCCCAGGCTGCCAGCGATCACCGAGATTCTCTCCTGCTCACTGACAAACTCCACGACTAGGGGGCCCTGCTTCGTTGACATCATCTTCCTCGCACACGGCTGAGGGAAATGAGCTCAGGACAGCCATCAGAGGCAGTTTGTTTACTTACAGGGACCCTGGCTGTCAGGAGCTCTTTGACCAGACATTCCCTGGCCTAGGCAGCATGAAGCAGAAATTTCCTTAAACATATTATTTTGGCCTCAACCCACCACTCGCTCCCTTGTTTTCAGTTTTGGTTTTTTTTTTTTTTTTGGAAAAAGGAAAATTCCCAGTTTTAGCCCCAAATTGAGTGGCCCAGGGGTGGTGGGGGGAGAGCATAATGACCCCCAGAGGACCTTTTAGAGGTTAAGTTGCTCCCACCTCCCCAGTAATCCCTGGAGCTGGGAGATCATCAAACCAATTCTCAGTCACCAATGTGTGCATGGGATTGGGGAGGGGGGGGGGATGGCTGGCATGACCTCCAGGGTAGACCCTCTCCTTCACGGCTTCCCTCATGGCCTCAGCCACCCTGAGTTCATATTCAAAGCATTTCCCAACTCAGCTATGCTGGCTAGGCCCTAGACCTCTCCCTCATTCCCTTCGGGTCAGGGATATTTCAGGAGAGCCCAAGAGCCGCCAGTTTTCACCGGCTCCAGGGGATTCCCAAGATGGCCACCCCCACCAGCCCTGGCTGAGAGGCACTGTCACTTGTCCTTCCCCAACTCTCTTCATATTGTTCCTGCTGGAACTTAGCCATTCTAGGGGCCTTGAGAGGACAAGGGTCACGGAAGGGGCTCCTCAGTCTCCCCAGTGCCCCAGGATCCTCAGGCTACCTGTGCCAGCAGCAGAGCAATGCCCTCCCAGGAGTATCAATCATGGGAGACAGGTGCCCTTTGCCTAGCTGGATCTGCCCACTATTGGGGCTGGTCAGGCAGGCCCAGACATGTCGGGGAGCCTGAGGCCTTACCTGACCCAGCTCTGCCCTGTGGCTTGATCCTACTTCGCTCAGCATCCTACAGCACCAGGGAGGGGCTCAGGGGCAGAATCAGGTCAGAAGAGGGCATTGAACCTGCACTTCATAGCACTTTACCTAAGACCGAGAAAATGTCAAGGGTCCACATTAGAGAATGGGCTAGAGGGCATGGCTCACACACAGATCTGATTGGCAGCTTCTTAGAAGGCACTGATTTTCTCACCCAACTGTCCCTGCCCCAGCAACAAGGCCAGAACTCCCTGAACATGTGGTCCCATCATTTCAATTAATCAACATGTCTATTGAACTCAGAATCTGTAAGGTATGGAAGCTGGAAAGAGCCTTGATAAGGACAGAAGCTAACATTTATTGAACATCTACCATGAACCTGACTTTACACACATTATTTTATTTAATCCTCATAACTCTGAGGGAGATTAGGAGACACAGCAGGGTGCCTGGGTGGCTTAGTTGGTTCATTCTGGGGTCGTGGGATGGAGCGCCTTATAGGGCTCCATGCTCAGCGGGGAGTCTCCTCTCACCCTCTCCCTCTGCCCCTCCCCCCAGCTCGCACTCTCTCTCTCTCTCTCAAATAAATAAATAAATAAATAAATCTTAAAAAAAAATAAAGGAGACGCAGAGCAGAGCTGGGATTCAAACCCAATTCTGTCTGAACCCACAGATTCTACAATTAGGCATTCCTCCATTTGACTTCTAGAAAATAATTAACTCAGGAAATCAATCACACTCCTTCTGTAAACTGAGCAAGCAAGGCCTATAAGTTAAAGATATGGTCTTGCAGCCCCTCCATTCTACAGATGAGGAAAATGAGGCCAGATCATGGAGTAAAGTCTTTAGTTGAGCTTAGGACAGTGGCTCCAACTCAGATCACTGTCTCTTGTTCTGTGTTGCTGAATTCCAGCAAAGAAGTCAGAGGAGTTGGGAATTCAAAATCAAATCCATCCCTCTGGCTTACTGGGACTAAGCATTTTATTCAGCAGTTTGTTGTTGTGACTTACAACATTTAAATACTTAGACCTATGAATTTAAGCCTTCATTTGTACTCTCACCCTGGTTCTTGCAAACGTTAGGAGCTGCCCTAGAAACCTCTCTAAACTCCCAGTGCCTGGTGTTCACAGAGCAAGCACTTTAAAGATAGCTATTAGTAAATGAGAAAATCATTTTGTGAATGAATTGAATGAGTGAATGAAGGCTTCTGCACAAATGTAAGTAGACAGGCATATACGCTTTCAGGCACTCACCAAAACATTACTGACAAATATCTATCCAGACTCCCAGAGACACATGCCTAAACTTACATCTAGGAAGAGTGGTACGTGTTTATACCAAAATAACCTAAATGCTCACATGCATACTCCCACAGAAGCATGTAGGCAGGTGTAGACCCACTCATCTACGCAGAGGCCCCCACGTTCCCTTGGACATACCCATATACATGAGCTTACACAGAGATGTGGACTCATAGATAGGCTAGCTGGCAAACACAAGCACACGCTTTCCCACCGAGAAAGACAGCTCCGACCAGAAATACAGCCATCCAGACATACAAACACAGAACAGTCACATCAATTCACACTGATACTCGCAGCTAGACAAAGACGAAGCTGTAGGCCTGAGACAGACTGGGAGCCAGACACCTGTCCACAGAGACCCCTGGGCTGCCCTGGGCTCCCACACAGTCTGCCGCCCTCCCCCTTCTGTCTGCAGCCAGAGGGGGCTCCTAAAGGAATTCCTTTTGCAGACTGGCTGAGATCTCTCTCTCCTCCCCTGCAATCCCAGGCCAGAGTCCCACAGGCAGAGAAGCATGGTGTGCGTTGGGGGTCCTCCCCCTTGCCAAGGACTCTGCCCTCTGTCCCCGGGCACCGCCCATAGCCTGCAAAGCCCAGGCTGGGCGCTGGCCTCCAGACAGAAACAGAGCAGCACTCAGGTCCTGCTGCCCCAGCTCTGCTCCCAAAAGCATGATTTAGGAGGGGCTGGTGAACAGCGCTTTTCCAGAGGCCTGACTTCCTCAGGAAATGGCTCAGCCACAAGCCTGCTCTCCAAAACAGGCGTAGGATGAAAACACCTCCGCTCCTCTCCAAACACGCGGGCCGCCCCTCTCACTCAGAGCGCCTCTGTCATTCCAGCCACAGCATCCACAGCATCCCAAGGCAGCGGAGAGCAGTGAAAGGCCCAGCGTCTAGTCCTGCTTCAACTGCTGATTCCCTGTGTCCACCTCTGTAGAATGAGCCATTTGGCGTGATGCGTTCGGATGTAGCTAGAATGATAGAGGAGTCTCAGATTGCCCAGGCAGTCTCTGGGTAAGGGTGAGTGAGGGGCTCCAACCCCGGGGACAGTGGCCTGGTGTGGGCCTCCTCTTAAGTCACAGGGTCATTATTACAAGCACAGAGCTTGTGCCAGGAGTGGCTTGAAACTGAGGTGCCTCCTGCTGAGGCAAAATGAGGACTCAGGCAAGGGAATGTCCTGTGTGGCCTGGAGACAGTGGCCTCTCCTCCCCCTTTCCACCCTCCCGCCAGGTTCCCTAGGCCTCTGCTGGAGGTGGACACAGGGCTGCGACCCCACCCAGACGGGTGGGCCAAGAGACTGGAATGTTGCTCAGCACAGCTGACCGGACAGGGGAGGCTGTTTATTCTCTTGCTGTCGGGAACATCCCAGACAATCAGGGGCATTTGCCTGCTGGCAGCGCCTGGATTGGAGGACTCCAAGAAGTCAGCTTAATCAGAGCAGGCTGATGGCCTGAGCTCTGGGAAGGCAGGGGAGGTGGAAGGGAGGGGCCACCCCTCCCTGCCCCGCATTCCATGCCATGTGCCTCTGAGCTCACCTCCTGGGTCTGCAGTGATGGGGCAGAAAGGTGAATGGAGCTGAACCCAGAGCTCTTGTTAATAGTGTGGCTGTCAGGAGACTCTTTCCATGGTTCCACTCTCAGCATCCCAGGTACCCCCTGCTTATGAGACATGTCAGAGCTCATGGCTTTAGCCTAGGAAGGGAGCTCATTTTGCATCCCCCCAGACCCAGTATTGCCCATTCCAACCTCCCTACACCATCAGCCCAGATCCTTTTTGCTCAGGCAGCCCCTCTAGCTGCAGCCTTGTGTTTGTCTGACTTCTCATTACTACAGCTCTAGAGTCAGTTTTGACGCTGCCTCTTTCAGGCCTTTTCACCTTGGGCAAGTCACCTCTCCAGGTCTGTTCCTTCTGTAAAATAAAGATTATAGTATCTGCCTCACAAGGATATCGTGAAGACTAAATCGTTTTTCCAATACGCCCACCCTGCAGGAGGTACTGGAAAGATGGTAGTGCTTTTCTCTCTCATTCTTTCTTTCTACTGGTGCAGACCCAACTTCTGGTCTTCCTGAGGGCCAGGCCCCTCCAGTGTAGCTTGTAACACCTGCCCTGATATTGCTGCTCCCAGATCTCAGAGTGCCTTGGGGTTCTGTAGGCTGGAAACCTTTCTGGAGAAGAATCCAAGTTGACCCAAGGAAGTCCTTGACGCGGAGCCTACAGAAGGCCCAGAACATGATGGGCTTTTTTGGTGTGTTTTGCCCATTTCTCATTCTGCACGTGTTTGAGTGTCTTTTCCAAGGGGTGTGGGGGCCAGGAAAAATTCATCAATCCTGACTCATTTGTTTGGAATTCATCTTTCTATATATTTAATAAAGGGTTTACACCAAAAATAATGAAGTTCCAGGATGGCAAAGGGTATTCGTTAAGGACCCCTCCCCACTGTATCCCCACAAGATCCAAATTAAACTCTGTTAAATAAAAAGGAATTTAATGGTTGCACAGCCAGAAGTCTGACTTTAGGTACGACCGAACTTAGTACTCAACATCATCAGGACTCCGTTTTTCTTCTTCTCTTGGCTCTGCTCTCCACTGTGATTTCTAACACCAGGACCCGCCTCTCACATTGAGGCCTTGGCAGGGTTGGGGTAGCGGGCGGATCTGGACAGCACGCAAGCACCCCTTTCCCAGCAGCCCCTGCAAAAACCTTATAGTCTCCTATTGAGTCACATGTTGGTATCTGAACCAATCATTAAGGCCAGGGGAATGCAGCTTGCTGATTGGCTGAGGCCTGAGCCACGGCTCCGTCCCTAGAGTGTGTTGGCGGAAGGGGCAGTCGGCTTTACCCAGAGCCAATGAGAGTGGGAAAGAGGTAGGTGTCCCAGAGGGAAGGTGGGGTCTGCGCCCAGGAGGGCGAATGGACCATGGGCTACAAGAACAACAGGTGTCATCCAAAGGAAATCAATGGTTCGAAGAGCTAAGAAGACTAATAATTTTCAAGCACCCCCAAGCCCTCTAAAAATAGAATTGATTGCTAGTTTTTAAATCCCTACAGATCTCTGAGAGGCAATGTGTTACTGGGCCCATTTGGGATAGCCTTTATTTGCCTAGGAACAATAAAACTACATCTTTAAGCCAATCTGTAATCCATACTTTCCAGGAATTCATACTGGCCAGGTCTCCTTCCTGCCCCCACTAGTGGGCAGTTTGACTGACCTGCCCAATGCTATGGGGGCTGGAAGGCCCTGTCAGCCCCACAGACTGTTTGCACCCGGGTCTTCCTTTGGCTAAATGGACATTGAAAGAAGTTTGACTCCAGTGGCCCTGGCCTTCCCTTTCTCCCTCTTCCCCCTCAAATCTCCTCTTGCCCTTGAATCTCCAGGGTTGCTTTCTTTCTACCATTACTCTCCCCAATTTATTCCTAAATCCTGTTCTTAGAAGGGACTTTGTCACCAGTCCCGTGTATATGAATAAGCATCAAATCGGTAGCTTAACCTTTCACAGGACTATTTGCATTTTAACTCTGAGCCTTTGCAGTGAAACAAAAGGCTCTGTCTTGCCTACCCCTGACTATTCCCAAAAGGAACACAGAGCAAATGGGACTCAGAAATCAAGCCTCCAATGTCCACAACCTTCCCTGAAACCCTACCCATCCACATGGCCTTGCCATGCGGTTTTTTTTTCTCAAGTCTAACTTCTATCACCTTTGCTGACATTCAACCATTACTCTCTGCTATGGCAGGGAAGTTTCTTGCATCCTTTCATCCATTTATTCACTCAACAAACTTGAGTACCCACCATATTTTAGATTCTTGGGTATACCAAGACAGCCTGGGCCCTGCCCACAGCTTGCAGTTGAATTTAAATGCAGGAAACATCAACTTCACCAGCAGATTTTTAATGCACGCAAAGCCCGGCCCCATGGTTGGTATACAGTAGGTATTCAATAAGTGCTACTTCCCTTCTCAGGGCTGCATGATGTGGAAAACACTGGAAATTTTCTAAAACCCTTTCCAGGTGGACAAGAGTGCCAATGGGAGTGGGTGGAGATGGTGGTTTCTATCTTGCTTCAGAATGTCCTGATTTGTTTTGAATGTTCCAAATGTCAGGTTGGAGATCATACAAAGGAGAGGGGCTTATTCTAACCAGATCAGGGCTAGAGGCAGCCCAGGACACTGTCTCCCCGGTACACAGCCCCAGACAGTTTGGAAACAAACAGAAACTCATCCAGAGGAGGGAGACTGACAAAAGCAAAAACAAACCAAGGCCAAGAGATGGAAAACTCACGAGGTGGGGCAGGGTGGAAAGGAGGGGAGCAGGGAGAGAGATGGGAGGGAGCTTCGGGAAGGGAATGGTCCTGGGGTTTTATGTATGTGTATGAGAAGCTGAACCCAGCTCCCCCCAACCAGCCCAAGAATCACCATGGCAACGGGGAGGGTGAGTGCAGCTGATTCCAAGCCAACACAAACCTCCAGGGCTCAGCAGCAGGAATGGGCTCAGATGCATGGGGTCATGTTCTAAAGAAAAAGATCTGAATTGGGCTCTTTAAGTCACAAATGCCCTACCCACTCCTGGTTTTGTCGGCAGTGTTTAATGAGATGAATTAATCAGAAACGACAGTGAACCACATTCCTCCTCCACGTCTCTCTCACATGCACACGTACACTTATCCAAGAGCCAGAGTAAAACCCCTTCCCTTTGTGGGGAGAAACCGACAGCTCCTCCTCCACGTCTCTCTCACATGCACACGTACACTTATCCAAGAGCCAGAGTAAAACCCCTTCCCTTTGTGGGGGGAAACCGACAGCTCATCAGATTCTTGGCACTTTCCAGAAGCAGGGACCGAACCTGTGGGAGTTCTACTTGCCATCCCCTCCCCAAACTGTCCCCACTGACAGTGGCATTAGTGACAGAGGGTTGATGGGGTTGCTTTCACAAGACCAAGGCAGCTGGGTCTCCCATGTGAGGTGGCTCCAACTGAACCGCCATCTGGTCTTCTCTGCCATCAGCCACCTGCTGAAGCTCTTGGTCCTGAAGGGGTTTGTCAACAAGGAGACTGCTTCTTCCCGCTTCATGAAAAAGTGTCTGCAGTGTGAGCCCCCCTGAGCTCCCAAACCCCAGCACCCAAACTTGCCCTTCCCTGGAGCTGGCTGGCCTCTGGGGTCCGCATTAGATGTCAAGTTGGAGCTAAACAGAACTCTTGAGTCTTTGTCTCCTTCCTACCTCTCCATTCCCAGCTACCCAGGGATCTCACACTATCCCCCCTTACCCTGGTCCAGGGTTGACTCATCCATTAGGCATAGTAGGCACAGGGCCTAGAGTCCACATTATAAAAATGTTTTAATTTCCTTTAAAATCAGAAGGAAAAAACAAGCTTGTAAGGGGAAGCAAACATTTTAGTATTTAGTAGTAACATATTCATCTTTATACCAACACAATCATAAAACATAATTTTTAAAAAATATTTTATTTATTTGAAAGGCAGAGAGAGCACAAGCAGCGGGGAGCAGCAGAGGGAGAGGGACAAGCAGACTGCCCGCTGAGTGCAATCCCAGGACGCTGGGATCATGACCTGAGCCAAAGTCAGAGGCTTAACCGACTGAGCCACCCAGGTGCCCCATAAAATATAATTTTAGATCTTTTTTATTGAGGAAGGAGTCCAGGAAGACAAAAGGGCCCGTGAAGTGATAATGTAGTTCTGCCTTCATCTCCCTTTCTGTTCATTTCAACCCTCGAGACTCCAGGGATTTCCTTCTGCCATATCAAAATGTACATGTCCAATGGCCCCCACCAGCCTAGGAGGTCCTGGAGGATAGGACCATTCTTCATCCATCCTCATCCATCCTCATGCCCCCCCCCATATGCTCAAAGCCTGCCCCATGCTCACATCAGGTATTGCATTGACTCTGGGGGAGGCAGGGGGAGGGCAGAAACCTCAGGAAAAAAGAAAGGCTAGGTTTTAAAGAAATAGTGCCTGAGAATTGCTGGAAACTGCACATTTCACATCTATGCAGTAGGACTTTGTCCACATCCCCTGTGCTGAACTCTACTGAAACTGTTCCCACCAAATTTGCCAATGATCTCCAACTTGGTAAATCCAATGGACACTCCTCAGGCATAATCTTGACTGCTCCGCAGTGTCTGACACTGCTCAAGACTTCCCTTTTGGCTTCCATGACACTTTGCTGTCTTGGTTTCCTCCTATTTCCCTGGACATTGCTGCTAGGTCTCCTTTGCATGCTCATTCCCTCTGCTGGGCCTTAAAAACTAATAATAGCAGCTGAAACACACCAGCTATTTGCTCTGTGCTGAGCCCTACTGTGTCAGTTCTGTTAATCCTCAAAACCATGCTAAATCTATTCTGCAACCACTAGCCAGAGTGATCTTCCTGGAAACCAAACCTGATCCTACCATTTCCTTGCTTAAAACCTAATGGCTCTCCCTGACCCTCAGCTCTGATGGTCTTGCGTGACCTGGCCCCTGCGTACCTCTCCAGCCCCATTGCTCACCACAGCCCCTTCCTGTGTGGCCCTCCTGCTTTTAACTTCTCCAGCGAGAACTCTAGGTCTTTACATGTACTATTCCCAATGCCTGAAACACTGTTCCCCCACCTCTTAGCCTAACACCAATGGCTCTGTCGGGTTTCAGTTGAACATCACCTTTGCCGGGAGCCCAGGGGGGGCCGTCGAGGATGATGGTTATGAGGATCACACTGAAACCTGTCCAGCGCAGCTCCCAGCTCTGTGCCACTTCCTATGACCATGTAGGAAGGGCAAGCTAGGACACTCTTCAGGACTTCAATTTCTCATCTGTTCTCAGGATTAAAGAAATCAGTATCTGTAGATGCTCTGCAATGCCACATGTGTCATCTCCGTACTTCCTGACCCCAGATGAAGTTGAGGCTCCCTGCCAAGTATTTCCCAAAACTTCTTTATAGTATAACCCAACCTCCTTCCTGGGAATGCCTGTCCATATCCGCACCTGGCCAGACCTCAGCTCCAGGAGGGCAGGGCATTTTGACCTTGATCTCGTTCCTATTTCTTGTGCCTGGCACACAGTAGGTGCTCATATTTGTTCAATCAATGACTAGAAATCTAATACCTACTAGATATCCCGGTGATACATGCTGTCAGCAAACTGCTACCTTGAACAGGGAAGGGAAGAGAGGATAAGATTTTTAGCAACAGGGCCCACACGGCAGCCTCTCGCTGAGGCTGAAAGCAGTCACAAAAAGACAACTTGGTAATTAGGAAAATACCTTTATTATTTTTGAAATGTTGTCATATTCAATGTAAAAACCATGATAGTGGCTTTTTCGCACCTTCACAGATTATAGAAAACTGACTTTCCACCTTCTTCACACAAATGTACCCCCCAAATCAGACAGGGCTCCATGATGGCTGAAACAGGGCAGGAAGGAAGGGCAGAGAATCAGTGAGGACAACTGCAGCTCCCCTGGGAAGCCAGAGGCCTTCTCTGCACTTTCAAAGCCCAACTTGAGTCCCAAAGACCTGCGACCCCTGCAAGGGAGGCTCAGTCCATGCACATTTGTGGCAGCCCACAGGAGGCCTGTGGCGTGGCACTTGTGGCTCAAAGGCCACAATCAAGGCAGCTTCGTGAGAATGAGAACAGGACGTAGGCCTGCGGCGCAAATCCCTTTCTCTAAAACATGGCCAGGAAAGAGACTACAGGCACTGGCCAAAGAGTGCTCTAGGTTTAGAAATCTCCCCTTTTACTCAGCTCCCAGACATGAATTTGTCAAATAGCTATTAAAAAAAAAAAAAACAACACCAGAAAACAAACGTGTTTCCATTTCAGCTGTAATCAGCAGTTGGTAATTTTTAGAAAAAGATGACATGAGTTGCTCATTGTCAAGTCTGTCTTTTTTATCAGGCCTCTAGCTCCTTCCTTTCTCATCCATGGTTGGGGCAGGGGGGCAACAGCTGTAGCAGAAGGCTGTTTGTGGATTTGGGAAAACTGCAAAAATGTTTTGCACTCACGTACAAAGGCTGACGGAATTCAGAAACGATCCCACCGATTTTTATGAGAAACAGGACTGTTCCTCTTGGGTGTCTCAAGTCAAAACAAGGCAACCGCCTAGTGATTTATAGTCCCCACTACACGTATTCCACCTTCCAGAAGGCATTAGAGAAAGGGCCAACGTCTGCCAGGAGCGATTGTAAACATACCACTGACAGCTTGGACACTTTGTTTTTAAATGCAGCAGGACTTTTTCCTTTGGCCCTGGCAGAAGAGCCAACTCCCTAGGATTGTTTAGGAAGGAGCAGACAGGAGGACTCCCCTGAAACCTCAGAGTGAGGGGACTTGTGGTCCCCACTGACCAGAGTGTGGCCGGGAGCATCATCAAAGGCAATCAATACGTTTATGGCATATGAAAATTGTCCTGTGGTCCCCAGCTGGTCCCCAGACTCCACCTGGTTGGACAGGGGGCATGGGGGGTACAGAACAGGTTGTATTGTAAGGCACGTGGTCAAGGAGGCCCCCACACCAGGCCCAGAGGGATTATCTCTTTGCACGATTCCAAACGTGTTGGAAAGCTGAGGAATTGATGGCACTCACAATAAGCAGCAACAGCAGATACAGGGATAGCACGACCGTAAACCAATGGCTGGAAAACCAGGACAGCTGGCTGGAAGGCCTGCTTAAGGGGGGGAAAAAAGGGATGTTGGCGAGAAGAGAAAACCATTTTTTTTTCTAAGCGTATGCAACAACTTCTGGCTCAAAGATGAAATGATGAATTTCATCCTCTGGGTGAGCCATGAAATGAAGCTTCGTGCGTGCTCCTTTGCTCAAAAAATCTGGGGCTATTTGCCCTGGCACTGACATGTCTTTCACCAGAACATTTTCTAAATATACAAAGACAGCTATGCAATGAGCTCATCCTGATTTTCTCTCCTATGGCTCCTCTTGTACCTTTTATGACCCGTCTCTCCTTCGGCAAGACTTTGGTATCTAGAAGAATGACCTTGCTCGGGGTGTCTGCCCAGATGGCGGCAGGTGGCAGGTTATTTAGCAAAAGTCTTTTCACCGTGAGACACGTACAGATATCAGTCGGAGCTGGGGAAATCCTCTTTGGCCCACTGGGTGATGATCTAAAGCGTCCAAGTGTGCACTACAGAGACACTCCAGGGAGAAGTGGGAAAGGAATGGAAATTGCAAGTAGAAAAAGCCAGAGGGTTTCAAACCAAAGGATAATGTTCCTCAGACTCAGGAACCCTATACAAATTTCCCCACAGTTGGGCCGGGGGAGGGGAGGATTTTACCGGTTTATGAAATCTTGAAGTGTGGAGACCACTGGAGTGGGGTGTACTAAAAGTGACCCCCTTTCCTATCTGACCTCCTCCTCTGCTGCTCGTCCCCATCAGAAGCTCTGCCACAGACCCAACCATGCGACAGGATCTCAAAGTGACCCTTGACCCTGGAGAACCCCACACATCCCCCCACTACTACACTGCTGAGCTGGGAGGAGGCATCCGCCATGGCTCTGAGGGGCTGACGGTCTCATCTGCTGCGGAGTTACAAGTCTCTCTCTTCCTCACTAGGAACATACAGTCCCTCTTAGGGCCGGGACCACATCTCCTCAGACCCTTCTTCCTCACCCCTCGCCATGCGTAGCGGAGTGTTTTATACACTTCACACACAGCTCAAGTCTGAGGCTGGGGGCAAGGGAAGCTGATAACGGAGAACCCGATATCGGAATGCAGCTTTGAGGTGCTGTCCTGGGCCTCTGGCGGGGACCGCCCTCCTTACCTGCTGGGCTGCTTCTGCGAGTACACCAGCAGGTACTTCACACGCAGGAGCTGGTTATTGGTGACCACAAAGTACTTCGGGGGCACGTCTCCCCCTTCACTGTGTTTGATTCTCGCTCTCCTGCGATCTATCTCCTTGGAATCTGAATAAGGAGAATTAAGTACAGCTTTACTGGGGGGACAGTCAGTAATAAGAGGAGCAAATTATGAGTAGAAACAGGTCGAGCCTCCTGGTTGTGAGGGTGGAGAAGGCCCAGCAGGCTGAGGAATGGTCTGTGTGTACGAAGCAGTGCTAAAAAAGTAGGCGAATCTGACAAACCAGAGAAAGAAACAAAACAAAACAAAAACACAGGAAAATAGTAGGGGATACAAGGGGGAAAAAAACTGAGTTGGGAAAGCAGAGGGAAGAAGCAGATGGATGGCCATAACAACAACAAAAAAATGATCTGGGCTTAGGTACAGGACTTGACCTCAAATGAGTCTCTTAACAGGCATTTTAAATTAACCATCCAGATTTTTGAACTTCTTAGAATTCTTATGGTCCACCCTTTGTACCGAGACTTGTTTAAAAAACAAAACAAAAAACCCAAAACTTTTTAAAAATAACGTGATGAAGCTTTACAAAACCAACCAAACAAACAAACAAAGCCACGTGACAGTAGACACTGCAAGGTTTTGTTCTGATGTTTAAGGTCTGAGTTCGCAAACTTCCTAAGAATTACAAATGCACATATTCGCGCTGCTGAGTTTGGAAGGGTGGTGTCAGACCTGGGCCGTTCCTCGGGATTCCGGTTGTTTTACATTAGAGGCCAGGAACAGACAGTTTTCCCAATTCTCCTTTTCTCCGTGGAACCAACAAGTCGGTTCTGGAGGCTAGAATAACAGTTCTGTGACTCTTCTGCCTCTGAGGGCCAAACATCAGGGCGCACAAGGCAGAGACTCCAGGGAATGTATCAGAGTGGACTGAGGGGGTTGGCTAGTCATCCGCTCCCCGGAGAGCCCGGGATTTACTCCCCATGGCTTCAGTTGTCTCCCACGTCCTCTGGGCACCCACCCGCGCACACACCAGAGTAGCCTGGAGGGACAGGGTCTGGATCCACGTCTTTAGCTTCAGTTTAGCAAATACCTACTGAATGGCAAGTATGTTCCAGGCTCTCTGCAGATACCAGGTGCTCAAGGGTGACTGAAACCCAGTTTCTGCCTTCCAGGAGCCCACATTCTGGCCTCACATGCTCACTTTTGTCTATGGAAGCTCACCTCCTCCCCAGAGCTTTCCCTGAGCGCTTGGACCCACTCTGATTGAATGCACCTTCCTCTCAGCTGCCGCTGCGGAGCTCATCAGCCCCTCCCCTGGCACTCTCTGTCCACCACCTCATAGTAAGTTTATCTTTTCCACCATGTGTCCCTAAGGAGACTGCTCACTCCTTGAAGGCAAGCTCCTGTCCCAGGTTGCTTTGGACCCAGCCCATTCCTTGGCAGATGGGCCAACAGCAAGAGCCTGTACGTTTAAGAGGCCTGCAGCCCGGGTCCAGGCCAAGCGCTTACTCACCCTTCTTCCTCGTTTGGCACTTGACATCTGGATGATCAATGACTTCACACACAGCGACGCAGCTGAGGCTGGGGCCGAGGAGGCTGCGCTGCCATCCGAGGCCATGGGGGCTATAAAGGAGGGCCAGGCTCAGGTCACTGGTGAGGTAGGTGCCTTCCCCAAACAAGGACGTCTGGAACGGCAGAGGTTAACAAAGAAACAGGGCCGAGTGAATGTGAAGTTGGCACAGCAAGAAGACACAGGTCTTTCTTCAACAGAACTGTAAACACAAAATTCTCAAGCCTCTTTTTCCCCCCGGGAAAAGGCAGATAATGTCAGCTCCTTCTAACACATCATCACAGAGTTATAATTGAACACATTCCTATCTGACGACAGTTGAACTGATTGTGGATGTGCCCGCCTAGCCTGGCAAGTTAGTGATCAAGGTTGA
The DNA here is from genome assembly GCF_003265705.2 of Callorhinus ursinus. Lineage (NCBI taxonomy): Eukaryota > Metazoa > Chordata > Mammalia > Carnivora > Otariidae > Callorhinus > Callorhinus ursinus. The sequence goes on from NW_027397087.1 coordinate 30,246,742, forward strand.
GTGAGAAATACATAGGTGTAGGAGTCCCAACAGATCTGAGTTTGAATCCCGACTGTACCTCCAACAAGCTGGCAAGTTATAGAAACTCTCCGGGTCTCAGTTTCTACACCTACAAAACAGTGATGAGAGTACCTCCTTCACAACATCATAGGTGAGGGTTCAATGAGATAATGTACATAAAGCATTGAGCTGGACACCTGGCACATGAGAGGAGTGGCATGTACATCACAATATATTAGTAATTCCTGTTACACGAATGCATTTAGCATGGTTATACGGACTGCCCTGCAGAAGCAAAATCATGCACTTATGCACAGGGAGGGGGGTCACACTTGAGGGTGGAAGGGACCTAAGTCGTCATGTGGAAAAGAAATGAATCTCAGACCAGGAAGTGTAACCAAATAAGGCAGGCCTGTATTAGGGGCAGGGTAAGTATTACGCTTTGTGTGGGTGTCAACCAAGAAAATGTCCAAAATCTAGGAGGCAGGTCCCTAGTGGTAGGGTCTAACTGATGTCCTCCATGAGGAAGCATGTCAGGTGAGACAGAATGAGCTCAGGTGATACACCTGCAGGCTGAGGCTTCAGCAGGCATAGCAAACACATCTTTTGCCCATGGTAGACCATGGCAAAGGGTCAATAATCAACCATGATGGCCAACATAAAAATATCAATTTTGGCACTCAGTCAGACTGACTCAGAATCCTTCTCATTTCAGGTAGTGGCTACCAATGGATGGAATTTGAAATTCAAGTCGAAATTCAATTGCTATCTTTGGGGCTGCAGTATCTGTATCTGTTGAGTGAACTCAAACTACTCACTGAACACCCTAAGCTTGGGAACTGAGAGATGTACTATTCAGTGGCACGAGGCTTCCACAATTCTAAGCTGGTTCGGTGAAGCTTAGGGGGAATGAAACAAGCCTTTGCTTTACCTTTGGGAAGCCCCTTGCCAAGTTAGGCAGTGTCCCCATGTCTCAGAAGCTGACACAGACATTCTCCAAGGACACTGGATGTCATCTGATCTGACTCCACATCCATTCTAAGCTCTGGCTGCCATATATACACAGACTACACCCCCTCGACTCAAGAACCTCAAGCAAGACTGCTCATAAGACTGTGAGCAGAGGCACGAGAGAGTGGGAAAGGTGGGGTATCTGTACTATGAAAATAATCTCACAGCTTCATCTGGCAAGTAAGCTCCCTTGAGCAAGCCCCTCACTGAAAACCCAGACAGAAGTGGCTAACAGAGCATCAGCTTTATGAAAGGACTCTGACAAGATGCCTCTAAGCAGCAACTCCCTGGACAGTGACATGAAGGTTTGCTGTACAAGCCTCTAATCTGCAGGTGGCTTCTCCAGGCAGGCTCTGCCGTGAAGCAGAGGCCCCCTGGATTCCAGTAGCCTGGCCATAATAAGCAGCTAAGAGCCAGTATAAACAAGCCCATCATCCTACGCAAAACCCAACTGCACTAATCAGCTACAGCGGTGTTGGAAAAGTCTCTCCAGCCCTGGGGCTGCATCGGCCACAGCTGAGCCCATGGCTCACAGAACCAGCCCCTCCAACGAGACAGATGCTGGCATGACTGGGGGGAAGGCCGCAGCCCTCCGACTACCCCAGAGTTCCTCTCCATCCACCTATGAAAGCAGCCACTGCTTTCTTGGGAGTCTAGTACGGGAAGAGCCCTTTGCATATATGAACTGTCTGAATCCTCTCAGCACACCCGAAGGTGGGTAATGACATCCTATTTTACAGATGGGGACACTGAGGCTCAGAGAGGTTAAGGAAATCTGCCCAGGACACAGAGCTGCTAAGGTGGTCTTTCCTGGCTCCTAGGAGGCTCTCCTCCCAGGCAAGTGCTTCTCAAACTTCAGCGTGCATACGAGTCACCCGGTGAGCCTGTTTACGTGATCCTGATCAGGTAGTCTGGGTGTGCCTGAGATTCCATCTGCCGACAAGCTCTCAAGTGAAGTGGATGCTGCTGGGCCAGGGACCATGCTGAGTCACGAGGATTGGCTACACACTGGAATCACCTGGCTTTTAAAGCATACTGGTATCTGGGCCCCACACCCAGAGATCCTGATTTAATTGGTTTGGGATGCAGCCAAGCATTGGGATTTTTAAAAGCTCCCCAAGTGATTCCAAATGGGCAGCGGCTGGGAACCGTCTTTAAATCAATACTTCTCAAACTGTAATCAGTACAGGAATCACCCAGAGAGCTTGTTAAAATGCAGGTTCTAATTCAGAAGGTCTAGGGTGGGCTCAAGATTCTGCATTTTCACAGGCTCCCAGGTGCTGCTACTGGTCTGCAGACCACACTCAGGAGTCGCAAGGCCTTAGTGAACCTCTCCCCCCAGCCCCCACCAGCAAATGCCCCAGGGTTCTGACCCCCACGTCAGCAGGCTTAGGCCCCACCTTGTTCAGGTGGCAATGCAGCCCATTGTGGATGATGGAATGGAAGTTCTCGAGGCGGCTCCCATGGAAGGCGTAGATTAGGTCTCGTTCTCCTTTGGTCTCATAAAATTTGGCGTTCGCTGGGTTGGAGTATTCAATTTCAAACAGGAAGTCCGGCACGGGGACAGGCGTGTGAGGGGCACCAGTCAGCTTTTGGATCTTTTCGAACTTGAAAACACGTAGGAAGTCGCAATTTTATTTGGGAAGCTGGTAAGATGTGCTGCCAAAATGGCCTTCTAAAGCTTTGGGCTCCTATGGGCTCCGTTCATGAGAACAACTAGTTTCATGAGAATACAGACAACAATTTATAAATAAGCTCAGAGCTTATAGCTCAAGACTGCTTCCCTCTAATACTGTTTTTCCCTACACCAGGCTGTGAAGCATGAACTGCTCCTTCTAACTAAAGACTACCTCTAATTTTCATAACAACATCACATCCATTCCCTGCGTTCCATCTTTACAATAATCTCAGGAGGTAGAAAGGTGTGATCGAGTGCAAAAATGGCCCAAAACTTTTGCTCCCATTCTTGTCCATTTGCCCCTCTGTAAATGACTCTGCAGGCAGAATTCCGAACTCCATCAAGAGGTGGCATCTACTTCTCTGCCCCTTGAATCTGGGCTTGGCCATGTGACTTGCTCTGACTCTGGCAAATATATAGCAAGCAGAAACTTGGAAAGGGCCTCCTGCTGCGAACCCTTCACTACCATGGGAACAAGCCCTGCTAGCCTTCAGTAGGATGAGGGCCTCACAGCGGAGGCCCCCACCACAGCAGCCATCCCAGCTGAAGACCCAGACGTGTGAGGCTACCCTAGATCATCCAGCCCCATCCAGAACAACAACCCAACTAACCCACTGAATCATGAGAAACAATCAATGTTGTTTTAAGCCCTAGGTTTGGGGGATGGTTTGTTATGCAACAAAACCTAATTGGTAGGGAAGAGTAAGCTCTTCCTGAAGGGCACTAATCCTTCTCAGGGCAGAGACCACATCATTTGGGTGATTTCTCAACAGTAAGCCAAAGACCAAAGCCAGTCTATTTTCTCTGGGTTGTGATTAAATGAGAAAAATAAGGACAATGTAACAGATAGGTTTATGTTGCTGTCAGGTTGCCGTGATCCTTTCTTTGTCCTTTTTTGGAGGCCATCCTCCTTTTTTTGTGGCCATCCTGTTTTCTGTATTAAAATATCCTTTTATAAAGTGATGACACATGGCAACCTAATGTCCTTACTTGGGCACAATAAAAAGCTGATAATCCTCACTCCATATGGTGCCAACACTCCACATTTGAACGAAATTTAACTGACCCATAGTTAAAAGTCAAGGAGCCACTGCCTTATCTACTTTACCTAGAGTACCCAACATCTAGTAGATGCTTGATACCCATATGAGGAATGAATAAATCTTAATTTAGTTGGTGACAGAGGTGAAACCCAGAGATCCTCTGAGTGAGCAACCCAGCCTGGACGTGAATATGAATCCCCTGACTCCCACTCCAGGGCTCTCTGTGTTACTGACCCTTTACAACACAGGTGGACGCCCCTGGACACTAGAATCTGAAACACCCAATTCTATGCCACTTGAGGAGGACTTTTGTCTTTAGCAGGAGCTTGTCAGATTAAATGCTCTTAAATTGAAATTGATGAACAATACCAATAAACCCCTGCTGCTTCTCCGAGGAAAGAGCACCGGATCAGGGATCTGCCATCCCATGCTCCGAGGGAGATCCTGGCCAGGCAAGGGAAACCAGATTACGGAATGTCTGGTCTGTGCCAGAAACTATACTGGGGGTGTCACACATTCTACCATAGCTCCCCTCCGAGGTAACTATTAATATTCTCAATGTACAAATGGGGAAAAGGAGACTCAATATTGGATGGAAGTGGGATTTGACCCCAGAGCCTGAAGTGTTCCATTAACCAAGTTCTACCTCTCTGTTTCCTGACAACCGGATGAGGCCAGTGTTCCTTAAGGTGTGGTCAAGGGCCCACCCTTGTTGGGTTTACCTGGGGTGCTTATGATACCCAACATTTCCTGAGCCCTTAGCATGTACCCTAAGGCATTCTTCCGGCAGGGAAGATTCACTCCGTTCTCACAGCAAGTTCCCTGACGGAGGTATACCATTGCTATCCCCATTTTACAGATGAGGAGACTGAGATACTGAGAGGCATCTGGTGGCCTGCTCCAGGTTCACCATAACGGGGAGAACACAGCTTTGCACTGCCGGCATGCGAGTTCCTGAGCCCACTCCTGACACAGAATCAGCACCTCTCGGGACAAGGTCCAGGAATCTGCATTTTCAGCAAGCTTCCCAGGCCATTCTGGTGCACGAAGAGGTTCCAGAGCCCTTCAGCCCTAGGGATCTGCTGTCCTATAGACCAAAGTCTCACCTCTGACTTCCCTGCACTGTGGATCGTCAGGACCTTTGAGGATAAAATCCAGCTCACCAGGTCCCTGGCCCGTATGTCTTTGTCTCCAGAGGACTGGAGAAGGTCTTTCAGGTTGGGTAACTTGCTGGCATCTGCAAGCTGAAGTGAGGAGAAACCTCCATTAGCAAGGATCCTGAACAGAATGATAACCGGGGGCCCTCTGGTGGTGAAGCAAGCAAATTGCATGTCTTTCGTGTTTGAAGGAATTTAAGAGGGAAAGAAAGGTACAGCTCTGGGATCCCCCTCCCAAATACCAAACTCCAAAAGCTCTGAACCCTGAAACGTTGTTTCATAACCCATTTGGTACAAAACCTGACCTGAGCCGCTGTGAGGTTAGTTTAATCTTTACCTATCCCACTTCCTGTTAACCGCTGATGTGATAACATTTTGCTGCAGGAATATTAATGTCTGATTATGGGATACTGCCGCCTCACTGGAGATGTGGCAGAGGGAGAAGCAGGTTTCCCCCGAGCAGGGAGCCCGATGTGGGGCTTGATCCCAGGACCCTGGGATCATGACCTGAGCCGAAGGCAGACGCTTAACAACTGAGCCACGCAGGCACCCCTGATAAGGGACAGAGGACCCCTATTTACAGATAGCTACAAGGTATCTATAGCTTTTGCTCGGAAATTACAACTCACTAGAAGGCAAGTCTCTCCGGCATGGCATTTAAAACACTGCAGCCGGGTGCTGTGTGAACACAGCCTGGGTTGGACCACCTCCAAGCTTTGCTCATTCAGTCCCTTGGGGTGCCCCTTCCCCCACCTCTACTAACCCAGGCACCCCTCTCTCCTCTAAACCCCTAAAACTCTCAGTCCCAACACTCTGTCCCCAGTAGAGCCACGACTCCTGGAGGCCAAGGACCATCTTGGGTTTTTCTAACTCTCTTTCCTGGATGTAGAGGAAAGAGCAGACAGATGTGGGTTTGAATCCCTGCTCCTTAGCAAAGAACTGGGCCTGGCTGCACCTTAGTCTCCTCTGGCACAGAATCCCCACCGAGTCCATTTCCGGTCGCCAAGAAGATGAAAGACGGTCACAGATCTATCCATGCAAATTTCTTTTCTTTTCCATTTCTCTAGAAAGTTGGCTGTTGCTGACCTTGGGGGTTTTATTTCCTAATTTGGTAGCTGAAAATCAGCAACATTTCAGGACTACTTTATTCCTATCTGTTTCCAAAGATTCAATCACTAGCCTCGGACTTTTTTTTTTTTTTAAGATTTTATTTATTTATTTGACAGAGAGATAGAGAGCACAAGTAGGCAGAGGGAGAGGGAGAAGCAGGCTGAGCAGGGAGCCCGATGCGGGACTCGATCCCAGGACTCTGGGATCACGACTCCAGCCGAAGGCAGACGCTTAACTGAGCCACCCAGGCGCCCACTAGCCTTGGACTTCTAACAGAACTCTCTCTACATGCCTTGTGGAGCATCGGTGAGGATCCAGTTAAAAACCATGAATGGGGCACGTGGGTGGCTCAGTCGGTTCAGCGTCCAACTCTTGATTTCGCTCAGGTCGTGATCTCAGGGTCCTAGGATCCAGCTCCACGCTCAGTGGGGAGTCTGCTTGGGGATTCTCTCCCTCTCCCCACACTCATGCGCTTTCTAAAATAAATCTTTAAAAATACATACATACATACATACATACCATGGATGTGTAGATGTGTAAATGCTCCCAGGACTCTGGGATCATGACCTGAGCCAAAGGCAGATGCTTAACTAACTGAGCCACCCAGGCGCCCTCATTTCACTTTCAAGCTACTCTGAAAAATAAATCTGCTCCAACAAGTTAACAGGATTCTTCCTCTTGAGTAAAACCTGTCTGCATTTGAGCAGGGCCTTTTGGGAACCAGGCATACAAGCAGGGCTGCCAGATAAACAACAGTCTGCCCAGTTAAATTTGAATTTCAGATAAACAACAAAATCCATTTTTTTTTTAGTATAAGTATAACCCATACAATATTTGGGGCATACTTGCACTTTCAAAATTATCTGTTGCTTATCTGAACTTCACATTTAACTAGGTGGCTTCTACTTAGTTTGTTAAAGCTAACAACGCTTCCTTTAACAAGGCCCTTGGACATGTGGTCTGGCCCCACCTCTCTGCCTAACAGCCCCTCTTACCAGAAACTTCCCACCTGCGGCGCCCATGCTATTCCTCAACTGCCCTGTGTCTTTCCTTTATGCTTCTGCAGCTGCCCAGCACATTTCAAGGGGTCTTCAAGGCCAGCCTAAGGTCACCTGCCCTGTCCCTGACCACCCATGATCTCTTTACTCCCCCAGCTCTGTGCAGAACCCCATGTTGGTACTTGGCTCTCTGGGGCCACCTCAAATCTGGTTGGGACAAGCACCACCTGAGGGCCAACCACATCTCACGTATCCTGGAGACCCAGCAACTGGCCTAGAACCTGACACAAGGTTGAGAACAAAACAGTAACAGCTACTATTTATTGAGGCCTTATCATATACCAGGTGCTGGGCTAAATGCTGTGCATGCGTCATCTCATTTTATCCTCCACACAGCCTGTGTTAAAGGGGGAGGGGACAGGTCTCACGGAAGTACAGCACCTCGCCCAGGGTCGCACTGCTATTCGTTCAGTGGCAAGGCAGAGACGTGAAGCCAGGCGCGCCTGACTCCAGAGTCCGTACTCTAGGATCCTCTCCTACCAAATCAAGGAAGAAATGTATTTATTTTTTTTTAAAGATTTTATTTATTTATTGACAGAGAGAGAGAGACAGCTAGAGAGGGAACACAAGCGGGGTAGCGGGAGAGGGAGAAGCAGGCTCCTGGCTGAGCAGGGAGCCCGATACGGGGCTCGATCCCAGGACCCTGGGATCATGACCTGAGCCGAAGGCAGATGTTTAACGACTGAGCCACCCAGGTGCCCCTATTTGTTTATTTTAAAGGTTTTAAGTAATCTCTACACCCAATGTGGGGCTCAAACCCACAAACCCAAGATTAAGAGTTGCATGCTCCACGGACTGAGCCAGCTAGGCGCCCATTCAATGGAGAAATTTATAATGGACATTATACATTTTAGCCCAAAGGAGCAATTCTGACAGAACTTTAAGAGGCTGCTTGGGAAACTTACCAGGTATGTTTCTGGAGATTCCCCTCCTCCTCCCCGCCAAATAATACAACTAAGACAATTACTGGCTGAACCTAAGCCCTGTCAAAGGTCCAGAGAAAGACGTATGTCACTTGTAGTACGGAGCGAGGTCAGGAGGCAGAAAACCCTCCATGCAGACAAGAGTTAGAAAACCGCAGTTCAAGAAAGTGGAAGGCATTTACCAAAAACTTGACTGAGGAGAACAAGAGCTCAGGAGGAAGGAAGGTATTTCTGGAGGTTTGTGGAGAAGGTGGAGGGAAGGGTTTATGGAGTGGGTAGGACGGCAGTGGTGGGGAGGATTCTGGGAGGCAGAGCAGAAGGCAATCCCAGTGGCACAGGCAAAAGGTGGTCCCAAGCTCAAATGCCCTCAGAGCCAGAGAGTCATGAAAATGAGCGTGGGAGGCATCTAGGAGAGAGTGGTGAGGACTGCGTTGAACTAGACACCCCTGGCCCAACAAAGGGCCCAGCCACCAACCCCCGGCTCCAGCTGGTTTCTGCCCAAGGGTGCCAGGTTCTAGCCAGGCTATGGAGGCTCAGATGTTTTTCTTTTCAAAAGAAATCAGCAACCCGCTACCCCCCTTTTTTTTTTAAATTTCCCAGTTTCTAGAAGGCAAGGGGGCACAAATAAAGCCCATCATCCCACAGACCCCCCACTTCCACAGCCTCTGCTCTAGAAATAAAGAAGTATTCAGTTGGAGAAGGGGTCAGGGAGCCTAGGCAGGGCATGACCAGGGGGCAGGGCTGGTCTCTCAGAAAAGAGGTAATTTGAGTGACTGAGAGGACAAGGGGAAGGAACCAGGAGGGGATGAACAGAGGAAAGAGAAGACCAATGACTGAGCAACTCGTGTCCTTGCTTTGAGTTAGGAAATGACAGGACAGCCCAGTGGACGCTCTGCAAACACCCAGATCCCAATCTCCTCATGAGGAGGCCCAGGAATCTGTGTTTACAGACGTTCCCACAGGTGCTTTTTATCACCAGGAAAAGGTGGGGAGGCTCAGGTTTAGATATTAATTAATGTTGCTCAGTCGTTAAGCGTCTGCCTTCGGCTCAGGTCATGATCCCGGGGTCCTGGGATCGAGCCCCGCATCGGGCTCCCTGCTCGGCGGGAGGCCTGCTTCTCCCTCTCCCTCTGCCCCTGCTTGTGTTCCCTCTCTGGCTGTGACTGTCAAATAAATAAATAAAATCTTAAAAAAATAAAGTAAAAGGGCAGGCCGCAGGAAAGAAAGAACACCTGAAAAAAAAAATCCTTGCCTAGGAAGATGCCAGAGGTCGCAATTACTAGTTGTGGGGGGAGGTGCTAGAAGGGAATGAACCAAGGTCACCGGCCTCAGGAACCAAACTGATAAAGTGACACCTGGAACAGCTGAGTGCGTGTGGGGTTGGGGGCAGATATACCTTGCTTTGTACAAACCTAAGGTCTGAACATCCAGATTCATTAAAACAGACTGGGGGTCAGAGTCTACTTTATAAGAGAACTCTTCACAAAAGCAGTCATTGTGGGGTCCATTTAAAGGAATGGTTCTCTGGCTACATGCCACCATTATCTGGGAGCTGGAGGGTGGTCTCCCGCCAGCACATAGACTGGCTAGCTGATGGCGACAGAGATGCTAAGAGAACCCCTATCACGGAGTTAAGAAGATTAAATGAGTTCCATGTAGAAACAGTTCAGAAGAGTGCCAGGCAGGTAGTAAGGGCTATTAGTATTATATAAGCATTAGGTACTGTATTACTATTAATCAAACACCGCCTCTCTCCTGCTCACCAATTTGATAAGGAAAAGCCTGCATTTCTGGGATGGCTGGGAAGGAAGGAGGTAGTCTGTACTGGAAGGATGATCCCACCGCTGGGTTCTCCATATCATCGTCCTACAGGCTGAAACATCTTTCTAGCCACATACCCACCAACAGTCATGCCACATACCTACGTCTGATCCAAATCTTTTTATATCTGTATAAGCCTTGCTTAGAAAGGTTGGTTACCCTTTGAGCCAGCAATTTCACCCTTTGGAATTTATCTCAAGAAAATAACTAGAGATATAAATAATGATTACTGTACAAGGCAGTTTATCATAGCAGTATTTATAAGAGTAAAAATTTTTAAACTGTAAACGATCCCAGAAGGAGGACTCCTAACTGCTGGGGGTAGTAGAGACAGAGAATAAGGTGGTGAGATGAGGTTCTACTTATGTCCTAAAGGATTAAGGAGAGTTTGTCTGGACAAAGAGGGGGATGGAATGGAGAGGACAGGCATTCCCTGGGGTCAGGACAGAGAGAAGCTTATTTATGTTTTAACCCAGACATTGGGGAGTCAGCTTGGCTAGAGAGCACAAGCCACAGACCAGAACCAGAAGAGTCGATTAGTGCAGTTCAGCCCCCCAAATAGTAGATGGGAATGGGGTAGGCTAGATACAGTGCTTCTCAGACTTTACAATGCACACATATGCCCAAGAATCTTATTAAAATGCAGGTATTGGGACGCCTGAGTGGCTCAGTCGTTAAGCGTCTGCCTTCGGCTCAGGTCATGATCCCAGGGTCCTGGGATCGGGCCCCGCATCGGGCTCCCTGCTCGGCGGGAAGCCTGCTTCTCCCTCTCCCACTCCCTCTGCTTGTGTTCCCTCTTTCACTGTGTCTCTCTCTGTGAAATAAATAAATAAAATCTTTAAAAAATAAGATAAAATAAAATAAAATAAAATGCAGGTATTGATTGGGCAGGTCTGGGGTGGGGCCCAACATTCTGCATTTCTAACTAGCTCCCAAGTGATGCTGATGCTGCTGGTCTTCAACCACACTTTGGATGGCAAGGGGCTGGAATTAATACAAAGGAGCCATTCCCCCTGACCTCCTATTCCCAGAAAGGGTCTCCCAGCTAATGGTAAACCAGAGCATGATGTTTTCCAGGGAAAAAACAAAACAAAAAACTTAACAGCTGTGACACCAGTGACAAGATTCTGTGTAAAGCGACTCGGAAATAGGAACTGTGCCCAGGATAGCTCAACCTGAGGTTCAGTGGTCAAGGGTCAGGGCTACTGGACATCCCGAGAATCTTAGAGATTCTCTGACCTAATAGGAGCTTCGCCAACCCTCTTCCCAAGGAACAAGGTTAGAAACCCTCAGTCAGAGGCAATCAGCACATGCCTAATTTGATTCCTCAAACATGTGATAAGCACCTCTCAGGCCAGACCCTGGGAATACAAAGAACTCTCAGTGCAAAATTGAAGAGCTGACTCAGAATGGAAATGTCCTCCAAACCAGGGGACTGAGACACGATTTGGGGCTTTGGGGGCTGTGACAAAATAAGGCGAGAGCCATGCCTAAAGCCAAGAGCTTGGTTCAATAGGGGATGTTCTCAGGAAAGCCACAGTCAATAAAGTAATTCAGCCAGAGCTGTAAGTTTTGGAAAGGGCAACACAGGTGTTATAGGGGTGTGTGATGACAGTGGAGAGAAAATGAATTAAAAATGGCTGAAAACGATACAGTGTTTCACATTATTTCCAAGTGCTTTTATTTAACAATGAGAGACTTTTTAACAGCTCCATACCTTCCTTCTTCAGTAACCACAAAATAATCCAGAAGGCCAAGTCTGGACCTGATTCCCTTTTCTCGAAAAGCTAACTTTTGAGGGTCCTCTGGCTGGCTCAGTACAGCACAGGACTCTTGATCTCAGGGTCATGAGTTCAAGCCCCACGTTGGGGGTAGAGTTTACTTAATAATAATAAAAAGCTAAGCTTTGAGTCAGATACAGGTCCAGATACCAAGTTCTCTTCATCTTTTCTCTAGTTCATGTAACGTGTGGCAAAAACCTAAAGTATATTTATTTAAGAATATGTGGTGCAGGAGGGTGGGGGGATGGGTTAGCCTGGTGATGGGTATTAAAGAGGGCACATTCTGCATGGCGTACTGGGTGTTATGCACAAACAATGAATCATGGAACACTACATCAAAAACTAATGATGCAATGTATGGTGATTAACATAACAATAAAAAATTTAAAGAAAAAAAAGAATATGTGGTGCATGCCCCCAGCAGACATTGTGCCAGGCCCTGCTTGGTGAGCGGCCTTCTCCAGGGAAACTGCTTGTTAAAACCATGCCTACACACAGCCAAGAAGCTGTTCAGCCTGGGCTAGCTTCCCTTACAATGGTGCCCAATAAGGAATATGGTGCCAGAACAGGATGGGAAGAACCTGTCCATGTTTCTCCAGTGGCCCCTGGGAGAAAGGGTGCCCTGGCTAGAACTGGCACAATAAGCCCCATGCCTGGACAGTCTGTCCCTATAAAGGAGTGGCTATTTGGGGTTACCTGAATCGCCAATGCTCTCCTAAGAGGTTATAGGTGTGAGAGGAAGGAAGAAAGTGCCTTCAGCTGAGAGCACTCATACCTATGGGGGGATGTGGAATAGGGGGGCACTTTTACTTTATCGGTACCATTTGTATTTTTTATCACAAAAATATATCCAACCATTGTTTGCATAATTAAAAATAAATTTTTAAAAAGGATGAACACATCAAAACAATTCCAAAGCTCCCTTTGCTTTTATCCCATATTCGTCAAACCTGATTGTTTGCCAAGAAGACCTTCCAGCAGGAAAAGAACACATTGAGCATTCTAGTCCATTTGGATGTTTCTTGGTAAAAATTAATAAGGTGCATTGTGGGGCACCATCTCTGGTGAGTTTGGTCCTGCTGACCCTAATCTCTCCTCCTCTGTCTACCCCTCCTGAAACAGATCCCTCTCTCACCCTGCCACCCCAGGGGTCTTTCAGAAATGCATCCTGGGGGCGGCTGGGTGGCTCAGTCAGCTAAGCATCTGCCTTCAAGTCAGGTCATGATCTCGGGGTCCTAAAATAGAGCCCTGCATCGGGCTCCCTGCTCAGCAGAGAGTCTGCTTCTCCCTCTCCCTCTGCCCACCCCCCACTTGTGCGCTTTCTCTCTCTCTAATAAATAAAGTCTTTTTTTAAAAATGCATTCTGGATCTCCCCAGTGCCCTCCTCTGCCCAAGGGTAAAATCAACACATCTTGGCAAAACATGCCCAGCTCTGTGTGCTCTGGTCCACCTCATCTCTTCCTGTTTCCCTTGATAGCCACACTAAAGCACAGACTTGTCTTTCTTGATGAGCTCCTGGCTTTCTGCCCATCCTGCTACTCCTCCTGGAATACCCCTTTCCTGCTCTCTGCTCCTCAAAAATCCTCCATGTCCCTAGGGACTCAGCATGGCATCAGCCACGGCCCCTGACCCCAGTCCACTGCCAAGGACTGGGATTCTGGCTCTGGGTTTCCATGTTGTATATACAGGCTTACCCCATAATACAGCTGAACACACTGTTAATCTCTCCTTGGGTCTTTAATTCTGTACCCTTAGCACCTGGCCCACAGCAGACACTCCATAATCTTCTGACAAAACTGAAGGATGTTTCCTCCCCAAGGCTCTGATATCACAAACTCACAAAACTGAATATCTGAATTTTCAGAACCATGGGGGAAGTCAGTTGGCTCATCTTTCTCCAACCCCTGCTCCCTGCACCCTGAAATGCCTATGCCCTGTGGTCAAGGGCTGAGGTACCCTCAACACATCCCTGGCCTGGGCTGCAATGGACCAGGTAAGGGTCAGGAGGCTGGGCCTTTGTCCCTAGACCTCTTGAGAATGATAGCAAAGAGGGAATCCAACCCTGACCACCTCATCAGAGAGAACTCTAAACATCTGTTGATTCTAAACATCTCCCTTAATCTGTTAACATGATTCATAACATTCATTGATTTTTTTTTAATGTTTAACTAATTTTGATTCCTGGGATAAATCCACCCTGTTAATGGGGAATTATTCTTTTTATACATTGCTAGATTCAGGATCCTAATATTTTATGGAGGATTTCTACATTTATACTCATGAGTGACACTGGCCTATAATTTTCTTTTCTTATGTTATCCTTATCAGATTTAGATCAAGCTTACATTAGCCTCTTGTTCAATACTCTGAAAGAATTTTACACAAAGTAAAACTGGAAGCACGTATTCCCCTGGTATGTTTGGTAGAATTCGCCAAGGAAACCAGGTAGGTCTGGAGTTTTCTTTGAGGGAAAATCTTTGACTACTCATTCAATGCCTTTAATGATTACAGGGTATTTTGATTTTCTATTTCTTATAGAATCAATTTTGGTAAATTATATTTGTCTAGGTAATTCCAAATATTTGAATTACAAAGACACCTGATATCTGGAATGCTGACCCTGAGGTGAACTCTAAGAAATTAAGTGCCTTGTGAATCATGGGAGAAGTTAACAGCTGACAGGCGGACTGTATGTTACAATTTATACAAGTACTGCCCATATATCATTTGAAGATCAAGGTCTGGGTGGCTTTGGTGATTTTTGGTGTCTGATTACTTGCAAAGGGATGAATAACTTCTTATTTAGCAGAAGCATCTGATTCAGATCAACCCCTACCCCTACTGCTTGCTGGCCATGCTAAGAAATTCTGTGGAGGCCTACGCACCTATCGAATTCTCACTTCATTCCTGGGAGTCACTTGTCACTAACATGAGGAAGCAGAGGCCAAAAGCCTTGGGAGTGTCGATCTTAGGGTGCGGGTGAGTGTTGTGAGTTCGTGGAAACCTTCCCTAAGGCCAGGCTGGGAATGTTAAGTCTGGGGGCTGGCGTGTCTTACCACTACGGGTCCACCAGCCACGCGGCCTGGGACGCGGAGGACAGCGTAGGAAGGGGTGGAGGCAAGCACACTCACCAGGGCCTCAAAGTCCTTGCAGTCGTGGCGGGCATAGGACGCGGGGAAGGGCCGCAGCACCGAGTCGCGCTTGTAGCTGTGTAGCGCCGAGGCGAAGAGGCTGCACCGGAGGTCGGCGGCCAGCACGTCGCGGCCCGCCGCCTCCCTGACGGCCGCCCAGCCGGCGGGCTGCATCCCGGGTGGCTGCGGCGCGTTGCTGGGGGAGACGCGCCCGGCAGGGGCTAGGGCCGAGCCTGCGGTCAGCACGGAGCTGGGCCCAGGGACAATGGGCCAAAGGGACCCGGGTTCCCAGGCCCGGGGTGGAGCTAGGCAGAGGGATGAGATGACAGGGGTGAGAACGTGCTGACAGGCGTCTTCGGCTGGGGGCCGGGCCTGGGCGCTCGCTGTCCGGGAAGACCGGCCGGTTGTGAAGAGGGGACCCGGCCGGGACCTCGGGTCAGCGTGGGAGGTTGGGCCTGGGGATAATGGGGCCCGGAGGGGGGGGTGTTCCAGGCCTCGGGGAGGGGCTATGACATGGGATGAGACGACAACGGCGGGAACGTGCTGATACGTGTCCTCTGCAGGCGCCTGGGGCGGGGTGGGGGGGGCACTGCCAGGGGGAGGCCGGGGAAGAGCCCCCTCTCCGCGCCGGGCGAAGCTGCTGCGCCGCGCGTGCCTTCCTCTTCCGCCTACCGCCCCGCACCGCCGAAGCCCCGGCGCTCGCCCGGCTGCCCCTGGCGCCGCCTGCGTTCCTTGCCCGCCGGATGGACTCCCGCGCCCGGCTGCGAGCCCGGGCCTACCTCCCCTGGCGGCCGCGCTCCCCACGCTGCTCCGCGCTCCTCGCGGCCCAGCCGAGGGCCCGCCCCTTCCCGCGCCCGCCCCCTCCCTGGCGCCGGGTGTGTCCGCCCTGCGGGACCCGACGGGATCGGGACGCGAGGCGTGCGGCCCGGTGGAGTCGCTCACGCCGCTGCGTGCCGTGGTCGCAGAAGCCAGGGCTGGGAACGGACTCAGGCGCCCTTTGACCCACCCTTGGAGTTGCCTTTGTCCCCAGCTCCGCGGGCTGAGCCTGCTTGTCTCGCCTGGGAAATTGCGATGACCTACCGCCTCCCTCCTGAACGTTTCCCTCAAAACGGACTGCGCAGAAGGAGCCGTTGAACACCCAGGGAAACTGCTTCTCAGCGTGCTGCACTGCTTGCCCAACGTCCCACAGCCAGATGGGGTGAACCTGGAATTCACATCCAGATCTAAAAACCAAAAGACCTGTCCTCTGTTTCTTAGCCTTCAGAATTCACTGCATCGCTTCAGTCTCTGGCCTCTCAGACAAGGTGTCAGCAAGATCCTTCTTTGGGTTCCTCTCAGAAAGAGAGCCTGGAGAGACAAATAATGGGGGAGGCCAGAGGGGAGGTTGACCTAACCCTGCAGAAGGTAAGGAACTAGACTCCCATACCCTCTCCCAATTCACAACCCCATTAGAGGAGACCCCAGTTTGGCCTCATGGTCACCTGGAAATCGAAACACAGGTAATTGCTAATTCCTAGACCAAGAAGCCCCTCAAAATCCTGGCCCCCACTCCCACACCCCAGCATCTTCTGACAGAGGAACTTCCCCTCCGGATTCCCCGTCCAGGCTGAGCTGGGCTCTGGCTTCAGAGAAGAGGTGGTCCATGACTTTGGACTGTACGTATGACTTTGGGAGGAAGAGCAGTAATACTGGACCCCTCCCCACCGCCCCGACACCACAGGGCTTCCTAGATCAGGCAATGAAAGCGGACTGCTCCCAGGAGTCCACATCAAACCCCTGGTTGCTATGAGGCCCAGACTGGTGCAGACGCACGAACAAGTGTCTTGGAGTCTCACGTTCTCAGACAAGACCCCTGGTGCCCCCAGGACCTCGTGGGACCCAGGAACTAACATGGCTGCTGAAGTTCAGGCCCAGAAAGGCAGAGCCGGCAATAGTGGGACAGGAGACCTGGCAACCTTCCTTTATTCCGCTTCTTCACTGTGGCCTCTTAGACAAGGCCAACTCCTTGGCCTCAAGGATTGTTGGATGAAAACATGGAATTTGCTTTTCTGAGTATGTTTTCTCACGCATGAAATGAGAATCATAGTGAAACACCCACATCCCAACGGGGTGTGGGACCCACTCTGGGGATGCAATGCTCAGGGTCTGGGCACTCTACAAAGCAAGCTGAGTTATCACTGTGTTTATTTTCTTTCTTTCTTTAAGTTTATTTATTTTTTAGTAATCTCTACCCCAACGTGGGCCTCAAACTCACGACCCTGAGATCAACTGAGCCAGACAGGAGCCCCTGTTTATTTACTTCTTATATTTTTTAAAAACAGCTTTATTCACCTGAAACGAATATAACACTGTATATTAACTAACTGGAATTAAAATAAAAACTTAAAAAAAAACAGCTTTATTGAAGTATATAATCCACAGCCCATACAATTCACCCATTTAAAGTGTAAAATTTAATAGTTTTTAGTATCTTCACGGATACATGCAACCATCACTGCAGTCAATTTGAAACATTTTCATCACATTGAAAACAAACCCTATGCAGTTAGTACTTGCAGTACATGAGCATGGGATGTTTTTCCATTTATTCAGATCTTTAAAACTTTTTTCAGCAGTGTTCTGTAGTTTTCTGATTATAAGTCTTGTGCTTCTTTAATTAAATTTATTCCTAAATATTTCATTCTTTCTCATGGTATTGTGAGTGGAATAATTTCTTAATTTCATTTTAGAGTGTTCATTACCAGTGTAGAGAAATATAATTGCTTTTTATATATCAATCCTATATCCTCCAAATTTACTGAACTTGTTTACCAGTTCTAATAGTTATTTTGTAGATTTTTAGGTTGTCTATATATAAGATCCTGTCATCTGTGAATATAGTTTTGCTTCTTTCTTTCCAGTTCAGATACTTTTTATTTATTTATCTTGCCTAAATGCCCTGACTAGAACCTCCAGTACAATGTTGAATGGAAGTGACAGCATATATTTTGTCTTGTTTCTGATCTACCAGGAAAGCATGAATACTTTTTTTGAGCATGATGTTAGCTGTGGGTTTTTCACATATGCCCTTTGCCAGGTTGAGGAAGTTCCCTTCTATTCCTAGTTTGCTGAGTGTTTTTCTCATGCAAGAGTGTTGCACTTTGTCAAGTACTTTTTCTGCATCTATTAGGATGATCGTGTGGGTTTGTTTTCTTTTATATAAGTGTATTACATTGATTTTCAGATGGTTAAACCAACCTTGCATTTTGGGGGATAAATCCCGCATACTTAGGTGCATGATTCTTTTTATATGTTGCTGGGTTTAGGTTTGCTAGCATTTTGTTGAGGACTTTTGCATCCATATTCATAAAAATATTGCTCTGTAGTTTTCTTGTGATGTTTCTGTATGGTTTTGAAATCACAGTAATACTGGCCTCATAGAATGAGTTGAGAAGTGTTCACTCCTATTTTTTGAACGGATTTGTGAAAAATTGGTATTAATTCTTGTTTAAATGTTTGGTAGAATTCGGCAGTAAAGCCAGGCGAGTCTGGGCTTTTTGTTGTGGGTAGTTTTTGGTTTTGGTTTGGTTTTTTTACTAATTCAATCTCTTCACTTGTAATAGGTCTACTCAGATGTCTATTCTTCTTGAGTCAGTTTTGATAGCATGAGTCTTTAAGAATTTGACTATTTCACCTGTTATCTAATTTATTGAAATACAATTGTTCATAGTATTCTTCCATAATTCTTTTCACTTCCAAAAGGTAGGTAGTAATGTCCCTTACTTCATTTCTGATTTTAGATTTTTTTTAAGGTTTTTTTAAAGTAATCTCTATACCCAATGTGGGGCTCAAAGTCATGACCCCAAGATCAAGAGTCATATACTCTACCAACTAAGCCAGCCAGGCACCCCTGATTTTAAATGGGTTTCTTGTTTTGTTTTGTTTTGTTTTAATTTTAGAGAGAGAGAGCATGAGTGGGGGGAGGAACAAAGGAAGAGGGAGAATCCCAAGCAGACTCTGAGCTGAGCGCTGGAGCCGGATGTGGAGCCCGATCCCCTGAGATCATGACCTGAGCTGAACTCAAGAGTCAGATGCTTAACCAACTGAGCCACCCAAGCACCCCTTAAATGTTTGAGGTTTTTTTTTTAAGATGTTATTTTTAAGTAATCTCTATACCCAACATGGGGCTCAAATTTGCAACCCTGGGATCAAGAGTCACACGCTCTCTCAACTGAGGCAGCCAGGTGCCCCTGATTTTAAACATTTGAGTCTTCTTTTTTCTCAGTCAGTCTAGCTAAAGGTTTGTCACTTTTGTTGGTGTTATCCATGAACCAGCTTTTGGTTTCATTGTTTGCTCTATTATTTAATAGTCTTTATTTCATTAAGTTCTGCTCCAATCTTTTTATTTCCTTCTCTCTGCTTGTTCAGATTCTTTTTTGAGTGTGTTAAGGTGAAAATTTATTACTTTGAGACCTATTCATTTATTGTTTTGAGACCTTTTTTCTTAATGTAAGCATTTATATCTATAAATTTTCCTCTAAGTACTGCTTTAGGAAATTTGTAAGTTACACATTTACAAAATTTCCTCTAAGCACATGGGATGTACAGCTGCATCCCATGAGCTTTGATATGTTGTATCTTCATTTTCATTCATCTCAAAGTGTTTTCTAATTTCTCTTTTGATCTCTTTCTTGACACATTAGTTATGTAGGAGTGTGTCATTTAATTTCTGCCTGTTTGTGAGTTTCTCAAATTTCTTCCTGTTACTGATTTCTAGGTTCATTTCATTGTGGTCAGAGAACACTGTTGTATTCTATCCTTTTAAATTTATTGAGCTTTGTCTTCGGGCCCACCATACTCCTATCCTAAAGAATGTTCCATGAGCACTTGAGAAAAATGTATATTCTACCGTTGTTGGATCAAATGTTCTATATAGATGTCTATTAGGTCTAGTTGGCTTACAATGTTTTCTTTTCATTCTTTTTATTTTTTTAAGATTTTATTTATTTTATTTGACAGAGAGACAGTGAGAGAGGGAACACAAGCAGGGGGAGTGGGAGAGGAAGAAGCAGGTTCCCTGCTGAGTAGGGAGCCTGACTCGGGGCTCAATCCCAGGACCCTGGGATCATGACCTGAGCCAAAGGCAGACACTTAACAACTGAGCCACCCAGGCGCCCCTACAATGTTTTCAAATCTTACATTTCCTTATTGATTGTCTAGTTGTTCTAATTTTGAAAGTGGAATATTGAAGTCTCTATTATTGTTGAATTGTCCATTTTTGTTAGTTTTTGCTTCATGTATTTTGATGCTCTATTAGGTGCTTATTTGTTTATAATTGTTATATCTTCCTGATGGATTGGCCTTTTTTAAATTATAAAATGTCCCTATCTCTAGTAACATTTTTTTTTGTTTTAAAGTCTATTTTGTCTGAAATTAGGATAATCATTCCAGCTTTCTTTTGTTTGCTGTATGTGTGGTATATCTTTTTCCAGCTTTTCTTTTCTTTTCTTTTTTAAGATTTTATTTATTTGAAAGAGAGAGAGAGAGCACAAGCAGAGTGAGTGGCAGGCAGAGGGAGAGGGAGAAGCAGGCTTCCTGCTAGCAGGGAGCCTGATGTGGGGCTCAATCCCAGGACACTGGGATCCTGACCTGAGCAGAAGGTAGAAGCTTAATGAACTGAGCCATCCAGGCACCCTCCAGGTTTTATTTTCAATCTATTTGTATCTTTGAATCTAGCATGTCTCCAGTAGACAGAATATAGATGGATCTTGTTTGTTTGTTTGTTTGTTTGTTTTAAATCAAGTCTGACAATCTCTTCCTTTTGGTTGAATTGTTTAATCCATTCACATTTAATGTTATCATTGATATATTTGAACATATATTTAACTTTTTGTTTTCTATGTGTCTCATAACTTTTATGTTCCTCTATTCTTACTTTTACTGGTTTCTTTTTGCATTAAATGAATATTTTCTAATTTAGCATTTTAAGTCCTCAAACGATTTTTTAAGTAATTTCTCTAATGATTTCTCTAGGGCTTACCATACATACCTTAACTTATCAGAATCAACTTCAGATTTTTACTAACTTAATTCCTGTAATATATAAAAATGTTGCTCCTATATAGCTCTCTTTCCTTACCCCCCTTTTGTAGTCTTATTGTTAGATCATACCTATAAATGTTACAAGCCAAACAAAACATTGTTATCGTCATTACTTTATATAATTTTATGTCTTTTTTTTAATTAAAGATTTTATTTGACAGAGAGAGAGAGATAGCAAGAGCAGGAACACAAGCAGGGGGAGTGGGAGAGGGAGAAGCAGGCTTCCTGCGGAGCAGGGAGCCCGATGTGGGACTCGATCCCAGGACCCTGGGATCATGACCTGAGCCGAAGGCAGGTGCTTAACGACTGAGCCACCCAGGTGCCCAATTTTATGTCTTTTTAAAGAAGGTGAGAGAAGAAATGAGAACAAGTATATATTTATCACTTTTGTTATAATATTCTTCTTATCATTTCTGGTTGTCTTTATTTATTCTTCTGGATTTCAGTTACCATCCGGAGACATTTCTTTAGCTCAATACAGCTTTGCTTCCACACAAACTCTATGTGCTCTTACTGGCAAATATATTACATTTCTATGTGATAGATCCAACAATACATTATATACATGTTGTTTTATATAATTGCTTTTTATTTTTTTAAGATTTATTTATTTGAGAGAGAGAGAGAGAGAGCATGAGCAGGAGGAGGGGTAGAGGGAGAGGGACAAGCAGACTCCCTGCTGAGTGGGGAGCCAGAGGCAGGGCTCAATCCCAGGACCAAGAGATCATGACCTGAGCCCAAGTCAGATGCTTAACGACTGAGTCACCCAGGCGCCCCTCCTTCATTTTTAAAATACAGTTTTGTTGGATACAGGAATCTAGTTGGCAGTTTTTTTCTTTGAGCACTTTTTCTAGAAAAGATTTATTTATTTGAGAGAGAGAGAGAGAGCATGAGCAGGAGGGGCAGAGGGAGAGGGAGCGAGAATCCCAAGGAGACTCCATGCTTAGCATGGAGCTGGGACTCGGGGCTCGATCTTACAACCCTGAGATTACGACCTGAGCCAAAACCAAGAGTTGTATGCTTAACCGACTGCACCACCCAGGTGCCCCTTCTTTGAGCACTTTGAACATGTTATCTTAGGGCCTTCTGCCTGCCATTGTTGCTGTTAACTTCATTTGGGTTCTGTTGTAAGTGATGATTTATTTTTCTCTTGTTGCTTTCGAGATTCACTCCTTGGGGCGCTCGGCTGGCTCAGCTGGTAGAGTTTGTGATCTCAGGATTGTGAACTCAAGCCTCATGTTGGGCATGGAGACTATTTAAAATAAAAATTAAAAAATATATATATATTCCCTCCTTGTCTTTGGCTTTTGGCATTTTTACTCTGATATGTCTGTTAGTGGATCTCTTTGAATGTATTCTCTATGGAATTCACTGGGCTTCCTGGATATGAAAATGACTGCTTTTCTATAATTTGGTAAGTTTTCAGCTATCATTTCTTCAAATATTTTTTTCTGCTCCTTTCTCTCTTCTCTCCTTCTGGTACTCCCATTACACATATGTTGGTGTGTTTAATGGTGTGCCACATTTCTCTGAGGCTCTTAATTTTTATTCATTGTTTTCCTCTCTCTTCTTTGGATTACATAATCTCTATTGATCTATCTTCAAGTTTGCTAGTTCTTTCTTCTGCTAGTTAACATCTACTATGAATCCCTGTGGTGAATTTTTTCATTTTAATTACTGTACTTTTCAACTCCAGCATTTCCATTTGTTTATTTTTAGATAATTTTTATCCCTTTATTAATATTCTCTATTTGATGTAACATTGTCCTCATACCTTATTTTACTTCCTTAAACATATTTGTAATAGCTACTTTCAAGTCTTTTTCTGTTAAACTCAATATCTTGTTGCTTTCACAGGCAGTTTTTGTTGACTGTTTTTTCCCCAACATATAGGTCATACTTTATCTGTTTCTTTGCATCTCTCATAATTTTTTGCTGCAATGGCAAATCCAGGCTATCACCTGTGCCTCTGACCAGCCAACTATAAATTGGAGGTTCTCAGGACCCCCCCTCCTCAGACTTGATTAATTTGCTAGAATGACTCACAGAAGTCAGGAAAACAGTTTACTTACTAGATTACTGTTATAAAAAGATATAACTCAAGAACAGCCATGTGGAAGAGATACATAGCCCAAAGTATGTGGGAAGGGATGCTTTGCATACTCTCTGTGGGTACACTGCTCTCCCTTGCATCTCCCTTGTATCCACCAATCCTGAAGCTCTCTGAACCTCATCCTTCTTGGGTTTTTATGGAGGCTTCATCACTTGGGTACAATTAATTAAATCATTGGCCATTGATTCAACCTCCAGGCTCCTCTCCTCTCTGGAGGTGATTAATATCATATCAGTAGTGATAAATCATAAATCATGTACTCTTGAAATGAGGTGATGAAAATGGCAATATATCTATGTAGTTTTCCTCTCAAAAACACATTACCCCTTGGGGCGCCTGGGTGTCTCAGTTGTTAAGCGTCTGCCTTCAGCTCAGGTCATGATCCCAGCGTCCAGGGATCGAGCCCCACATCCGACTCCCTGCTCAGCGGGAAGCCTGCTTCTCCCTCTCCCACTCCCCCTGCTTATGTTCCCTCTCTTGCTGTGTCTCTCTCTGTCAAATAAATAAATAAAATCCTCTTTAAAAAACCACATTACTCCAGTCTAATCATGAGAAAAACATCAGACAAGTCCCAGTAAAGGGAAATTCTACAAAATATCTTACCAGTATGCCTCAAAACTATCAAGGTCATCAAAACAAGGAAAGTCTAAGAAACTTACAGCCCAGAGAGGACTCTAAAGAGACATGAGAACTAAATATAATACAGTATCCTGGAGAGGATGCTTGAACAGAAAAAAGATATTAGATAAAAACTAAACAAATCTGAATAAACTATTGATTCATTAATTATAACAAGTGTATCATACTAGTAATAATATGTTAGTGATGGGGCAAATCTGTGTGCAATATATAGAAATCTCTGCACTATTTTCAGATCTTTTCTGTAAATTTAAAACTTTTCTAAACAATAAAGTGTATTTAAAAATACATGATTGCTGGGGCGCCTGGGTGGCTCAGTTGGTTAAGCGGCTGCCTTCGGCTCAGGTCATGATTCTGGAGTCCCGGGATCGAGTCCCACATTGGGCTCCCTGCTCGGCGGGGAGTCTGCTTCTCCCTCTGACCCTCTTCCCTCTCGTGCTCTCTATCTCTCATTCTCTCTCTCTCAAATAAATAAATAAAATCTTAAAAAAAAAAATACATGATTGCTGAATAGAGTTCAGGCTATGAGGCTATGACCACAGGGATGATTTATCATAGAAAATCTGTGAATGTAATTTTCCACATTAATAGATTAAAAGAGAAAACTTACGAGTATCTCAATACCATCCTGTACTACAAGAAAAAAAATCACAGCAAACCCGGAATAGAATGGAACTAGCTTAACTAGAAGAGTTTCTAGGGGAGCCTGGGTGGTTCAGGGGGTTAGGCATCTGCCCTCAGCTCGGGTCATGATCCCAGGGTCCTGGGATGGAGTCCTGCATCAGGCTCCCCACTCAGTGGGGAGTCTGTTTCTCCCTGTATGCCTCCCCCTGCTCATGATCTCTCTCTCTCTCTCTCAAATAAATAACTCTTAAAAAAAAAAAAAAAAAAGGAAGAGTTTCTACCAGAATCCTTTTGAGGCCCAGTACAAAATGAAGATTCACGACCTTTGTTCAAAATTACTAAGAATTTATTTTATTTTATTTTTTAAAGATTTTATTTATTTATTTGACAGAGAGGGAGAGAGACAGCTAGAGAGGGAACACAAGCAGGCAGAGTGGGAGAGGGAGAAGCAGGCTCCTGGCTGAGCAGGGAGCCCGATGCGGGGCTTGATCCCAGGACCCTGGGATCATGACCTGAGCTGAAGGCAGATGCTTAACGACTGAGCCACCCGGGCACCCCAAAATTACTAAGAATTTTTTTTTTTTAAAGATTTTATTTTTATTTACTTGACAGAGAGAGAGAGAATGGGAGAAAGCACGAGAGGGAAGAGGGTCAGAGGGAGAAGCAGACTCCCCGCTGAGCAGGGAGCCCGATGCGGGACTCGATCCCGGGACTCCAGGATCATGACCCGAGCCGAAGGCAGTCGCCCAACCAACTGAGCCACCCAGGCGCCCAAAATTACTAAGAATTTAATGAAAGCGACTGCAGACCTGGGGTCTTATGAGCACAGGGTACCTGCATAGACCCTGCCCATGAAGCCCCACCTATCTACAGCAAAGTTCACACTTAATGGTGGTCCAATGAAAGCTATGACCAGAATAAGAAAAAGATACCCACTATCATTGCTTCAGTCCAATGTCTCTATTAGATTTCCCAACCAGTTAAATCAATCAAGAAAAATAACAAAAAGTATAGATTTATAAGGGAAAACAAAATTGTCACTTTCAGATGATATGCTTGTCTACATACAACATCCAATAGAATCTACAATCATTAGAACCAGAGTTTAAGATTGCTGAATGCAAGAGTGAGAAATAAAAGTCAATCGCATTACTATACACCAATAATAAGCAATTATGAATTGCAATTTTTAAAAATCTGTATTAGTCAAGTACCTGGCTGGCTCGTTGGTGGAGCAAGCAATTCTTTTTTTTTGTTTGTTTGTTTGTTTTTTAAGACTTTATTTATTTATTTGAGAGAGAGAGAGAGAAACAGCATGAGAGGGGAGAGGGTCAGAGGGAGAAGCAGGCTCCCCGCTGAGCCGGGAACCTGATGTGGGACTGGATCCCAGGAGTCCGGGATCATGACCTGAGACGAAGGCAGTGGCTTAACCAACTGAGCCACCCAGGCGCCCGGAGCAAGCAGTTCTTGATCTCAGGGTTTTAAGTTCAGGTCCCACCTTGGGTATAGAGATTACTCATGAATAAAATCTTTAGGGACACCTGGGTGGCTCAGGTGATTAAGTGTCAGACTCTTGATTTTGGCTCAGGTCATAATCTCAGGGTGGTGGGACTGAGCCCTACCACGGCACCAGGCTCAGCATGGGTGTCTGCTAGTCCCTCTTCCTCTGCTCCCCGGCCCCCTGGAATAAATAAATAAAACACTATACCTTGGCTAATTGAATATAAATAAAAATAAATAAATAAACTCTTTTTAAAAATAAAACAAATCATACTCAAAATCCCAATGTAGGAACAGACAAAATCAGAATGACTTTAGTTGACCAGGACAAAATTTAGATGTCAGGGAGCTGACTCTTCGCTTTGGCCCTTAAAGGTGCCCCAGAGCAATGTTTTGAATACTAAGACTTCCGGAGTCAGTAGAGGGAATTAGCCTCATTTGCATACCCATAATACACTGCGAACAGTATAACTGTTTTCAAGTAAAAAAAAATTTTCTTATTTGTCTTAGAATTCTAAGTGTGAGGATGTTATTTTCAGAATTCCTGGGGTAAGTTTCTGCAGGCACTAACTCCTGTGACAA
Source organism: Callorhinus ursinus (assembly GCF_003265705.2). Taxonomy (NCBI): domain Eukaryota; kingdom Metazoa; phylum Chordata; class Mammalia; order Carnivora; family Otariidae; genus Callorhinus; species Callorhinus ursinus. Next base: position 30,272,994 of record NW_027397087.1, read on the forward strand.
ATAGCCACCCTCAACGTTTTAGGAGTTACATTTTGCTGAAAAAATGAGTTAGGACCTTTGCTTTTCATACTCTGGTTTCTCTTCATATCGTATAAATCTTTCGCCTTTTACTAAAGATTTCCGTGGAGAGAAACAATTTTGAGTCTTAATTCAATTTTTTGTAGGCCTTGTTTTTTCAATGGGCGTATCTGTAAAGTTTAAAAAAAGATTTAAGTTTTATTGTGCGATTATCAACCAGTTATAACAAAGTTCTTTAATTTGGTGCTTAAAGTCGTGTCTTTTTTTGTGCGGGCTTTATGCTGTATGTTTTCACCTTTGTTTTGTTTTTATTTCCCTGCTTAGCATGGTTTTGTTTGTTTGAGTTTCATGGTACTTTGCGAGAAGTTAGTAACTTTTCTGCACTTAGGAGGTTTTGAATTCACAGTGTACGTACCACACGCCTTGTGGGTTGTGAGTAATTTTCTCAGTACAGTATCTTCTCTAGCCCACGGAGTGAGACACTAAAGCTGACTTTCGGTGGTAATCCAACCCCAACTAATAAAGTATATAGAGAAACCTAAAGATTTATTACGAGGAACTGGCTCACGAAACGAAGGAGGCGGAGAGATCTTAGGATTTGCTATCTTCAAGTTGGAGGCCTAGGAAAGCTGGTGGTGTAGTTCCAGTTCAAACTGGAAAAACTGAAAAGGAAAGGAGACAGTGCTGTAAGTCTGGGTCCAAGAACCAGGAGTGCCAAAGACCAAGAACAGTAGAAAATATGTCTCCCAGCTCAAGCACAGAGAGCAAATTTGCTCTTCCTCTGCCTTTTTGTTTTCTGTTTGGACTCTCTGTGCATTGGATGATGCCCGCTGCGATGATGAGGGTGATCTTTACTCACTCTGCTAATTCAAATGCTAATCTCTTCCAGACACACCCAAAAATAATGTTTACCAACTATCTGGGTATCCCTTAGCCCATCAAGCTGAAATACAAAATGAACCATCACAGGGATTCCTGGGTGGCTCAGTCAGTTAAGCCTCTCTGCCTTTAGCTCAGGTCATGATCCCAGGGTCCTGGGATTGAGTCCCATATGGGGCTCCTTGCTCAGTGGGGACCCTGCTTCACCCTCTCCCTCTGCCTGCTGCTCCCCCTGCTTGTGTTCTCACTCTCTCTCACACAAATAAATAAAAATCTTAAAAAAAGAAAAGCAAAACAAAGCAAAACAAAAATCACAGCCACCTTCACCTCTGAGTTACATCCTCATAACCACTCCCACGTTGGAAGCCACTCTGTGCTCTCTTGACCATCCATGGACCCAGAGCACCTGGACTGCTTTTCTCCTGACCTCGTAGGCTCGGCTTGCTTGTCTCTCCTTGGGCAATAACTCCTGCCCGCTGTCTCCTTCCTGGGATACTTCCCTCCAAAGGCTGACAGCCAGGACAAAACATTCATTTAAACCCAGAGGAAATGGATACTCAGAATGGTGGAGATCACAAAATCAGAGGGGTGAATCTGGGACTACCATCCATCCTGCCTTTCAGCCCCAAGAATTCTTCACATTGCTTTAAGATTTTGCTCTCAGATGCCTCCAGATTTGCCTTTGGGGTAGGTACTCTGTACTGGAGTATGGAGCAGGAGGTGATGGTGGGGGCTATGGATGTGGGAGGCTTTGACCTAACTACAGAAGAAAAAGGACTGGATCACCATCTCCTCTCAACAGTTCAGTCCATTGATCAAGTGGAAAACCTAAGCCTAGAACTTGCTGGATCCCTAGCTCTGCACTGTCCAATATGGAAGCCAGTGGCCATGTTGGCGATTTATATTTAATTAACTAAATAAAATTTAAAATTCAGTTCCTCAGACTTACTAGTCACATTTCAAGTGCTCAACAGTCACGTGGGAGTAGTGGCTGCCATTTTGGACAGCACAGAACGTAATCATTTCTATCACTGCTACCCTAGGTCAAGAAGCTCCCAACATCTACACCCCAAGGCAGGAGTCACTAAACCACCTCACTTCCACAGGGCAGCTGGGCTGGGCTGGGGCTTAAAAGAGAGGTGGCCAGGGTGACTGACTTTAGGAGATCTACGGTAGACCCCTTTCCTGCCTCCTTTTCACTTAATTGCCCTTCTCGCACCTCACAAAGTAAACCTTTTCCGGTCATCCACCCTAACTTTACCAAGGCGCAATGCTGGAGGATGTAAAAACTTTCAGGGCTCCCAATAAATGTCAATTTGAAATATTTACATCAATTTGGAGGAAGGAAATGAATCTGGACAACAAATTCTTTTGTATATTTTTAAAAATTCCTTTTTTTAAAAGATTTTATTTATTTATTTGACAGAGTGACACAGCAAGAGAGGGAACACAAGCAGGGGGAGTGAGAGAGAGAGAAGCAGGCTTCCCGCTGAGAAGGGAGCCCAATGCGGGGCTTGATCCCAGGACTCTGGGATCATGACCTGAGCTAAAGGCAGACACTTAATGACGGAGCCACCCAGGCGCCCCATATATATTTTAAAAATTCTTTTGCAAATTAATAGATTTCCAAATCTTTCCTTTCAACAAAATTTAAGGACTTCATTTGTCACTAATAGTTCATTATGTGATAGTGAGTGACACCGTTGAAACTCCTTCCATCCACTGACTTATGGGAACAAGATTTCTTAGGTTACAGCTATAAAAAAGAAAAAGAAAAAAAAAGCATTGGAGAGAAACCCTGTCTTTTCTGGCCATAAGTAACATGCATCCATTTAATTAAGAAATGTATTTCCAATAAGATGACACCTTTATGTTTAATAATTATCAAAATTTGTAGTATGTTTATGTTGTATGGATCAAGTATGTAGTACTAATAATTGCAATAATAAATTAATACCGAAGGAAAACATTAATGCATAGAATTTTAAGTCCAATGTGGAAAATGTTTTATTTTATTTTTTTCAAAGATTTTATTTATTTATTTGACAGAGAGAGTCACAGCAAGAGGGAACACAAGCAGGGGGAATGGGAGAGGGAGAAGCAGGCTTCCCGCCCAGCAGGGAGCCCGATGCAGGGCTCCGTCCCAGGACCCTGGGATCATGACCTGAGCTGAAGGCAGATGCTTAACGACTGAGCCACCCGGGCACCCCAACGTGGAAAATGTTTTAAAATTCAACTAATATACTTATTTTGTCATAGTGAAATATGACTGAGTTATCAATAAAACACTTTCTGGTATAAAAATATTTGTATTAAATTCTTGGTGAAATGGAAGTAGAAAAAAGTTTGAGAAGAGAAAGGAATTAGGTAAGCAAACAATTTTTCAAGTTTTTTTAATTAAAAATATTTAATTTTTTAAAATAGGGGACCCCTGGGTGGCACAGTTGGTTGGGCGACCGACTCTTGGTTTCAGCTCCAGTCAAGATCTTGGGGCTGTGGGATCGAGCCATGTTGGGCTCCACACTCAGTGTGGAATCTGCTTGAGATTCTCTTTCCCTCTTCCTCTGCCCCTCCCGCTCATATGCGCTCTCTCTCTCTCAAATGTAAAAATAAATCTTAAAAAAAAAATTATGATGGTACTTATCAAATCTCTTGGGCATTTATCTTCCATTGACTACATTTTAAAGTGATATAACAGCTTAGAGTATCAGTATTTACAATGCACAAAATATCTATTTAAATGTATGATATTGTAAGTTATCTTATGGAAACTATACGTATGATCTTTAAAGTGTGCACAAGGAATATGTATTTTCAAACTTCTTTTAGGAGCTATAAGAGCAAAACGTTGGACTCCCTGACCTTTTTTTTTTTAAGATTTTATTTATTTATTTGAGAGAGAGAGAATGAGAGAGAGAGAGCACGAGAGGGAAGAGGGTCAGAGGGAGAAGCAGACTCCCCGCTGAGCAGGGAGCCCGATGCGGGACTCGATCCTGGGACTCCAGGATCATGACCTGGGACTCCCTGACCTTTAACAGGTGGGCCTCCCGGCAGGAACTGAACACTAAAGAGAAGCAGCGCCCCTATGTGGCCAGTAGAGAGGCTGCAGCAAAAATGAGCAAGGAGTCCTAGAAAGAAGGTAAATCTGGGGACAAGAGCTGAGACCTAGAAGTTTAATCCAACTTCCACAGGAGAGTCTCTCTCCACTGCACAATCTGTAAGTGTTAGGTGTTGCTCCTATGCTCGGACCTGCCACTTGCAGCTGTGGCGCCTGGGATCTGACCACAACAAATAGGAACCAGAGAACAATCTACAAGAATACGCAAGGATGATTTAACAATCTCTTGATGCAGATCTCCCCTGGAAGAGATTGGAGCAAAACCATTTAACAATAATCCCATGAATGCAGAAAAAGTAATAAATTCAAAATCTCTTTCATTATACATACATACATATATTTAATCCGAACATACTAGAAATAGAAGGGAATCTGCCCAATCTAATGAAGAATACCAACCAAAATGCCACATGTAAACAAAGTGTTGTAAATTTTCCCTTTAGAGTCAGAAAGAAGGCAAGAATCAAAATTTCAAGCAAAAATTCCAATTAAAGCTTTTTAGGATCTTTATTTTTTTTGTTTCTCAGGTTATATCTTGTATTAAATATCAGTATGAATTGTTGCCAGGAATGGAAGTGCCAGCCACATCATAAACAATGAAATTGAAACTCCTTTTGCAATCAGACATGGGTTCATGCTTTGGATTCAGAAGCCCTGGGTGCTGCATGAGTTAACTTTCCTTGTGGTTCTCTAACCAGTGAAAGCTGCGCAGGACCCTTCCATAATGAAGCAGAGAAAAGTCCAGAAGGTGAATGTCCTCTAAAGCTTAGGAGCAAGGAAACATTCTTCAAAGCCTTCAGAATTGCTCCTTTCCTGTTCCATTAGTGCCTGAATCCCTGGACAACGCCTGTGAGCATAACTCTTACCATAGAGTGGGAACTTTGCATGTTCGTGGATCTCTAACTTCCCATTACATTGTGAAATATAAAAAGCATGCAAAAAGTATCAAAATGGGGGCACCTGGGTGGCTCAGTCCTTAAGTGTCTGCCTTCAGCTCAGGTCATGATCCCAGCATCCTGGGATGGAGCCTGAGTCAGGCTCCCTGCTCAGCGGGAAGCCTGCTTCTCCCTCTCCCACTCCCCCTGCTTGTGTTCCCTCTCTTGCTCTCTTTCTCTCTGTCAAAAAAAAAAAAAAAAAAATTAAAAAAAGCATCAAAACAAATGTGTGCGTGGATGAACCCAGCAGACATTATTCGTAAAGTGAAAGCAGCCGGTCACAAGGGGCCATAGATAGTCTGTTTCCATTTATATGAAATATCCAGAACAGGCACTTTAGAGATAGAAAGTAGATTAGTGGTTGCCAGAAGCTGGGGAACAGGGAGTGTTTGTGTATGTGTGTGGGGGGAGAAATAACTGCTAATGGGTAGAGTTTCTCTTTGAGGTGACAAATTGTTCTAAAATTAGATTGTGGTGATGATTGCACAACTCCAAATATACTAAAAACCATTGAATTATACACTTTAAATGGATGAATTGCATGGCAAGTGAATCATATCCAGTAAAGCTGTTTTTAAAATGTAGGACTTTTTATTTTATTTTTTTTATTATTGTCTTAAGATTGTATTTATTTGACAGAGAGAAAGAGGGAGAGCACAAGCGGGGAGGAGAGGCAGAGGAAGAGGGAGAAGCAGGCTCCCCGCCCAGCCGGGAGTCTGATGCCGGGCTTGATCCCAGGAACCAGAGATCATGACCCAAGCTGAAGGCAGACGCTTAACCGACTGAGCCACCAGGCGCCCCTGTAATAGACTTTTTTAAAAAAAGATTTTATTTATTTATTTGAGAGAGAGAATGAGAGAGAGAGAGAGAGCATGGGGGGGGAGGGTCAGAGGGAGAGGCAGACTCCCCGCTGAGCGGGGAGTCTGATGCAGGACTCGATCCCGGGACTCCAGGATCATGACCCGAGCCGAAGGCAGTCGCTTAACCAACTGAGCCACCCAGGGGCCCCTGTAATAGACTTTTTAAAAAAATTAAAATGTAAAATTTAAAATACATGTTACGTATGATTGACTAGTTATGAGCAAAGGAATCAGCAAAGTCGGGAGAAAAGTGCCAATTTAAAGAAGGTGTCAGGGGCGCCTGGGCGGCTCAGTCGTTAAGCACCTGCCTTCGGCTCAGGTCATGATCTCAGGGTCCTGAGATCGAGCCCCACATCGGGCTCCCTGCTCCGCGGGGAGCCTGCTTCTCCCTCTCCCACTCCCCTTGCTTGTGTTCCCTCTCTCGCTGTGTCTCTCTCTGTCAAATAAATAAATAAAATCTTAAAAAAAAAAGAAGGTGTCAAAGTTGGGAAGGATAAAATTTATAAATATAATCAGCTAGAAAAAACAAAAAGAGCTGCAATTTCCTTTCTCAAGGTTGTTCAGTTACCACAATAGTTAGGGAATCCTTGCAGGTGGGTCAGATCTAGTAACAGCACCACAGAGGAAAGAACAGCACATTTTATTTTATTTTTTTCTTGGGGGGGGTTCTTTTTAAAAAATTTTAAATTCAATTAATTAACATAGAGTGTCTTATTAGATTCAGAGGTAGAGTTCAGTGATTCATCATGTATGTAACACCCAGTGCTCATTCCATCCAGTGCCCTCCTTAATGCCCATCACCCAGCTACCCCATCACCCCACCCTCCCCTCCAGCAACCCTCAGTTTATTTCCTATGATTAAGAGTCTCTTATGGTTTGTCTCCCTCTCTGATTTCGTTTTGTTTTATTTTTCTTAGGTTCGTTTCCTTTACTAACCAGAATCAAAAAGCACATCAAAGAACAATATATACAGAACAGCACATTTTAAAAGCATACTAGAAGGGTGGGGTGCCTGGCGGGTTCAGTCCAAAAAGCACCTGACTCTTGATCTTGGGATCATGAGTTCAAGCCCTACAATGGGTATAGAGATTACTTTAAAAAATAAATAAATAAACTTAAAAAAAAAAAAAGTAAAAGCATAGGATAAAGAGACACGGGATCTGAAACTGGAATACAAGATTTCATCTCTCAGAGCAGCAGGTGGGGCAGGAAACCTGAGGCCAAACATGCAGGCTCCAATTTTAAACAGGACCCTGACAGGAATTTTTCTCAAACGGCAGACAAAGATGCAGAATGGTGAAGAGTGTATAATCTGCAGGTGCACTGTTAAAATGGGACAAACAAACAAAACACCCGTGTGCCTACCTCGCAGCTTACGAAAAAATACAACCCTGTGTGCTCTTCCCAACCTTACCCCTCCCCACTGAAGGGAGGAACCACTGTCCTGATTTTTATATCAAACACTTATTTGTCAATTTTCTCTTATTCGAATTAATGGCAGTCTTTACTCGACAGAAACCAAACTCAGGTGTACAAATATATAAAACATAAAACCCGAGTCTCTTATCAATAGGGCGTTTAGATACCAGTCAGCCAACCCTCTGCTTCGCCCCGTAACGGTGACGCCGAGGTACAGCGAGAATACTAACCTATTTCCCTAACCGAAAGAGCCGTGACTTGCTTATTTGCATACCCACAGTGCACTGCACACGGTACAAGTTTAATACAAGTCTAAAACAATAAAACTTAAAAATTCTTCCACGTATACATCTTACAGTTAGCTCTCTACTTACAAAGTAACCTAAAAATTTTTTATTCAGGCACTGAGTCTTGCGATTAATTAGACACCAACAGTGTACTAGGAGGTTATTTTAACCGAGACGTGAGTTAACAGTCTCTAATCATATGCTCTGGTTTCTCTTCAGATCGCATAAATCTTTCGCCTTTTACTAAAGATTTCCGTGGAGAGGAACAATTCTGAGTCTTAAACCAATTTTTTGAGGCCTTGTTTTAACAGGGCTTATTTGTGTCTCACAAAAAAAAGAAAGTTTTTTTGCGGTGGAGTATTATTTTTCCAGCGTTTAGGGACTTTTGTAGGACGTTTGAGAGCGCTTTGTATGTGGATGGTTTGTCTTTGGTAGAACTCCATTTAAGAGTTGCTTTTTTTTTTTCGTTCTTGATTGTCAATGAAAACGTGCTGTTGATTACAAGAATTCCTTATTTTTGTCATCTACTTTTTTAATTATGTGGGGGCTTTTATTCGCGTGTTTTGGGGTTGTTGGCTTGAAACTCAGGAGTTCGATCGTTTGGTTACGTGTGCTGGCCGTCTCTTTTTACTTATGGCTCATTTGTCAGAGTGAAGCTTTCTTTTGTCTTTTTCTTTTCTTTCACCTATGTTCATCTTTTTTTTTTTAACTTCCACGTACGAGAGAAGTCATGGAGTATTTGATTTATTTTGCTTAGCATTGATACTGTCTGTCTAGTTGTATCCACATGTTTACAAATGGCAGGATTTCGTTCTGGGTTTAAAATTTTACAAGCCAGGGGTGCCTGGGTGGCTCAGTTGGTTAAGCGACTGCCTTCGGCTCAGGTCATGATCCTGAAGTCCCGGAATCGAGTCCCACATCGGGCTTCCTGTTCAGCAGGGAGTGTGCCTCTCCCTCTGATTCTCTTCCTTCTCGTGCTTTCTCTCATTTCCTCTCTCTCAAATAAAATCTTTAAAAAAAAAAATTAAAAATAAAAAAATAAAATTTTACAAGCCAGTTAAATAAGGAAGGCTCTCTTGCTCTCTAGTCAAGTAGACGCAGGGGGATTTGAAGTTTTTTTTTTTTTATAAAGCTCGTTGAATAATTAAGAAAAGCGTATGAGGTTGATTTAATCTAGTCCAAGATTTTGTTTCAACGTGAAACCAATATAGAAAATTAAAAGTGCTCGCCTTATCTTTTTTGGTGCTAAATCTTCTAAATCCAGTGTGTATCTTGCACTTGATATATTTCAGCTGGGCCTTGCTGCTCTTCAGACGCTCAACCAGCACGTGAAACTAATGACAGTATCGGGCAGCACGGGTCTTGTATTAATTACATTCCCTGAACAGACCAGTTTAAGATCCTTTCTCTCTTCATAGAGATTTGGTTTCTTTCCCTATATTTTGGTTATTAGAACAATGTTACACACAATGTGTGTGCAAGACTTTCTTTAAAGCGTGGAATGGAACCACTGGGTCAGGGCAGGTAAGTGTAATAATTTGTCCCAGGAGTGAATGTACCCATTTCCATCAGTGGCATTTGTGTATTCCCATAGCTTCTCGTCCTTACTGGCCGTTGGTTCACTGACTTTACTTTTTGCCCATCTGGTAGTCATGAAATGGTATCTGACAGTAGTTTTAATGTATATTTCTCTAATTACTTCTGAGGTTGAATATCTTTTTAAAGATTTTTTTTGGCCATCATGGTTTACCTTCATTGAAATGCCTGTACGTGTCTTTTGCCCATTTTTTTTTCTTATATTGTGAATCTTTGTCTTAGTTATTTTGGGAGGTTTTTTAGCAAAACCTCTAGACTCTAGAGACTTATTTTTTTTTAAGATTTATTTATTTTAGAGAGGGAGCACGCGCATGAGCGTGAGAAGCAGAGGGAGAGGGAGAGAGAATCCTCAAGCTGATTCCACGCTGAGTGCAGAGCCTGACGCAGGGCTTGGTCCCACAACCCTGAGATCACGACCTGAGCCGAAACCAAGAGTCTGACACTTCACCGACTGAACCACCCAGGCGCCCCTATAGAGAATTTAAATAGTAATTCTTTGTTGGTTATATGATGCAGGTAACTTCTTTCTGTTTATAGCTTCCCTTTCCATTCTTTTTACAGTGTGTCTTGGTGAACTGGTCTTAATTTTAATGTCAGATCAATTTTTTTCTTCATTCTGATTTGTGCTTTTGTGTGTGTTTTGTTTATTAAATCACTACCTCAGGTTATTAAGGAAATTCTTTTGAAGTTATGTCTTTCATATTTAAGTTCTTGATTCTTGAACTGAATTTTTTCTTTTTTTTTTTTTTTTTTTAAAGTTTTTTTTTTTTTATTGGACAGAGAGAGACAGCGAGAGCAGGAACACAAGCAGGGGGAGTGGGAGAGGGAGAAGCAGGCTTCCCGCTGAGCAGGGAGCCTGATGTGGGACTCGATCCCAGGACCCTGGGATCATGACCTGAGCTGAAGGCAGACGCTTAACGACTGAGCCACCCAGGCGCCCTGAATTTTTTCTTTTGAACTGAATTTTTGTGCATAGTGTGAGGTGTGGATCAATTTTTATCCACCCCCCCGACACCGACAATTGTCCCTCACTTTTTTTCTTTAAATTTTTTATTGTTAATTGCCATACATTACATCATTAGTTTTTGATGTAATGATTCATTGTTTGTGCATAACACCTAGTGCTCCACGCAGAACGTGCCCTCTTTAATACTCATCACCAGGCTAACCCATCCCGCTACCCCCCTCCCCTCTAGAACCCTCAGTTTGTTTTTCAGAGTCCATTGTCTCTCATGGTTCGTCTCCTCCTCTGATTTACTCCCCTTCATTCTTCCCCTCCTATTACCTTCTTCTTTTTTTTTCTTAACATATATTGCATTATTTGTTTCAGAGGTACAGATCTGTGATTCAACAGTCTTTCACAATTCACAGCGCTCACCATAGCACATAACCCTCCCCAATGTCTATCACCCAGCCACCCCATCTCTCCCACTGCCCCCACTCCAGCAACCCTCAGTTTGTTTCCCGAGATTAAGAATTCCTCATATCAGTGAGGTCATATGATACATGTCTTTCTCTGATTGACTTATTTCGCTCAGCATAACACCCTCCAGTTCCATCCACGTCGTTGCAAATGGCAAGATCTCATTCCTTTTGATGGCTGCATAATATTCCATTGTGTATATATACCACATCGTCTTTATCCATTCATCTGTCGATGGACATCTTGGCTCTTTCCACAGTTTGGCTATTGTGGACATTGCTGCTATAAACATTGGGGTGCACGTACCCCTTCGGATCCCTACATTTGTATCTTTGCCTCACTTTTTTTTTTTTAAGATTTTATTTATTTATTTGACAGGGACACAGCGAGAAAGGGAACACAAGCAGGGGGAGTGAGAGAGGGAGAAGCGGGCTTCCCGCCGAGCAGGGAGCCCGAAGCAGGGCTGAATCCCAGGACACTGGGATCATGACCTGAGCTGAAGGCAGATGCTTAATGACTGAGCCACTCATGCGCCCCTCTCTATTTTTTTCTCAAACCAGTCTATTGAAGTATGATTGAATACGAAAATCTGTACTATTTAATGTATACAACTTGATGAGTTTGGAGGTAAGTATACACATCCTTGAAACCATCACCACAGTCAGTGCCATAAACGTTGTGGGTGCTCTATTCTGTTCCTTGCAATACCTAATACATCCTAATTGCTGTGGGTTTATAATACGATAAAACTCGAAATCATATAGGCTTAGTTCTTCTAGTTGGTTTTCTATTCAGGGGTAATTTGGCTATCCTTTGGTCTTTAAAAATGCTTAAAATTGCCTTGTCAATTTCCTTGAAAATCCCTGTTGGATCTGTATTAAACCTGTAAATTAATTAGGGAGAATTGAATCTTCAACTTGTTAATGGACAGAATTTGTCTCTCCACATGTTTTAAGTCTTCTTTATTATTTCAGTAAAATGCTGAAAATGTCTACTAAAGAGGGGCGCCTGGGTGCCTCAGTCGGTTGAGCATCTGCCTTTGGCTCAGGTCATGATCTCAGGGTCCGGTGATGGAGCCCCACGTTGGGCTCCCTGCTCAGTGGGGCGTCTGCTGCTTCCTCTCCCTCTGCCTGCCTCTCTCCCTGCTTGTGCTCGCTCTTTGTCAAATAAATAAATAAAATCTTTTAAAAAAAGGATGTCTACTAAAGATCTTACACCCTTTGTTAATTTTTATTTATTCTATTTTTTAATTTTTTAATATTTATTTATTTGACAGAGACAGTGAGGGAACACAAGCAAGGGGAGTGGGAGAGGGAGAAGCAGGCTTCCCTCAGAGCAGGGAGCCCGATGCGGGGCGCGATCTCAGGACCCTAGGATCATGACCTGAGCTGAAGGCAGACGCTTAACGACTGAGCCACCCAGGCACCCCCTTTGTTAATTTTTAAAGTTACATTTCCTAACTGTACATTGATTGCTCTTGTAGATAAATGTAGTTGACTCTTGGGGTGCCTGGCTGGCACAGTCGGTAGAGCATGTGATCTCAGGGTCCTGAATTAAAGCCCCACATTGGGGGTAGAGACTACTTAAAAAAAAATGTAGTTGACTCTTGTATAGGATCTTATATCTGGCAGTCTTACTTGACTCATTAACTCGAATAAGTTTTGTGTAGATTATTTTGAATTTTCTATTTACAAAATCATTATCTGGGATCTTTTTACTATTTAGATTTATTTTTTTTTTCTTACTGAGCAGTCAGCATATACAATGTTTATTATATAATAAGTAGAAACGAGTTAAGTGGACCATTTTTTCTGATGCCTGATTTTAAAAGAATGCTTTCAAATGATTCTCCACTGAGTTTGATGTGTCTTGTAGGTATTATATACCTTTTATGGGGTAAAGGATGTTTATTTATATTTTCAGTTGACTAAGAACTTTTACTCAATCTATTAAGATATGATCATATGATTTTTCTTTTTTATTTATTTATTTGAGAGCAAGTGAGCACGAGCAGGGGGAGGAGCAGTAGGAGAAGCAGACTCCCCGCTGAGCCGGGAGCCGGACTCAGGGCTTGATCTGGGACCCTGGGATCTGACCAGAGCCCAAGGCAGATGCTTAACTGCTTAACCCACTGAGCCACCCAGGTCCCACCATTTTTTTTTAATTTATTGATTTTTCTTTTAAATTGTTAATGTGGTGGATGGCATTGAGAGATTTCCAAATGTTGAGCGAGTCTCACATTTCTAGAATAAATTTGTTTTAGACAAAATACCATAAACTGGGTGGCTCAACCAACAGAAATTTCTTTCTCAGAGTTCTAGAGGCTGAAAGTCTGAGATGAGGGTGCCAAATGACTGCTGCTCTCCCTGCCCCTCCCCCAGGTTGCAGACAGCTGGCTTTTTGTATCTTCTTCACATGGTTAGAGAAAGAGCTAGTTCCCTGGCCTCTTATAGGGGCGTTAATCCCATTTATGAGTGCCCCACCCCCATGACCAAATTACCTCCCAGAAGCCCCACCTCCTCATATCATCACACTGGGATTAGGGTTTCAACAAAGGAGTTTTAGGGGGGCACACACACACACTCAAGCCACTGAAAAACCTAACTTGATCACATTGTATTTTTAAACATTCTTGGACTCGGTTTGTTGACGTTGTTATTAGACTTTTATATTTAATTTCTCTAGTGGGATTGGCCAGTAAAAATATTACTTTATTATTCTCTCCTTGTCTTGTTTTATTATCTAGGATATAGAAACTCCTCACATGAGCTGGAAAGTATTTTCTCCCCCCGCCCTCTTTTTTTTTTTTTTAAACCTCTAAGAGATTTTGTATCAGGCTGGAATGATCTAGATGTTACTTGAATGTTTGCTAGCAAAGCCATCAAGTTCTGATGTTTTGCTAGTGATTCTTTTGTTATGTGACATTCAGGTTTTCTATTTCTTCACGAGTCAATTTTAAGTTATGTGTATGTGTATATATATTATATATGTGTATACATATACACACATACAAGTTATATACCTATATCTAAGTTATATATCTAAGTTTTTTTTTAAGATTTTATTTATTTATTTGACAGACAGCGAGAGCAGGAGCACAAGCAGGGGTAGTGGGAGAGGGAGAAGCAGGCTTCCCGCGGAGCAGGGAGCCCGATGCGGGGCTCCATCCTAGGACCCTGAGATCATGACCTGAGCCGAAGGCAGACGCTTAACGACTGAGTCACCCAGGCACCCCAAGCATCTGACTCTTGATTTTGGCTCAGGCCATGATCTCGGAGTCATGAGATCGAGCCCTGTGTTGGGCTCTGTGCTCAGCGTGGAGTCTGCTTGAGATTCTCTCTCCTTCTCCCTCTGCCCTTTCCCCTTCTCTCTCTCTCCCTATCTCAAGTAAAATATTAAAATAATAAAAAAATAAAAATTCATTTGGAAAAGAAAATGGTCTGTCACAGTGATACTTTACTACACCTAGTTTCTCATGTTCCACTGGATGTTATTCTTATTTTGCCTTTCCTGCCGGACTAGAAACTTCTGATAGCCTCAGTCTCCTCTTTTCTTGTATGCCCTGGCCTGGACCATGGAATAGTACTTCCAGGAAATGTGGAAGGAAGCAGCAGGAGGAAGACAATCTCCCATTAGGTGGTCTCAAGAGGAGCCAGTCCTCTCTGTGAGAAAACAGACCTTTCTCCCTGCCTGTCTCACAGGGTGTGGTGAGAAGCAGATGAGAGGATGGATACAAAAGGAAAGTGTTTAAAAGTGATATGCAGGGGCGCCTGAGTGGCTCAGTCAGTTAAGCATCTGCCTTCGGCTCAGGTCATAATCCCAGAGTCCTGGGATTGAGCCCCACGTCTGGCTCCCTGCTCAGCGGGGAGTCTGCTTCTCCCTCTCCCTCTGTCTGCCGCTCTGCCTACTTGTGCGTGCTCTCTCTCTCTCTGTCAAATAAATAAAATCTTTAAAAAAATAATAAGGGGGCGCCTGGGTGGCTCAGTTGGTTGAGCGACTGCCTTCGGCTCAGGTCATGATCCTGGAGTCCCTGGATCGAGTCCTGCATCGGGCTCCCTGCTCTGCGGGGAGTCTGCTTCTCCCTCTGACCCTCTTCCCTCTCGTGCTCTCTCTATCTCATTCTCTCTCTCTCAAATAAATAAATAAAATCTTTAAAAAATAATAATAAAAGTGATATGCAAAATAAAGCGTTGCTCTAATCTTCCAAAACTGGACAGTAACACAGAGGCTCCCTGCAGAGCTCCTCCCTGTGTCTTCAGGACAGATAGGACCTTCTCCAGAAAGGCAGAGGCAGATAAGACAAGAAAACACACACACACACACACACACACACACACACACACACACACACACACACACACACACACATGCCGCCGCCGCCCCCAGCATCTGCTCCACATGGAAGAAGTCCCATCGTCAGCCAGGACTGTGGATGCTGCTCTGGCACACCATGTTACTGTGCAAACAGCACCTCAAGGATGCCAAGGACGGGGCCCTCCGGTTAGTGATGATGCCTCATTTTGGGTCTTCAGAGGGTGCAGGGATCCCTCCCTTGTGCTCAGTCTAACACAGAGCTGAGAAAGCCAGCCCAGGCACTCACTTCTGTTTCCTCAGTGTCTAAATCGGCGCTGTTGGGGGGCAAGTCCCCTCACAGCCCAGGACCGTTGCCCCCAGCCCTCCCTGGGATCCTAGCCCAGGGATCACTGGCTGCCTCTTCTTTTTGAGGCCCCCTACAGGATCCCTTTCCCATCCAGCCTTTCTAAGGGCAGCCCAGGAGGGTCTCCAGAACACAAAGGAATTCAAATGACACTCCCCTTTCCAGGACATTGGGATTATTGTCTAGGGGAGCCCCTTCCCTGTCAATAGAGTAGCCTCTTCATTTTCTCAAGGGTATTTTACCTGCTGCAGGGACGCAGGGGACTTTCTCTGATCCTTTCTCTCTCTCTTTTTTTTTTTTTTTTAAAGATTTTATTTATTTATTTGACACACAGAGAGAGCGAGAGAGAGAGAGAGAGAGGGAGAGAGCACGAGCAGGGGGAGTGGGAGAGGGAGAAGCAGGCTTCCCGCGGAGCAGGGAGCCCGATGTGGGGCTCGATCCCAGGACCCTGGGACCATGGCCTGAGCCGAAGGCAGCGGTTTAACCAACTGAGCCACCCAGGCGCCCCCCTTTCTCTCTCTCTTTTAATAGATATATTCAGCCATGTATTAGGAAATATTGATTCGGGGCATTTAAATTCCATTTAGTTGGGGCACCTGGTTGGCTCAGTTGGTTGAACATCTGACTCTTGGTTTTGGCTCAGGTCATGCTCTCAGGGTCCTGGGATCGAGCGCCACGTCGTCAGGCTCCATGCTCAGTGGAGGAGTCTGCCTGAGATTCTGTCCCTCTCTCTCTGCCCCTCCCCCTGCTCGTTTACTCCCTCTCACTCTAAAATAATATTTAAAAAAAAAAGTCCAGTTAACATACAGTGTAATATTAGTTTCAGCTGTACAAATAGTGATTCAACACTTCCATATATCCCCCGTGCTCATCACAACTGTACTCCTTAGTCTCCATCACCTACTTAACCCAGTCCCCCACCCTCCCTCACCTCCCCTGGGAACCATCAATTGTGTATAGTTAAGAGTTTGTTTCTTGGCTTGCCTTTCTCTCACTCTCTTTTCATTTTTCTTTGCTCATTTGTTTCTTAAATTCCACATATGAGTGAAATCATATGGTATTTGTCTTTTTCTGACTTATTTCACTTACATAATACTTTCTAGCTCCTTCCATGTCATTGCAAATGGCAAGATTTCATTCTTTTTTATGGCTGAGTAATATTCGTGTGTGTGTGTGTGTGTGTGTGTCTACACACCACATCTTTATCCATTCATCAGTCCACGGACACTTGGGCTATTTCCGTAATTTGGCTTTTGTAAATAATGCTGCCATAAACATGGGGGTGTATGTATCCCTTTGAATTAGTATTTTTGTGTTCTTTGGGTAAATACCTAGTATTGCGATTTCTGGATCATAGGGTAGTTCTTTTTTTAACTTTTTGAGTAACCTCCATACTGTTTTCCACAGTGGCTGCACCAGTTTGCATTCCCACCAACAGTGTAAGAGGGTTCCCCTTTCTCCACATCCTCTCCAGCACCTGTTGTTTTTTGTGTTGTTGATTTTAGCCATTCTGACAGGTGTGAGGTGATCTCTCATTGTAGTTTTGATTTGCATTTCCCTGATGACGACTGATGTTGAGCATTTTTTCATGTGTCTGTTGGCCATCTGGATATCTTCTTTGGAGAAATGTATGTTCATTTCTTCTGCCCATTTTTAAATTGGATTATTTGTTTTTTGGGTGTTGAGGTTTTTTTTTTTTTTAAGATTTTGTTTATTTGAGAGAGAGAGTGAGAGCACATTAGCAGGGGTAGGGGCAGAGGGAGAAGCAGACTCAACTGCTGAGCAGGAAGCCCCACGCAGGGCTCGATCCCAAGACCCTGGGATCATGACCTGAGCCGAAGGCAGACGCTTAACTGACTGAGCCATCCAGGCGCCCTGGGTGTTGAGTTTTATAGGTCCTTTATATATTTTGGATACTAACCCTTTATCAGATATGTCATTTGCAAATATCGTCTCCCATTCAGTAGGTTGCCTTTCAGTTTTGTTGAGTGTTTCCTTTGCTGTGCAGAAGCTTTTTATTTTGATGTAGTCCTGATAGATTATTTTTGCTTTTGTTTCCCTTGCCTCAGGAGACATAGCTAGAAAAAAGTTGCTGCAGCTGATGTCAGAGAAATTACTGCAT
The DNA here is from genome assembly GCF_003265705.2 of Callorhinus ursinus. NCBI lineage: Eukaryota > Metazoa > Chordata > Mammalia > Carnivora > Otariidae > Callorhinus > Callorhinus ursinus. The sequence continues at coordinate 30,290,308 of NW_027397087.1, forward strand.
GTGCTTTCTTCAAGAACTTTTATGGTTTCAAGTCTCACATTTAGGTCTTTAATCCATGTTGAGTCTATTTTGTGTATGGTGAAAGAGAGTAGTCCAGTTTCATTCTTCTGCATGTGGCTGTCCAGTTTTCCCAGCACCATTTGTTGAAGAGACTTTTTCCCTTTGGATATTCTTTCGTACTTTGTCTCAGCTTAATTGACCATATAACTGTGGGTTCATTTCTGGGTTCTATTCTGTTCTATAGATCTTTCTATTTTTGTGCCAGTACCATACTGTTTTGATCACTACAGCTTTGTAATATAACTTGAAGTCTGGAATTGTGATGCCTCCAGCTTTGCTTTTTTTTTTTTCTTTTCAAGTTTGCTTTGGCTATTGAGGGTTTTTTGTGGTTCCAAACAAATTTAGTTTGTTTGTTCTAGTTTTGTGAAAAATGCTGTTGGTATTTTGAAAGGGATTGCATTAAATGTACAGATTGCTTTGGGTAGTGTAGACATTTTAATATTTCTTCTTCCAATCCATGAGCATGGAATGTCTTTCCATTTCTTTGGCTCGTCTTCAATTTCTTTCTTCGGTGTTTTACAGTTTTCAGAGTACAGGTTTTTCACCTCTTTGGTTAGGTTTATTCCTAGGGTTTTTTAATTTTTTTAAAGATTTATTTATTTATTAGAGAGAGAGAGAGAACAAGCTCTCAGGCCTTGGCAGTAGGATGAGTAATTCTTTCCCCTTGTTCTTCAGCACATTCAGATGGTCTCTGGCTTCCACATACTTGGTCTGTACCCCTTGACCTGGGCAATGGACACAAACAAGAACTCCACTTCCTGGTTCAGCTCGTTCTTGAGCATCTCTAAGCTGTGGTAAGTTCAGTCAGTGATGTTAACTGACTGCTCCATGTTGGGGGGAAGGAGGACTAACTTACTGTTTTTGGTGCAATTGTAAATGGGATTGATTCCTTAATTTCTCTTTCTGCTGCTTTGTTATTAGTGTATAGAAATGCAAGAGAAGGGTTCCTGGGTGCTGCAGTCGGTTGGGCATCTGACTCTTGGTTTCAGCTCAGGTCTGATCTCAGGGTCATGAGATCAAGCCCAACGTTGGGTTCTGCATTCAGCGTGGAGTCTGCTCAAGTTTCTCTCTCACTCTTCCTTTCCCCTCCCCACTGTGTACTCTGTCTCTCTCTGAAATAAATAAGTAAATCTTAAAAAGAGAGAAGTGCAGCTGATTTCTGTACATTGATTTTGTATTCTGCGACTTTACTGAATTTGTTTATCAGTTCTAGCAGGTTTTTTGTGGACTCCTTTGGGTTTTCTATATAGAGTATCATGTCATCTGCAAATAGTGAAAATTTTACTTCTTCCTGCTGATTTAGATACCTATTATTCCTTTTTGTTGCCTGATTGCGGTGGCTAGGACTTCCAGTACTATGTTGACTAAAAGTGGTGAGAGTGGACATTCCTGTCTCGTTCCATAGAGGAAAAGCTCTGTTTTTCCCCATTTAGAATGATGTTAACTGTGGGTTTTTCATATATAGCCTTTATTATGTTGACGCATGTTCACTCTAAACCTACTTTGTTGAGGGTTTTTACCATGAATGGATGTTGTACTTTTCAGACATTTTTCTGCGTCTATTGAAATGATCATATAGTTCTTTTTTTTTAAAGATATATTTATTTATTTTAGAGAAAGAGAGCGTGTGTGCATGAGTAGGGGAAGGGGCAGAGGGAGAGAAGCAGATGCCTCCCTGAGTGCAGAGTCCAATACAGGACTCAATCTCACAACCCCGAGATCATGACCTAAGCTAAAATCAAGAGTCGGACACTTAACCAGCTGAGCCACCCATGTGCCATGAAATGATCATCAGTTTTATCCTTCCTCTTATTGATGTGATGTATTATGTTGATTGATTTGCGAATATTGAACCACCCTTGCAATCCAAGAATAAATTGCACTTGATCATGGTGAATGATTTTTTTAATGTATTGTTGGATTCAGTTTGCTCGTATTTTGTTGAGAATTTTCGCATCTATGTTCATCAGAGATACCTTTATCTGATTTTGGTATCAGGGTCATGCTGGCCTCATAGAATGAATTTGGAAGTTTTCCTTCCTTTTCTATATTTGGAGTAGTTTGAGAATAGGTATTCTTTATTTTTTAAAAATATTTTATTTATTTGCCAGAGAGAGAGGGAGAACACAAGTAGGGGGAGCTGCAGGCAGAGGGAGAAGCAGGGTCCCCGCTGAGCAGGGAGTCTGATGAAGGACTCGATCCCCCAACCCTGGGATCGTGACCTGAGCCGAAGGCAGATGCTTAATAACTGAGCCACTCAGGTGTCCCTGATTCTTCTTTAAATGTTTGGTAGAATTTGCCTGTGAAGCCATCTAGTCCTGGACTTTTTTTTTTTTTTTAATGTAATCTCTTGACCCCAAGATCAAGAGGCACACTCTTCCAACTGAGCCAGTCAGATGCCCCAAATTTGTTCTTCCTAATTTTATTTTATTATTTATTTATTAAAGATTTTTATTTTTAAGTAATCTCTACACCCAATGTAGGGTTCAAACTTACAACCCCAAGATCAAGAGCTGCCTGCTGGGGTGCCTGGGTGCCTGGGTCGGTTAAGTGTCTGCCTTTGGCTCAGAGCATGATCCCAGGGTTCTGGGATCAGGTCCCACATTAAGCTCCCTGCTGAGCAGGGAATCTGCTCCTCCCCACCCACCCCTCCCCCTGCTCATGATTTCTCCCTCTCTCCCTCTCTCTCTCTCAAATAAATAAAACCTTAAAAAAAAAAAAAAAACCTACATGCTCTGCGGACTGAGCCAGCCAGGTGTCCCATGGTCCTGGACTTTTGTTTGTTGGAAGTTTTTTGATTCACTTTCTTTGCTGGTTATCGGTCTGTTCAAATTTTCTATTTCAGTTTTGGTAATTTATATGTTTTTAGGAATTTATCCATTTCTTCTGTGTTGTCCAATTTGTTGGCATATAATTTTTCATAATAATCTCTTATAATTGTATCTCTGTGGTATTGGTTGTTATTTCTCCTCTCCCATTTGTGATTTTACTTATTTGGGTCCTTTTTCTTTTTGATAGGTCTGGCTTAATGTTTATCAATTATTAATTTTTTCAAAGAACAAGCTCCTTGTTTAATTGATCTTTTCTATTGTTTTTTCTTTTTATGTATGTATATAATCTCTGTGCCCAATATGGGTCTCAAGCTCATGACCTCAAGATCAAGAGTTGCCTGCTCTACCAACTGAGCCAACCAGGCTCCCCTGTTCTAGTGCTTTTTTAGTTTCTAACTCATTTATTTCTGCTCTAATCTTATTATTTCCTTCCTTCCTTCTGGCTTTAGGCTTTGTTTATTGTTCTTTTCCTAGCTCTTTTAAGGTGTAAGGTTGGGTTGTTTATGTGAGATTTCTCTTGCTTCTTGAGGTAGGCCTGTGTTACTATATACTTCCTTCTTAGAACCACTTTTGTGGGGTGGCTGGGTGGCTCAGTCAGTTAAGAATCTGACTCTTGATTTTGGCTCAGGCCATGATCTCAAGCTTGTGAGATCAAGCCCCACGTTGGGCTCTGCACTGAATGCAGAGCCTGCAGGGATTCTCTCCATCTTCCTCCGCCTCCCCAACCCTCCTCCACTTGCTCACGTGCTCTCTCTCTCTCTCTCTCTCTCTCTCTCTCAAAAAAAAAAAAAAATCACTTTTGCTGCATCCCAAGGTTTTGTGTTTTCATTTTCATTTGTTTCCATGTATTTTTTTAAATTTCTTCTTTTATTTCCTGATTGACCCATTCATTGTTTAGTAGCATGTTACTTAACCTCTATGTATTTGTGGTCTTTCCAGATTTTTTCTTGTGGGTGACTTCTGTCACAGCATTGTGGTCAGAAAAGGTGCATGGTTTGACTTCGGTTTTCTTGAATTTATTGAGGCCTGTTTTGTGGCCTAATATATGATCTATTCTGGAGACTGTTCTATGTGCATTGAAAAGAATGTGTATTCTGCTCTTTTAGGATGGAATGTTCTGAATATATCTGTTAAATCCATCTGGTCTAGTGTGTCATTCAAAGCCATTGTTTCCTTGTTGATTTTCTATTTAGATGATCTGCCCATTAAGTGGGGTGTTTAAGTTCCCTACTATTATTGTATTATTATTGATTAGTTCCTTTATGTTTGCTATTGTTTTATGTATTTGGGTGCTCCCATGTTGGGTACATAAATATTTATAATTGTTAGATCTTCTTGTTGGATTGTCCCCTTTATTATTTTTTTAAAAGATTTTATTTATTTATTTGTCAGAGAGAGAGTGTGAGTGAACACACAAGCAGGGGGAGCAGCAGAGGGAGAGGGAGAAACAGGCCCTCCACTGAGCAGGGAGCCAGATGTGGGACTCGATCCCAGGACCCTGAGATCATGACCTGAGCTGAATGCAGACGCTTAACTGACTGAGCCACCCAGGCGCCCCATCCCCTTTATTATTATGTAGTGTCCTTCTTTGTCTCTTTTTACAGTCTTTGTTTGAAAGTCTATTTTGTCCAATACAAGTATTGCTACTCCAGCTTTCTTTGAACATCTATTTGCATGGTAGATGTTTCTCCATCCCTTCACTTTGAACTTGCAGGTGTCTTTAGGTCTAAAATGAGTCTCTTGTAGGCTGCATATAGATGGGTCTTGCTTTTTTTTTTTTTTATCCATTCTGACACTCTGTTTCTTTTGATTAAAGCATTTAGTCCATTTACATTCAAGTAACTACTGATTTTAAAAAGGTAATTATTGATAGATATGTATTTATTGCCATTTTATTACTTGTTTTGTGATTGTTTCTGGAGATTTTCTCTGATCCTTTTATATCTTTCTTTCATGGTTTGCTGGTTTTCTTTAGTGATACATTTGGATTTCTTTCTCTTTATTCTTTGCATATTTATTTGTAGTTTTTGATTTGTGGTTACCATTAGGTTTGTATACAACAGCTAATGTGTATAGCAGTCTGTATGAAGTTGATGGTCGTTTAAGCTTGAACCCATTCTTTACTCCTGTCCTCCCCACGTTTTAGGTATACGTTGTCGTATTTTACCTCCTTTTTAAAGTGAGTTCCTTGACTGATTTTTTTTATAGAAATACTCATTTTTACTGCTTTTGTGTTTCCTACCTTCCTACTTTCACTTTTGCTCTTTCTTTTCCACTCACAGAGTCCCGTTTAGTATTTCTTGCGGGGCTGTTTTCATGGTCATGAACTCCTTTAATTTTTTATCTGTGAAACTCTTTATTTCTCCTATTTTGATTGTTAACCTTGCGGGATAGAGTATTCTTGGCTGTGGATTTTTCCCACTTATGCCATTCTCTTCTGGCTTGAAGAGTTTCTGCTGAAAAATCTACCTTATGGGTTTTCCCTTTTAAGTAACTGTCTTCTTTTGTCTTGCTGCTTTTAAGATTTTTTTCCTTATCACTATATTTTGCCAGTTTAATGATAATATGTCTTGGTGTGGGTCTGCTTTTGTTGATTTTTTTTTTACTCAATATTTTATATGAACATGTTAAAACTTAACTTTGTAGCCACTTTTACTCATTATTACTGAAAGCTAACTCCCATTGGAACTTATTTGCCGGTAGAAGGGACGAAACCAGAATGTTCAAGACATTCTAAAATTTTGAAAAAGAATCATGCATCCCATTGATCACCATGTGTGCCTCCCAAATGCTGATCTTCCATAATCCCAGTCCTTGGTACTTCTTTCAATGCTGGGATTGTTGATTACTCTGATCCCATATTTCCTTCCTCTTTTCTCTTGATCCCTCACCTATGTATGTCCACAAAGGACTTAACACCATGGAAAGTTCAGGGTAGTTTTGTAGGAATTTTTGGTTTGTAGTCCATTCGTTTCTTAATGTCCCCAAAGAGCCATGCCCTCTGGTCCCAGGCAAAGCCTACAGAAGTCAATTGGATGGAAATGGCTGCCCCTCTGTCATTCTGTGAAATTCCACCATCCAAGCTGGAGTTGGGGTTGGGTTGATTCCAGGTAAGTCAGTTACAGAAGTTGGGACTTGCTTGGTGCCAGCAGCAAACTTTGCTTAGTTTGGTAGTAAATAAAACAAGTCATTCACATAAACTGAAAATTGAGGGTGTAAATGAAGCAGTGGTGATAGAAAGGGATTCTAAGAGACAGTCAGTGTTTCCTTGGTTTGAACTTCAGGGCCACACTGTTGATGCAAAACCTGTGACCACTAGGCCCGAGTCCATCAGGAAACACGTAGCCAAGATGGGCTTCACACTGCTTGCAGACAACCTCGGTGCTAGTTAATCCTAATGAGATGTCCACATGTCTCCGGATGCCCATGTCCCTTTCATCAGAGCCAGACGCCCCATGTGCCTCCGAAAACTCAGGCCACCCGGTGCCAGAGCAGTACTTTTTTTCGGAACTGAAGAGTGGGCTGTCACAGCACACACAGTGATACATTCCTGATTCCTTGTTATTCAGATAGACCCCACTGAAAGGCGCTTCGGTTCCTTTTTCTCTCGTAACATAGAACTGCTCTGGAGTCAGCTTCTTTTGCCATTCACTCTTGGTGAGAGATGGCCCATGCTTTGGGAGAGACCCTGCATCCTCGGGACCGGCCCCAGCGCCGCCTCTGCCCGCTGGGCCCCCCACTGCCCGCAGGGGCGCCCCTTGAAAGGGCAAACTCCAGAGCACACGGAGCAGGCGTGCCATGACGCCGAACATGGGGACCCCGCAGACTGCTTCTGTTGATTTTGATGGGAGTTCTTTGCCTCCTGGATCTGGGTATCTGTTTCCTTCCCCAGATCAGGGAATTTTTCAGCTGTTTCTTCAAATAAATTTTCTGCCTCCTTTTCTCTGTCTTCTTCTTCTGGAACTCCTATAATACGAATGTTACTACATTTGATGGAGTCAATCTTCATGTCCCATAATTCTCTCTTTTGTTCAGCTTCATTATTTTCCATTATTTTGTTCTCTTTGTCACTAATTCATTCCTCTGCTTCTTCCTGCTGCTCTTCATTGCATCAAGCCTATTTCCAACTTCATTTATTGCATTATTCATCTCTTACTGATTCTTTTTTACCTCTTTTATCTCTGTAGTAAGGATTTCATTGATGCCTTCTGTTGTTTTCTCAAGCCCAGTGAGTATCCTTATGATTTTGCTCTAAATTCTTCATCAGGCATGTTACTTATATCTGTTTTGCTTAGATCTCTGGTCTTGGCCTTATCTTGTTCTTTCACTTGGGATAAATTCCTCCACCTTGGCGTTTTGTTCTAAGTCTCTGCCTTCTTCTCTGTGTTAGAAAAGCCAGTTATGTCTCTTGCTCCTGAAAGTAATGGCTTTATGAAGAAGAGGTCATGTAGTGTCCAGGGCCTAGTACTTCAGGGAGTGTCTCTGGTGTGTGCTGCATGCGATCTGCTGTTGTGTTTTGGCTGCTCTGTCCTTCAGGCCAGTCATCTGCCCAGCTCTACTTGCCTGCAGTGGGCAGTGTTTGGTCCCTGGCCTGAATGTGGTGGCTTTTAACTAGGTGTGCTCTGGCCTGCTTGTGAAATGAGACCTGTCACCACGTCCACCAGAACTTAGGCCCTGCAGAATTCTTGTTGGGAGTTGTGGTGTGGGCAGGGGTTTGTGCAGGTCTTCTGGGGAAGAGGCCCAATGTGCTGCGACTGAGGCAAGCCTGACTGAAAAGGACAGTCCTGCCAGAGCACAAGAGGGGTGGGACCTGGTGTAAGCAAGTTAGGCAGCCAGTGTCTATGCAGCTTCCCTCAGGTGGCTCTGTGTTCATGCTGAGGGCCAGGGGAGGGAAATGGCACCAGCCAGGTCCTTTGTTCCCGGTCTCTCTCTCTCAACATTGCCTATTAGGGGCATGCTCCTAGAAGAGCAAGTAATCTCCCCACTGTGTGTCCCTAGGCTTGATTTCCCCATTGGTCAGGGGAGGGTCTGAGTGAGCTTCCACACTGTATGCCCCTAGGTTGTTTACCTGCCTTCTCTCCAGGAGCAGCCTGGATGCCTCCACACTGGAGCCCAGTCCAGCCTGCCAATACTTTAAAAAACTTCAGGATTGGGGCACCTGTGTGGCTCAGTTGCTTAAGCATCTGCCTTTGGCTCAGGTCATGATCCCAGTGTCCTGGCCCCACATCAGGCTCCCTACTCAGTGGAGGGTCTGCTTCTCCTCCTCTCTCTCCCTCTCTGCCTGTCGCCTCCCTCCCACCGCCCCTGCTTCTGCTTGCTCCCTTTCTCTGTCAAATAAATAAATAAAATCTTTAAAAACAAAAGCAAAACAAAAAACAAAAAAACTTCAGAATTTGAGCCCTGTTGTGGCAAGAAGTCACAAATTTCTTTTTTTTTTTTTTTAAGATTTTATTTATTTATTTGACAGAGAGAGACACAGCGAGAGAGGAAACACAAGCAGGGCGAGTGCGAGAGGGAGAAGCAGGCTCCCCACGGAGCAGGGAGCCCAATGCCGGGCTCGATCCCAGGACCCTGAGATCATGACCTGAGCCGAAGGCAGATGCTTAACGACTGAGCCACCCAGGCACCCCAAGAAGTCACAAATTTCAACCCTTCTTGTTGTCCAAGCCAATGACCATAGAAAAACATTCTCCTTGTGTATTCCCGTGTGCTCTTCTCTCTCTCTCCCTTCTCTACAACCATGGCTCCCTCCCCCCTGCAGCACCATGTGTCTGCACTTCCTACCTTCTTCAATGTGGCCTCTTCTCTCCATTTAGTTGTGGGGTTTGTTCTGGCAGTCTTCAGATTGATTTCTGGGGTATTTAGGATGATTTGATAGTTACTTAGTTGTGTTCATTGGATGCTGTGAGCCTAGGGTCCCCCTACTCTGCTGCCATCATCCCCCTTATGTGATCCTTTCTCTTGATGAAGGGACCAAAAAGCACTCATGTTCAGTCTCCCAGGGCTCCTGTCATATTGTCATCCTTTATTCATTCATTCCACTAACATTTTCAAGACTTCCATCAAAAACACAATTTAATATTTTTTCTCATGAACCCCACATATTGAAAGAGTTTTGCCCATTGCACTTATCAAGTAAGAATTTATTCTTTTCCTATTTGTAATTAATCAAAAACATATTTGACCACCAGCTAGAGTTCTGATCAGCATGAGGAGACTAGGGTGCTCTCTAACGCTGGCCCACGTTGGGGAGGGCGATGGGGAAGGGTACAGTCATGGACATGTAACTGGGTGGGGCCCATGGGTGTGAGAGTGCCTGGTTCCGGGGGCCGCAAACAGATCAGGTTTGGCCACTCACCACTGACAAAATACAAAGGCAGAGAGTGGGTGGCAGTGAAACAAGAAAGTAATTTGTTTCAATGAGGCAACACCAGGAAGACTGGGACTAGCATCTCAAAGGCTGTCTCCAAAGCGCTGCAAATACTTGTAGGTTCATACAAGGAGAAGTATATATGGAGAAGGTGAGACAAAGGTCAGTGAGTACGTGCAGGTGGGCAGTAAAGGTCAGCTGGATCATTGTCTTGGGGTCAATCTTGGGCAAGGTCTTGCTGCCTCAGGGCAGTCCCTATTGCTTGAGGGGGTGGTTTCAGTTCCCATCCAGGGATGCTTTGCCCGCGGGGTCTTTTGCCTGAATTGAGAGATTAGCTGCAAAGAACTTCATCAGTTAGAAAGGACCCACTGAGGTCAGAATGGAGCAGTTGAAATCCTCTGTCAGACGTGTTGAAGCAGCTCCCACCTCTGAGACTACCTTCTCCTCGCTGTGTCCTCAGCCCCAGCCTGGGAACCACGGGCTTCTAATTTGCACCCCATGGGACAGAAGTCTGGGCAATCGGGCTGTAGCAAGAGTGTGAAACTGGGTGGGGAGATGTGTGTTCTCTTCCCAGACCTGTGACCTCCCTAGTCCTGAGTACCCTCCCCAGGGCTTGATTTCCCCATCTGTCAGGGGAGGGCCCTAGTGAGATAACCTCCAGATTTCCCTCCAGGCTCTGACCTTTTAGATGTTAAACCCTGGACTCAGGAGAGTAGAGGTGAGAGTGTGACAGAAACCAGGAGCACAATTGGTAATCAGAACTGCTCCCACTGGTCCGGCTGGGCTTGTCTGAGAGACACTGCTCCCTGTGGGGATGAAAGACAACGCCAGGCCAGAGCAGGGCTGTTTGGTCACACCAAGACGGCCAGGGTGGACATGCTGGAGCACCCCATACACATGCGCACTCATACACACGCGTGTGAACAACATGCACGCGTAAACGTGCATGTGCCCATTCATCTACATGTGCATGTGTATGCACACACACACAAACACACTCATCCCAAGTGCTATATGCTACGCAGCACCAAGTTTGCAGACCTGCCTGCTTCTCTGCCCTGGATCACCAGCTACCGTTTCTTGGCATCTGTCTGGAAGGCTGAGTATGGGGCTTCCTGCTGGCCCAGATATTTCAGCGTCTCTGAGTGGGCTGAGTCCACTGGTCTGCAGCCTGCTTTTCAAGAGCAGACATCAGGCGAGGGATGCAGGCTTTCCTCTGTAACTGTGCTGCTTGGGGTCTCCACTGCTGCTTCCCATTTGGTAATAGCTCATGAATCTTAGTTCTTCTCCTGTATCTGCCACAGGATGACAGAGGCGGGCAAAAAGGGGGCTCGCGTTGCCGATGGGTAGGAGAAGGGGAGTGACGGGGTGGGGGGGCGGTGGATAGACAGCCAGCTGAGGAGAGGAGCTGACTCCATATTGGCCCACCAGGGGGAGACCTTGGAACATTCACATCTGTATCCCTTCATTTACCCTGCACCTCCTGGGCTCAAGAGGGTTTCTGGAAAGGATGAATAGATGCCTAACTAGATGAGGGAGATAAGGACCTGAAGAGACAAAGGAAGGAGGAAGGCAGGTGGGGGAGGGGAGGAGATGAATAAACCTAAACTAGTGGGGACAGGCTTAGGGGGAGCTTTTCTTTTTACATGCTAATTAAAAAGATTGACACTGTGGGGCCTGGTAAGAACACTACATTGCAGACATGGCATTTCTTTTCCTTCCTATTTCCTCTCGAGATGAACTCTGTCCCTGTTATGCTGTGACCCTGGGCAATCTCTCTCTGAGCCTAAGTTTTCCCATCACTAAACTGGGCCTTCCTTTCCCTCAGTGTCATCAAGAGAGTCAAGTGAAATAATGGAATGAGAATACTGCTTTGGGAAACAAACATATGTGCCTAATCGCAGGGATGACATGCACACACTAAAGCTGAGAGACGGTGTGGTACAGTAGTTATGACTCAGGCTCCCAAGTCAGATTGCCTGAGTTCCCATCCCAACTTTTCCCCTTACCAGCTGTGGGACCTCAAGCAACTTCCTTAACTTCTCTGTGCTGCAGTCACTTCATCTGTGAAGCAAGCATGATGATAACAGTATCTGCCTCATAGGTTTAGTGTTAATGTGTGTTGACAGAGGTGCTTGGTCGCTGGTCTATGGCACATAGGGAGACTATTACAATATGCAGTACTACAGTCAAGCCACTAGTGCACTCTGCTGATCTGAGTCAGAACAAAAGAAAAACAAGGGAATCTCAGTTAAAAGAGCTGTAGGAGGGCACCTGGGTGGCTCATTTGTTAAGCGGGTCATGATCCCAGGGTCCTGGGATGGAGCCCCGCATTGGGCTCCCTGCTCCGAGGGAAGCCTGCTTCTCCCTCTCCCACTCCCTCTGCTTGTGTTCCCTCTCTCGCTGTCTCTCTCTCTGTCAAAGAAATAAAATCTTAAAAATAAATAAATAAATCTTAAAAAAAAAAGCTGTAGGAATCTGAAGAGAGACAGTGTTTTATCTCTAATTTAAAATTTTCCCCAGTGCTACGGATTTGTGGACATATGTTTTAGTTTCACTATGTGACCATTTCATTGTGGTGTCATGACTTGTTGCTTTGTGACTTAAGTTTTTTAAACATTTCATTACTGTTCTTGAATAGATAATACATCCACAGGGCACAAAATTTGCAAGGTTGCTGTGACATGTCCTGGCTGAGGCACAGGGCTCATGCATGCATCCGGTGCCCACTTTGGGCAGAAAGAAAGGATGGGGACTTGAGTGGGACCTTGGCCCAGAGGCAGCAGGTTCACTCCCAGCCCTGGCTCCAGGGGCACTGGCCAGTCTGGCTGAGGAGGACTGCAGGGTCAGAGAGGCAGATGGATAGGGACCAGGGGACAAGGAGAAACAAGGACACAGGGAAACGAGAAAGAAGCCAGGTTAGTGTTTAAAAAGAAGACAACAGACCCAGAATGGAGTTGTTTATGCTAAGCCCCAAGTCACCAAACTGAGACTTAATTTACAGTTTTGGCTCTCCTAGAAATGGAATCTTAAATCAGCCAATCAGGAATTACCTGATCAGGGCGCCTGGGTGGCTCAGTTGGTTAAGCGACTGCCTTCGGCTCAGGTCATGATCCTGGAGTCCCGGGATCGAGTCCCGCATCCGGCTCCCTGCTCGGCGGGGAGTCTGCTTCTCCCTCTGACCCTCCCCCCTTTCATGTTCTTTCTCTCTCATTCTCTCTCTCAAATAAATAAATAGAATCTTAAAAAAAAAAAAAAAAAGGAATTACCTGATCAGCACTAGCAGCTAATCTGCCTGATAGATAGACCCCTGTCATCTAAAGGAAAGTGACCTTGCCATATCGAATCTACTTTTTGCTCGTACAACTTCCTTGCTCACCCTCCCTTCTGCCTATAAAAGTGTTTCGTTTTGTACAGCTCCTCAGAGCTCCTTCTGTCTGCTAGGTTGGATGCTGCTCGAATCATTAAAGAAAGCCAATAAGAGGGGCACCTGGCTGGCTCAGTGATTGAGCATGCAACTCTTGATTTTGGGGTCATGAGTTCAAGCCTAGCCTCACATTGGGTGTAGAGATTACTTAAGAAAAATGAAAGAAAGCCAGTAAGAGCTTTAGAATGTTCTCAGTTGGGGGCACCTGGCTGGCTCAGTTGGAAAAGCATGTGACTCTTGATCTCATGGACTTTGATCCCACATTGAGTGTAGAGATTACTGAAAAAAAAAAAAATTGTGCTCAGTTGAATTTTTTTTTTTAACAAGAGGATAATTCCAACCTGAAAACAAGAATATCTAGAGATTAAATCATTTCTGAATCAGCTAAAATCAGTGGATGGGGCTTGTTGGGATTGAATTAGGTGTTTACCAATGGGAAAAGCTCCTAGGATCTCTTTTCTTTTTAAATTGAGGTAAAATTGGTAAATAACATTGTATGTTTCAGGTATACAACATTATAATTCAACATTTGTATGTGCTACAAAGTAATCACCACTAAAGTCTACTTACCATTATCAGCGTAAAACTGAGTCCCTTTATCCAGTTGTGCTTGCCTCCCCACTCCCTCTCCCTTCTGGTAAACCTCTATCTCTTCTCTGTATCCATGAGCTTGTTGTTGTTTTTTGTTTTTTTAGATTCCATATATAAATGAATTCTTACAGTATTTGTTTTCCTCCATCTGACTTCTTTGCTTAGCATAATACCTTCGAGGTCCATCCATGTTGTCACAAATGGCAAGATTGCATTCTTTTTTTATCACTGAGTAATATCCCATTGTATGTATGTATATATGTATGTAAATACCACATCTTCTTTATCTGTTCATCCATAGATGGACATTTAGGTTGTTTCCATGTCTTGGATATTATAAATAATGATGCAGTAGATGGGGTGCCTGGGTGGCTCAGTTGTTAAGTGTCTGCCTTCAGCTCAGGTCATGATCTCAGGGTCCTGGGATGGAGCCCCACATCCAGCTCCCTGCTCCGCGGGAAGCCCGCTTCTCCCTCTCCCACTCCCCCTGCTTGTGTTCCCTCTCTCGCTGTGTCTCTCTCTGTCAAATAAATAAATAAAATCTTTAAGAAAAAAATAATGCAGTAGACATGGAGGTTAGGTATCTTTTTGAGTTAGTATTTTCATTTTCTATGGATAAATACCCAGAAATGGAAAAGCTGGATCATATGGTAGTTCTATTCTTTTTTTTTTTTTTTTTTTTTTTAAGGAATCTCCATACTGTCTTCCACAGTGGCTGCCCCAGTTCACGTTCCCACCACCAGTGCATGAGGGTTCAGCTTTCTCTATATCTTCTCCAACACTTGTTGTTTCTTGTCTTTTTGGTAATAGCCATTCTAACCAGTGTGAGGTGATATCTCATTATGGTTTGAATGACATTTCTCTAATAATTAGTGACGTTCAGCATCTTTCTGTGTGCCTGTTGGCCATGTGTGTCTTCTTTGGAAAAATGTCTATTCAGATCCTCTGCCCATTTTTTAATTGGGTTGTTTGGTGTTTTGTTGTTGAGTTGTATGAGTTCTTTAAATATTTTAGATCTTAATCCCTTGTCAGATATGTGATTTGAAAAAAATCTTGTCCCATTCATTAGGTTGTCTTTTCATTGTGATGATGGTTTCTTTCACTTTGTGGAAGCTTTTTAGTCTGATTTAGTCCCATTCGTTTATTTCTGCTTTTGTTTCCGTTGCTTTTGAAGTCAGATCCACAAAAATGTCACTAAGACCAGTGTTGAGGAGCTTACCACCTATCTTTTCTTCCAGGAATTGTATGGTTTCGAGTCTTCCATTCAGATCTTTAATCCATCTTTTTAAAAAATCTTTAATCCATTTTGAGTTAATTTTTGTGTATGTTTTAAAATAGTGGACTATTTTCACTCTTTTGCATGTGACCATCCAGGTTTCCCAACACCATTTATTAAGGAGACTGTCCTTTCTCTATTGTATGTTTTTGGCTCCTTTGTCATAAATTAATTGGCCATATGTGTGTGGGTTTAATTCTGGGTTCTCGATGGTATTTCATTGATCCATGCATCTATTTTTATGTCAAACCAGACTGTTTTCATTACTGTAGCTTTATAGTATAGTTTGAAATCAGGGAGCATGATTTTCTAACCTCCAGCTTTGTTCTTCTTTCTCAAGATTGCTTTGGCTACTCAGGATCTTTTGTGGTTCCAAAAAAATTTTAGAATTATTTTTTTTTAAGATTTTATTTATTTATTTGACAGAGAGAGACACATTGAGAGAGGGAACACAAGCAGGGGGAGTGGGAGAGGGAGAAGCAGGCTTCCCACTGAGCAGGGAGCCTGATGCAGGGCTCGATCCCAGGACCCTGGGATCATGACCGAGCCAATGGCAGACACTTAACGACTGAGCCACAGAGGTGCCCCAAATTTTAGAATTATTTTAGTTCTGAAAAACTCCTTTGGAATTTTGATAGGGATTGCATTGCATCTATAGGCTGCTTTGGGACATTTTAACAATATTAATTCTTTGGATCCATGAGCACAGAATATTTTTCCATTTATTTGTATCTTCTTCAATTTCTTTCATCAGTGTCTTTTAGCTTTCAGAACACATATCTTTTCATCTCCTTGGTTAAGTTTATTCCTAGGTATTTAAGTCTTTTTGATGTAATTGTAAATGGGATTGTTTTCTTAGTTTCTCTTTCTAATAGTTCATAATTAGTGTATAGAAAGATTTTAGATTTCTGTATTTTGATTTTGTATCCTGCAACTTTACTGAATTCATTTATTAGTTTGAACAGTTTTTAGTGGAGTCTTTGGAGTTTTCTCTATATTATGTCATCTGCAGACAGTGACAGTTTTACGTCTTCCTTTCTAATTTGGATACCTTTTATTTCTTTTTCTTGTCAAATTGCTGTGGTTAGCACTTCTGATACTATGTTGAATAAAAGTGGCAAGAGTGGGCATCCTTCTCTTGTTCCTGATCTTTGAGGAAAAGATTTCAGCTTTTCATCATTGAGTATGATGTTAACTGTGGGTTTGTCATGTATGCCCCTTACTATGTTTAGGCACATTCCCTCTATACCCACTTTGTTGAGAGTTTTTATCATAAGGGGATGTTGAATTTCGTCAAATGCTTTGTCTGCATCTGTTGAGATGATCCTCTGATTTTTATCCTTCCTTTTGTCAATGTGGTGTATTACCTTGATTGATTTACAGATGTTAAGCCACCCTTGCACCAGGGTCCACAGAGCAGCCTTGGGAGAGAAGGAAGCTGCCCATGGAAGAAAAGCAGTCCTAGTCCTATCACAGACCACTGGCGGGGAGTAAGGATGCACAGGGTCTTCGTGGTGATCACGAGGCGGGCTCCATTAGGTCCACAATGCATGTGCCCCAGACCCAGCAGATCCCCTCATTTCTACTCTACAGAAACACATGCTGATGAGCACAGGGAGACAGTGGCAGGTTCGGTGCAGCACTGGAAATTGGAAACATTATTTAGCATATCTATATATGGAAGTCTGTATGCCATAGAAAAAGGCCCGGAAGGAGGGCACTGGGCTTGGGACAGTTGAGAGGGGACTTAGGCAACATTTTTTTTGTGCTTTAAACAGGAGAATGCTTCTGGGTATTGCTTGTTTGAACTAAATTAATATGTTTTTCTTATACTTGAAAAGAACCAAATTGATCCCAAAAGAGGAGGGATTTGGGCAAAAAGGAGAGAAAGCAGAGAGGTTTGGAGGTGAAGGAGGAGCCATGAGATGACAGGGAGAAAGATGGGCAGAGAGGCTCTTTTGGACTCTGGTGAATGACACGCAATCTAATTCGTCCTCCAGCTCCTCTTCCAGGCTCTTCAGCAAGGACTCAAACAGCTTTTTGATTCATTATTGGATAGCTGGGCTTTTCTTTCAAATGTAAAACTGAGATCACCCACAAGGCAGACTGGCATTATTCATGGAGAACCTTCTATGGTGGAGCCTGGGCGTATAGGGGGCAGTAAGAGCTCCACAGTGACCTTTACTACCTTGAGATAAATCACTCAAGGAGCCAGAAACAAAGGGTTGTGGAAGCAGAGAGGAGGGAGCATTGATTCTTTCAGAATTATGAAGGCCTCATGGAGGTAGAGATGTGGCTGTGGAGCGCTGATGCAAACATAGCAATGTTCCAGTGAGAAGAATTGGGAAAATGCGTCTTAGGCTGTGTTTGGTGGACTTCCTCCCAAGGTTCTAGGTTGTTGTCTGTGGGTGGGAAGAGTCCCAGAGAGCATGCTCATCTGGTGGCCAATGCTAAAGGCACCTCCATGCCAAGAAGCCTCTAGGAGGCTGAGAACAAACATCAGCTGAAAATCCTGGGTCCCTCACCAAAAACAGTTGGCGTCATGGGCTTCCAGATGTGATGCCCTAAAAGGAATACAGCATATGAATTGTTTGTAGCAAAAATTATTGTCTGATTCTCTAGTCAGGAGGAAACATGAGACAAATCCACCTTGGGGGTCACTTGCGGGACAACTGACTTTGTCCCTTCAGAAATGTCCATGTCAGGGCGCCTGGGTGGCTCAGTCGGTTGGGCGTCTGCCTTCAGTTCAGGTCATGATCTTGGGGTCCTGGAATTGAGTCCCACATCAAGCTCTCTGCTCAGCGGGGAGCCTGCTTCTCCCTCTCCATCTGTGCTCTCTCTCTCAAATAAATATATAAAAATCTTTTTAAAAAAAATGTCAGTGTCAGGAAAAACAGAGAAGGCTGGGTCTGTTCTGGAACTGCAGAGAGTAAAGAGACATGACAGCCCAGAGAGGGGCGTGAGTCTTGGTTGGATCCTGGATCTGGGAAACACAGCTAAGGTGGATGTTGTTGGACACCTGGGGACGCTGGATCGTGGACTTTGCATTAGATAATAGCTTTGAATCTTTCTTTTTTTTTCTTTTAATGATGGAAATAAAAAGAACGTTTACATGATGTTTCCGTGGGGTGGGAAGATGCAGGGGAAGAGAATCCATTCTTTTACAAAGAGAATGCAAGTTTGGGTTCCGGTCATGGCCCCGCCACTGCCTACCTGTGACAACAGGAACCCGTCATGCTCGGTGCCAGTCCGAGCCCGTTTCAGCTATGGGCACAGGGACTGGGTGGTGCCCACCTGGTGAGGCTGTTGAAGGCCGACTGCGTGTATTCAGGAGAAGCTGCAGCCAATGGGTTAACCCCCTTCAGTCCCCTGGTCCTTCTGGAAGCATCCACAGAGTCAGGCCCTCTGGGGGGCTCCCTTCGCCCTGTGTGGGGGAGGCAGGCCAGGTTGCTTCCCTCTGCCTCCCACACCCCGGTTCTCAGCCAGCCCGGAATAGGTGCTGTGCTCCCAGCCAGAGTTTTCAACCGCAGGGTGCAGCCTGGAAACATGGTTTAGATCCCCATTGTTGGTTTCCAGCAAATTAAAATTTATCTCTCGGGGAGGAAATGAGGGGGTTGAGGGTTTTTTTTCTTCTCCTTAATGGGTCCTGATGAAGGAAATGAATGCAGAGAGGGAATCAGAAATACGATCCGCTGCTTGCCGGCTTGGAAAAGTCTGGGGGCTCCCTGCGCCCTCACAGGGGGCAGCTGGGCACAGGGTGTTTTATTGTGTAATTAACCTTGACCCCTCTGGGTTCAAAGAGAGAGGTTAGTTGGAAATAAATCAATAGTCTGGTCTGGTCACTTCAAAGGCTTCAGAACCCGCTGGAAAATTCCATATTGTTTCAGTGTGTAAATTGGAATAGGCTGTGCAGTTCTTTTTGAAAGGCTGGGAGGGTTAGGCCTAAAATTGAAATTAATTGTGTATCCACTTCCCTTAATCAAGCAATCAGGAGGCTTTATTGCGTTTCTTGTTGCAGGGGCGGGTGGGAAGGCCCTGCAGAAAACACCGTGTGACCTCTGTGTGGCCACTGGGCAGGGCTCTGGGACAAAAGGCATCTCTCCAAGCTTAGGAAGCACCTCCCCTCCCCAGCAGCGAGCAGCCTTTTATTCGGACATGTCTGAAATTCTCAGAACCAGCATTTATTGAGTACTTACTATGGCCCGGGTGCCAGGGATTTTCCTGGGATTTTTCTCATCTGATCCTTACAACAACCCAGTTGGATTAAGTACCATGATTATCTGCGTTACAGATGGGGCAGTGGAGCTTCGGAGGGCTGAACTAGCCAGTCCAAAGCCACTGTGAGCTTTCCAGAGTCTGTTGCAGTGCTGTGGCTCAAGGAATGAACATCAGAGCCCCGGGAGAGCTGCAGATCACCCAGTCTCCATTCTCCTCCCCGAAGCCTTCAAGAGAAACCAGCCCTGGCCGCCTTTCCCAGAGTCTCTCTTGGCTTCACGTCCCCGTTCACCTTCCCCCTCTCTCTCTTCTTTCTCCACCTGCCCCCCCTTTCCTTCAGCTTTGCTTTCCTGCCCTCTGGCTTGCTTTCCACAAGCATGTGCGTGGTTAGGGCTTCTGCCCGCTCTGGCTGGCTCACAAAGAGGTAAGATACCGTGCTCGTCCTCAGGAAACTCTTCCTAAATTCCCCAAGCAGGACTGACAGGTAGACACCGTGTGCAGATTTGCTGCGGAAGGAAGTAGTTCTGTATGAGAGGGTTAAGCAAGGGGCAGAGGAAGGGCAGCAGCAGAAGTGGTTCTAACCGGAGAGAACCAGGGAGGACATCAGGAGACGGCCGTGAACAAGGACCAGTGGAGTGGGATCATTCCAGGCTGAAGGAGCTTCTTGCAGAAAGGCCTGGAGGCGGCGTTGTGCCTGGCACATGCTGGAGAAGCCAGGAGCCCGGCTTGAAGGATTGGAGTCCACGAAAGGAGCCAAGAATTGGGCTCTGTTCTGAAGAAGAAGAAGAAGAGCAGGCGTGGTCCTGAGTGCTTTACATGACTGACTTGTTTACTGCTCACAACCTTCGAGGCAGGTGCTGTCCTTCTCTGTGGTTTCTAGAGGAGGAAATGGTCCCAGAGGGTCGCCCAGCTGGACAGCAGCTGAGTGGGGATTACAAACCCAAGCCTGTGCTCTGAGCCGCTGGATTACGCTGCCTCCCATGAGGGGGCCCTTGAACGCCAGGCCAAAGGTGTTGTATTGCCCTGGGGGCAATGGGAAGCGATGGCAGGTTCCTGACCTAACCTGCATTTTAGGACGTGCCCAACTTCCTCAACCCTCCTACTCCAGGGTCTGACATCCCTGGGTCTCTCCTCAATATGCAGGAAGAAAATCTTCATCTCGGCCCGTTTAGAGCATTCCCTCTCCTCCCCACCATGAGACTCCCCTGTCCTTTCTCCTCAGCACCCAGACAGCAAGTCAGTAGCCAGTATGGGCTTAGGACAAGGAGGCCAACGTTCCAGCCCCAGCTCCACCACCTCACTTCTCTGGGCCTCAGTTTCTGTTAAGTGAGAGGGTGACAGAGAGTCCAGCCCTGCCCCCCACAAGGCTTTGAGAAGACTCAGATGAGGTAACGGGGAGGCATTCCACAAAAGGCCACCAGAATTAGTAACAGAGGCCTCATCATTATCACTCAGGACTCCACGGAGTCTCTTTCCCTTCCCTGAGGAAGGCCCTGGCCATTTGACCCTCTTGCTGGTTCCCTTTCCACCCGGAAGGCCACACTGAGCTTTCCTCAGACACGTCAACTGTGCAAAAAAGCATGTGCTCTGGAAGTCTCGTAACCATTCATTCATCTCTTTCTTGGACATCTACTAAGTGCCAAGCCCCGTGCAGCAGATGATAGCTTCCTGGCTGCTGCTCAGAGGTCGCAGCCCGCCTTTCCCCTTTGCTCCGCTGTGCCTTCAGCCTCAGAGCCCTTTCCGCCTCCATCATTCCTCTTCGAAGCCTTCCTTAATCCTGGACTCCTAGGAACTGCGTTTTCTTCTGTTTCCACAGCTTGTTGCTGTTACCACTCAAGTGAGCATTTGGATAGATAGCAGTAATTTTATTCACGCCTGTGCAGTCAGTTCACTGAGGGCCTGCTCCGCCTCCCTTGTGTGGGGCTGAGCACATCTGAGCGGCGAGCTTCCATCCGACCGTAGTCCCCATAGCTGTAATCCTCACCAATTCCACATGGTGGCAGCAAAACCCTCCGGTCACAGCCCTCCTCGGGGAGAGCAGAGCCTCCAGGCTGGGCTGCTGCGACCGTCCAGGGACTCCCTCGGGGGCACGGAAGCCAGGCCAGGTGCGGAGGTCCCTTCGAGCTTGCCCTCTCCTTTATCCCACTCTTCACCTTCCACTTGGGGTCACCTTGCCCTGGCCACCCCAATCTCTCTTCCTGTAACAATGGGATCACTTGAACACAAACTGCACACTTCCCTTATTACAAACTCATTGAGTCCTTTCAGCTACTTTTTAAAAAAATTTTTTAAATTTTATGCTTTTTTAAAATTTTTTTTAAGATTTTATTTATTTACTTGACCTAGAGAGAGCACAAGCAGGGCGAGCGGCAGGCAAAGGGAGAAGGAGAAGCAGGCTCCCCGCTGAGCGGGGAGCCCGACGTGGGGCTTGATCCCAGGACCCTGGGACCATGACCTGAGCTGAAGGCAGCCGCCCGACCGACTGAGCCACCCAGGTGCCCGATTTTTTATTATTTTTTAAAAGATTGATTATTTGAGAGAGCGCTCACGCGCCGGGGGAGGAGCAAAGGGAGAGGGAGAGAGAATTTCCAGCAGACTCCCAGCTGAGTGCAGAGTCCCACCTGGGGCTCCAACTCAGGAGCCTGAGATCATGACCTGAGCCAAAACCAAGAGTCAGACGCTCAAGGGACTGAGCCCCCCGGGCGCCCCCACCTACTTTTTTTTTTTTTTTTAATGACAGTTTATAAAAAGGTAATTCATATACCATACAACTCACCCATTAGAAGTGGGCAATTTAGTAGTTCTTAGTATATTCACAGGGTTATGCAACCACCATCACAATCAAATTTAAAACATTCTCATCACCCCAGAAAGAAACCCTGTGCCCGTTAGCACTCGCTCCCCATTTTTCCCTAACCCCCAGCCCTAGGCAACCACTTATCTCTTCTTGGTCTCTATAGTAGATTTGCCTTTTCTGGGCATTTCATACAAATGGAACCATACAATATGTGGTCTTTTGTGACTGGCTTCTTTCACTTAGCATCAAGTTTTCCAGTCCATTTTACTGCTAAATAATATCC
This sequence comes from Callorhinus ursinus, assembly GCF_003265705.2. Lineage (NCBI taxonomy): Eukaryota > Metazoa > Chordata > Mammalia > Carnivora > Otariidae > Callorhinus > Callorhinus ursinus. The sequence continues at coordinate 30,312,158 of NW_027397087.1, forward strand.
TATCGTATGGATATACCACATTTTGTTTATCCATTCATCACCTGGTGGACATTTATTTCCACTTTTTATCTATCACAGATCTTGTAGCTATGAACATCGACGTACAAGTTTTTGTATAAACTTGTGTGTTTTCATTTTTCTTGACTAAACACTGAGAAATGGAACCGCTGGGTCATCTAGTAGCTCTGTGTCCATCCTTTTGAGGAATGGGCACTGCTTTTCACAACAGCCGTGCCATTTTACATTCACATTGGCAGCGTGTAAGGGTTTGGAGTTCGCCACATCCTCGACGGCACTTGATAGTATGTGACTTTTTCTTTTTTTTTAAGATTTTATTTATTTATTTGACAGAGCACAAGCAGTGGCAGGCAGAGGGAGAAGCAGACTCTGCAGAGCAGGGAGCCCGATGTGGGGAGCCACCCAGGTGCCCCAAGTATGTGACTTTTTTATTCCAGCTATCCTAGTGGGAACAGAGTGGTATCGCATTGGGGTTTCGCTTTTTATTTATTTAACGTGCTATTGGCCACTTGCATATCTTCTTTGCAGAAATGTGTATTCAGAGCCTTTGCCTATTTTTTTTAAATATTAAGTAATCTCTACACCCAATGTGGGGCTCAGACTCACGACCCCGAGGTCAAGAACTGATTGCTCTACTAACTAAGCTGGCCAGGTGCCCCACCTTTGCCCATTTTTAAATTGGGTTGCTTGTCTTTTTATCATTATTTTTATTGAGTTATGAATTTTTCATATATTCTAGATACAAGTCCTTTATCAGAGATATGACTTGGAAATATTTTCTCCCATTCTGTGCTTGTCTTGGTACTTTCTTGATGGTGTCATTTGAAGCACAAAGTTTTTACTTTTGATGTGGTTTTTTTTTTTTTTTGGTGGTTTTTGATGGTATTTTTTCTTTTCTTGGATTGTACCTGTGGCATTATGTCAATTTTTGCCTAATCCAAGGTTACAAATCTGTACATCTACGTTTTCTTCTACGTGCCAGCTTTTACATTTAGGTTTTTGCTCCATTTTAATTGTTTTTACATGGTGTGAGGAAGGGGTCCAGATTCATTCTTTTTCATGTGAATATCCTCTTGTCCCAGTGCTTTTTGTTGAGAAGTGTCTTCTTCCCCATGAATGGTTTTGATATCCTTGCCAAAGTTCAATTTATATGTGAGGATTTATTCCTGGGTTGGGTTTTCAGTTCTATCCTGTTGGTCTGTCTGTCTGTCCTTATGTTAGTTACCCCACTCTGTTCATTACTGTAGCTGTGTAGTAAGCTTTGAAATCGGGAAGTGAGTTTTCCAACTCTGTTCTTCTTTGTTCCTTGTATTTCCATATGAATTTTAGGTTTAGCTTATCAGTTTCTGTAAAGAAGCCAGCTGAGTCGACAACCCTTTGAGGTAGGAGCATATTATCCCAATTTTACAGATGAGAAAACTGAGGCCTAAAGAAGTTAAGGCAACTCCTCACAGTCACATGACTAGAAACGGCTGAGCCCAGGGGTCAGACCACACCCGTCAAATGCCACCTGGGCCAGACCACCGCCTCAGCTCCAGGGGATGCCATGCTTCTCACTAGGAGACAGAGCTCGTCATTCTCAACAACAGAGCACGAGCTCTGGGCTAGCTCCCAGGTGGCAAAAGGCTGAGAGTTTCTGGCTGGTGAGCCACCGGCTGGAGTTGGAGAAGCTCCTCCATAAAGTGGCACCCGAGCAGAGCGTGGCAGAGAAACCACTCCCTCTCCTGGGGCTCCAGTTCTTCCTCTCCTAGCCTCAGCCCCAGTAACTGGGGGTTTAGTCACGGGAAAGATGACCCCAAGCTTTCAGGCACAAAACTCCCCTGTCGTTTAACCCAAGGTGGTACCATACCAGCCAGGGATGGGACCAAAGAGTTTACTCTTTGTAGCTTCGTGACAGTGTCCCCAGCATTCCAGTCCGATGTCCTCTTCCTGCGTGCCTGCCTTCAGTTCCTGAGTGGGTCCTGGGGATACAAAGTCTATCGTGGGGAGCCAGATCATGAGGCAAGGAAGTAAATGCAGGGACCTGCACAGCACAGGACATGATAGGCATTCAGGGGAGAAGGAGCCCCAGGCTGTGGGCATTTTGGAGTGATGGCCAGGGCCAGACCCTCCTGCAGTGTGGCAGTGGGCACATGGTGCAGGGTGACCATCTGTGTCCTCGGGAGATGCAAGTCCAGGGTACATCCCTCTTGAGCCCGAGGAGCAAGGTCTTTCGCTCCCTGGTCAATCTGGCTCCCTTGGGCCTTCTCTCCCCCTCTACTCTCCTCCCCCCTTTCCTACCCCAGGTGGCCCCAAGATGGCCGGGGAAGCAACAGAGTTCCCAAATCAGACCCTATAAAGCTGTCTGTGAGAGGGGCATGGGTCTAGATCTCCCCCTCCGTGACCTTGGCCTGGACCATCTCTGGTTGTCCCCACTCCTTCACTTCCGCTTCTGGTCCTGATCCCCCTTTCCCCGTCCTGAGCGAGGTGACTCCCTCCCCGCCACCCTTTTCCCTCTCCCTTCCCTCTAGGCTCTGGAGCACAGTTCGGTTTTGAGGGTCTGACTGGGTTGAGTGGAAGGGGCTTCAGGCAGGGTGTGGCCAGCCCGGTGCTAGCCCTGGCCCTGCCTCTAACTTCCCTGTGCCCTTGAGCGGCTCCCACCCTGCATCTGTCTCACGAGAGAGACCGTGGTCCCTTCCAGTGCTGGTATTCTGCGCTCTACCGACCCAGGCGGGTGGGGCTCTCAGGCGTGCACCGGCCTCCTTGCAGGAGAGGGAGCAGGCTGTGGGTTCACAGGGGCCTCAGGACTGGACACCAGGATCCCTCTTCACTGACGATAGGGATGTGACCCCTAAACAGGGCTTGTGTAGGAGTCGGGAGCACCGTGTCCTCCAGCCCCAGCAGCAGCCCCTTCTGGCTGGGTCCTCTTGCGGGGAGCTTCTTGCTCACCTAGCCCCCAGCTCCCACGTGTTCTCCACCTGCCCCCCGCCCCCGAAGTGGTCCTGTGATAGTTTGAGAACATGTCCATAACGTTGACTCTACTCCCATCAGAAAGTGGAACCTGCTTCCCCTCCCCTGGGATAGGGCTGGCCGTGGTGACTTGCTTCTGATGAACGGAATGTGGCGGAAGTGACACCACATGATGTCCTTGGTTAGATTCGAAGTGGTGATGCAGTTTCCGCCTGGCCGGAAACTAGTCTCTAGTCACCTGTCCTTAGACCCCAGCCACCGTGCTTTGAGGAAGCCCAGGCCACTTGGGGAGGCCACGTGGGGTGTGGGAGCCAACAGCCAGCATCAGCCACCTGACGTGAGAGCCAGCAAGCCCTCAGATGATTCCAGCCCCAGCCTTCAAGCCGCAGCCACCGCTGCCTGGGAAAGCAGACAACTGTCCTGCTGAGCCCCTCCCAGACTGCAAATGTCTGACCGAAATAGATGGTAGATCAAGCCACTAAGTTGTGGGGTGGCCTGTGACCGAGCGTTAGACAGTTGGACCCTGTTGCAAGCCCGGGCAGTGGCTGCTTTCTGCCCCTTGGGGCAGAAAGTGTTGTGTATGGGGGTCGGTGTCTTCCACCTGAGGCCACAGGACTATTGGAGATCGGGAGCCAGATTCCAGCCAGGCACCCCCCCCACCCCGCTTTGACTCCTATTTCTGCTAATCTTCCTAATTGGAACCCTGCTTCCCTTTACCTTAGCTTGGTCCAGCCTTGTTAGAACAGGCCCTGCCTATATTTGCATGTATGCAACTTGCATACATCTACGTGGGTCATACAAGGTGGTTTCTAAATGTTTCTGGATGCCCCCCTGGGGAAGGTACTAGCCTCTTGGACTCTTGGAGGGGACAGGGACACTGGGGTTCACCTGGTCTACTCCCATCCCCTGCAGGATCTATTTGACCAGATGACAAACCCACGACCTTCCCAGGCAGCCCTCGGATGGCTGGTGTTGTTGAAGAAGTCCTGTGTTGCAAAGTTCTGTGTAAAGAGAGGTGAGGTATTCCGTCGATATTTGGGCTTGGATCTTTTATCTGGGAAAATCTGGGCAAGTCAACCACTTCCCCCGGAGACTCAAGACAGGTACTGTGGCGGCCTCAGCCTTCTCTTTCTCGGTTCAGCATCCACACACCATCACTGTTTCTGGCCTGACCTGCAGGCCTCTTCCAGAAGGGCCAGTCCAGGGCTTTCAAATGTTCTTTTAGGAGCAGAACCCCGTTTTCTCTCTCATGACCCTGAAGTCATGACCTGAGCCAAAATCAAGAGTTGGACGCTTAACTGACTGAGGCACCCAGGTGCCCCCAGAACCCTGTTTTCAAATGAAATCTCATGAAGAGCCCAACGTATTAGATAAATTGGAGCCGCTCTTATTGAGTGTGGGCAGGGAGAGTGGAATCCCCCTGCAGAGAGGTTCACCCCCATACCCCTCCCCACAGCTGGAGAAGCCCAGCTTGCAAACCACTGTCCTGGTTTGCTCCTCACAAAATGTGCCTCTGGATATAGAGCCCAGCCCTCTAGACCTGCAGAGCTTCTCAGGGTGAGCCTTGACTCTCCATTTCCGCAGTAGAGGCAACACTGACATTCTAAGCAGTTGTATTGCACCATTGCCTTTTGCTAGGCTTGAGGCCCACTGAGACCTCCAGATCTTTGTCAGCACAACCACCTTTAAGCCAAGTCTCTTGGCCTAGCCTAAGCTTTGGCAGCTCCAGACACCTGGCTTCAGGAGCCTGGACTGAGGAGCGGACAGGGAGTAATGGAGAGGCCTGGCCAGGAGTTATGGCTATACAGCCATAACTGTAACCCTGGAAAGAGTCACTCAGCCAGATCCCATTCCTCAACCGTAGATTGGAGACAAAAATAGTCCTTCCTGGCAAACATGCATGAAAAGTACCCGGCTCAGTATGGGAGTGACTGGGCTCAGTATGGGAGTGACTGGTCTCAGATTCCTCACTGCCAGCTAAGGAGGTATAGAGCAGTGGTCGGAATACAGACCCTGGAACCCGGTGGCCTGGTCTGGACACAAACTCTGGTCCTACCATAACTGGCTGTGTGAGAGTTTCGACATTTCCTTCATTTCTCTTACCCTTTCTCAGTTTCACCATCTGTAAAATGACATGACGATAACTCGACAGTCTACCTCCCAGAAAGGGTGCGGGGACCCAGGGAACCTCCCTCCGTGTGGGGGCCCAGGATACAAGGTGCCTATAAGTGGTACACGGGGGCTGCCGTTATTCTGGACTCTGACCCTGTGAGGGTCAGCCGGGCCCACCAGTGGCCCCCCTAATCCCAGCACTGCCACCCCTGCCCAGGACCTGACACAGCCACCAAAAAACTCAAGGTTCACTTTGGCAACAGGACTTTTATTCAGTCAAAATGAGTACAGTGTGACAAAAGTCAGGTCAAGTCAGGCCAGGTGGCTCCTCACCCGGCTCCTACCCCAGACCACTCTTCCCGTGGGAGAGGGGTTTCCGGGATGAGGGGGCTGCCAAGAGGCCAATGCAGGGACAGAGGGGGCACTGTGTGGGAGTTTTGAGGACCTTTGGCACAGGCCCAGCATTTGGGAGAAGGGGCAGACTGCCCTTTCCCGAGTCCACATGGACACGACTCCAGTCTTCTAGGAAAACACCACAAATTCTATCTTCTTCTTCTAATTAACTAAACTTGGGGGGGGGGTCCTAGGGGGTTGGGGGTCAGGGACTTTATGGTCTAATCTCATACTTAAGGAATACACTTTTTTTTTTCCTTTAAAAAAAAGTTTTCCTTCTATTTAAAAAAAATGAGTTAACCAAAAATAGGTCTTTGTTTTCTTGGTTTTTTTTTTCTTCCTACTTTACGTATTTCAAAAAACACCACAACAGAAAAGAAAAACAAGAAGTCACAAGAACATAAATCTTTAAACACACCTTGTATAAAAATATCTTCCAGCCGCATCTGCTGACAGTGGTCGTCCCACTGTCCAGGGGTTGGGTCAGGCTGGCTGTGTCCCGTGGGCTAGAGGGCTGGGCCATGTCTGCCAGGGAACCTCCCGACCCAACACACGCACACAGCGGTCACACGCACAGTATGTTCCAGGGGCCAGCCCACTCCCGGGTCTCTGGGTCTGGGCAGGATCAGAGGCAGGCTTCAGGGTGACCCTCCCCAACCCCACCCCGGCAAGGCCCGGGCAGGGAGTGGGTTGTCGGGATCCCAGTGAAGGATCAGTTGGCGGAGAGGGTTGAAACTGGAGTGGGCAGACGAGACAGGGTGGAGCAGCGGCAGTGTGCTGGAAGGTGGCTGGTTTGGAGCGATGTGTACTTCAAGGAACACATTTTCCTCTCATTTTTGGCTTTTTTTTTTTTTTCTTCACATTTTCTTTGACTAATTCCATCTTTGTTTCTGTAGGTCCTGAGAGGCCCACCGTTGGTGACTTAGCCTCTGGCCTCCTCTCTAGGGGCGGGATAGAAGGGCTGCGGGCAGGAGGAGGGTCCAGTGATACAACACAGGCCCGGATAGCCAGCGAGCCTTGAGGTAGATGTTTTCTTTCACACCTGGAAATGGAAGTGACCAATGTTTTTTTTTTTTTTACTTTTTTTTTTTATTTTTTTTTTTTTTTTTTTTTAAACTCTGGACAACCATATGGGGAGGGAGAGGGGGTTGCCCCCACAGGGGCTTGAGGTAGGAGTGCATTTGGGGCTCTGTGGGGTGGGGGGGGGCTGAGGCCACAGCCCAACTCCCCCAAGAACATTCATTCCGGCTGAGGTAGGTACTGAGAGCCAAATAGCAAAAATCCATCCTGAGAAAACAAGGTCAGTGGAGGGTGACAGTGTCAGGGGCCCAGCCACAGCAGGGGCGTATTTTTGGAGTCTAATTCACCTTCCTCTCTCTTCTCTTTTTCTTTTTTTAAAGGAAAACATTAGTTCCATTCCAAGTCATGTGGATACCAGACAGAGGTGAGGGGGGGACATTAGTCCAAGGGAGAGGCTCCTGCAGAAACCCCGCCAGGTCCTGGGGAGGGGCGGGGCAGGGGGGTCCCTGCTGAGGCTACTTTAGGTCTTGACCATCTGAGGGTCAGTCAGGACAGAAATGCTGGGAAGCCCCCATCTGAGTCCCACATGACAGGAGAAATCTTGCCTTTGACCTGAGAAGGGGGTGGTGCCCCCTCCAGGACCTGCCAGACACTGGCTACTGTCCCGAGCGAGCTGGCTGGGCAGCTGGTGCAGTGGGAGCCTGGGTAGCCTGTCCTTCGCTGAGGAGGCCGGGGCCTCCGTCCTGGGGTGGCAGGGCGGCTGCAGGGCCTGTGCTGGGGGCCTTGGCTTCTGACATCATCTCTTCCAGAAGGCTGAATCCCTCGAGTGGCAGCATGGAGAACTGGGTCTCCTCACTCAGGGCAGGGTGAGGGTCTCCCAGATCCTGCTGGGGAAAGGGCCGGCGCACCGGCGTCAGCATGAGGGTCAGAGCCCGCGAGCCCCCAGCCAGAGGGTCAGGCCCTGGACCCAATCCCACTCAGGACTCCGGGCCACCCTGCCTGATTCAGGCACTCAGAGAGTGGCGCCGGCTGTAAATTCTGTGCCCGGAGCTTGGAGAAGGCCGAGGACCCAGGCTTGTGAGCAAGGTGAAGGGAGGGCCGGACGGGGAGGTGGTCTGCACCTGAAGCAGGAGGCTCGCTTGAGGTGGGGGCACTCACCATGGGTCTGGGGTCAGGTCTGGGGTCAGGCCGCCCCGCTGCCCCAGCTGGGGGGAACAGCTGTTCCAGTTCTTTCATGTCCACAGGCTTCTTATCTCGGCCCAGCTGGCCCCGCTCTCCCCGGCCCGCCCCATTCAGGGCCAGGATGCTAGGATCCCTTGGGCTCCGGGGGCCCTGAGGAGGGGAGAGCTGGTTTTCTACATCCTTACACAAGAGGACCCTAAGGGTTGAGCCAAGAATTAGGGGGAGGGTTTGGGAGGGGGAGCAAAAACAGAAGGCTGGACACCGTGAGCCCCAACTCTGCTTTTCGCCCCCCGCGGCAATGCCTTCCCTAGGGCCCCCCCCGCCCCCCCGCCCCCTGCCTGGGACCCACCTGCCCCTTTGGCCGAACAGGAGGAAGAGGACGCAGAAGATGATGCAGGTGACCCCGATGTGGATGCCAATGACGAGGCCTGTGGTGGGCATCTGGTTGGTGGGCTCCTCCTTCCGGCAGTCACACGGTGGGCTCAGGGCTAGGGGCAGGGGAGGGTTGGGCCCTGTGGCTCTCCCAGCCCGAAGCTTCTCCAGACACCCAGCCTCTGGGAGCTCCTCCTTCCTCAGCTGAACCCGCCTCCACGTCTACATCCGCTTTGCCTTTGGGACCCCAGCCCAACCTTTTCTGGTTCTCTTTACCCGCTACCGAGTACTAACTTTGTGCCCGATACTGCACATAACACCTCTACATGGACCATTTCATCCTTACCACGGCTTTATAAAGTAGGTGGTATTAAAAATAAATAAATAAATAAGTAGGTGGTATTATCCCTATTTTATAGAGGAGACAACGGGGACTCAGGGTAAGTAACTTGCCCACGGTCACACAGCTAGAAAGTCATACCGCCAAACCTCAAACTCAGATCTAGGCCTAGGTTCTCAAGGGCCCCATGTGCTGTTACACTCGCCCACCTGCCCTGGGTCCCCGCCGCCCCCTCCTCCCTCCGCGAGCACCAGTCTTGAGCCCAGCAACCCCCTCCCCCAACTCACCTGTCCTCTCAGATGCTCCCCTCAAAGACACGAAGCGGACCGTGGCATTGCCCTCCCCGTGCTGGTTGTAGGCGAGCAGCTTCACCTCATACACTGCGCTGGGGTCTGAGGGAAAAGCAGTGCTGTGCTGAGTGACCCCCCCACACCCCAGCTCCCACCGGCAGCTCTGCTGCAGCAGGGGAATAGAGGTGACCCCTGCGCCGCACCCCTGCCCAGCTCCCCACGCGCGGGCTGCCTCACCGAGCTGGCTGAGGTTGTAGGAGGAGACCGTTGCAGGCAGCACGATGGGGCCGGTGAAGGAGGCCCTGCTCCCTGGGCGGTAGAACAACTTGAAGCCGCCCTCGTGCTGGGCCAGCCGGGGCCAGGGCCCCCACCGCAGCTGCAGGGACGAGCTGCCCAGGACCCGCACCGACAGCGGGGGCGGGGCAGGGGCTGCAGGCAGAGGAGGTCCGGGGGTGAGGGGCTGGGCCATCTTCCACCTGGGGCCCCCACGAGCCTGGCTGCTCTCTGGCCTCTGCCCCAGGGCCTCTGCTTGCTCAAACCCACCTTTACGTGAACTGGATGCCCCCTTCTCAAGTAGACCCAGACCCCACTCGGCCTCGGGGCCGGGCGCCCGGTGGGCTAGCATGGTGAACAGGTGCGCGTGCTGTTTTGCTCTAATTCCCGGACTGTCTGGTAGCGCACTCTGTACCCAGGCCTCACCTTCGCCCAGGGTGCTGGCCAGCACAGGGGCAGAGGCTGAGCTGGCCCCCCTCGGCGTGTAGGCCTTGATGTAGAAGCTGTAGGCAGTGGAGGGTTCGAGGTCGCTCACCAGGTGCTGAAAGGTGCTCTTGCTGACTGCCTCCTGGTACTCCAGCTCCGGAGGGTCTAGGGAGGTGAAGGGGAGGGCAGGGCAGCGTAAGGGATTCGAGGGAGTCCCACCAGCGCTGGTGAAATGAGGGCGTGCAGGGGGGGGACAAGGGAGGGAAGGGGTTGGGTTAGGACACTCAGGATTGAAAGGGATGAGAAACAGTGAATAAAAAGAAGGGGCTACGGAGCCCCCACTCACCAGCAGCCTTCCTGATGTGCAGGACATAGCCAATAATCTCCTTGGTGTTGACCAGGGGTTCATTCCAGGACACGCGGACCTCAGTGGATGACACAGAGACTGCCTGCACATTGAGGGGGGGGCCAGGAAGACCCTCAGCCCATAGCACGGTCAGCCTGGCACTGGCCTGGGAGGATCCAGCACTGTTCTCGGCCACGCACTGGTAGATGGCCTCGTCTTCAGGACCGATCCCAGAAATTGTCAGGGTGCTGTAGGGGGAGGGAGAGCCTCAGATCGCCGCCTCCTCCCAGAGTATCCCTGAAATTTGGCCAGATCACCCCGTTTGAGAGATGGAGAAACAGCCCCTCCAGCAGACACGACTTGTCTGAGGTCTCTCCGTAAGTCGGGGGCAGACCTGGAACTCAAACCCAAAGTCTCCGGATCCAATTTAGTGCTCTTTCCTGGCAGGAGGGGCGCAGCCCATTCAGGCCATCCATCCGGGCCCCCTTCCCTGCATCGTCCCCCGTCCCCACCCCAGCACACACCACACACGTGCCTGTTGTTGTTCTTGAGCCTGACGTGGCCTCCTGGCCCCAGCACCTGTCCGTTCTTCAACCATGTGACATGTGGGGGCGGCTCCCCCTGGGCTTGGCAGGTGAACATGGCTGTGGTCCCAGCTGGCCTGGAGATGGACTGGGGGTGCTGGACAAACTCGGCTGGGGCTGGGGTGGGGAGCAGAGAGAAGCCGTGAGGGGTAGGTGGACGGGCACGAGAAAGCTGTGAGTGAAGGGATGGGGGGTATGGGGACAAGGTGGGCTCGGGACGCACACATCCGCCCCTTAGAGAATCCTCCAGGTGGAGCCCACCCTCCACCCTGGCCCAGGCTTCAGGAGATGACAGCAGGCCTCAGCTCACTGGCCCCAGCGAGGCAGACCCAGGAGAGGACTCCATTTTAATGACTATTTAAAAGACTGACATTTGTATCCGAAAGCAATCAAGCTGAGCTCCCTGTTCAGGAAATTGTTAAATAAATAAATGTGCTAATAGGTTTGGCTGCACCTCGAAGGCGGTAATGACGGGGAGATGGATGAGCCCTCAGTACCAGCTCCCCTCGCCCCTACATTCAATTCCCCCCTCCTCCAATCCCAGGCCTCCAGCTTCCATTAACACCCGAGAAATGAAATGCTCCATCACTTTCATTTGGACAGATTAACGGCACATGGAATGCTAAACAAACAGGCATTTAAGTTCCTAATTCCCCTATCTCCCACCCCTTTCCCAGCTCCCTGGGAGGGAACCACCCCAGAAAGCCCCTGAGAATGGGATCCCAGCCCAGTTCCTGGGGACAGTTGAGCCCCAGTGCAGGAGGAGGGACAGAAGGACCTGATCAGCTGCAGAGGCTAACACCCGCGCCCCCCGCCGGACGCACTGGAGACCAGCTGTACATGTGCACGTGTGCGGGGCCGGAGCTGGGGTGTGAGTGAGAAGGAGAAACACCTGAGAGCATGCAGGCAGGTGTGAGCGTGCAGGTGCCACGTGTGTGTGAAGGAACACAGCACGTGGGGAGGAGGGCACGTGTGACGAACAGGGTTGGGGGAGGCAGCGGAGATTATAATAATGGGAATGACTGGGCATGGGCGGAGGGATGGCAAGGGCGCCCCGAGGGGCACGCAGGGGCCGATAACCGAGAATGCATTCTCCTTCTCGGCACATGCCTTCCTGGGGGAGAGCTGGGGGCTGCCTTTTGGCCTGGAGGCCCGGAGAGGGGCAAGGGCCAGGGTTAGGAGTCCAGGGCCCTGAGCTTTGGGTCAGGGCTGGTGATGAAGCCAGGAAGGAATCGGGCAGGAGAAGAGGGCTGCGGGCCTGGGGAGCTCCATACCTTGCACCACCAGCCGGCCCTGCGCTGTTCTCCTCACCCGGGTGCCTGGCCTGTTGGCCGCGCAGACATAGACGCCGGAGTGCTGGACCGTCACGTCTGAGATGATAAGATTTCCAGTGCCCAGCACCTGGATGCCCTCCACCCCAATGGGGCGGCCATCTGAGGAGGTAGGGGAGGGGTAGGAGTATGGAAGAGGGCAAGTGAGGAATGGTCCAGGGGACCCCAATCTTTCACTCTGCACCCTTCCTCCCAAGCATCAGGGCCTTGCGGAAGCAGCAGGACCAGCACTGCAAACTTGCCTATTAGCAGAGACCTGGGCTCTAATTCTAGCATTTTTACCGATTCACTGGCAACCTTCAAGTCCCTTCCGCTCAGGAAAGTAAAGGGTTCGGATTAGATGGGCGTTTCCCAGCCTGGTTTGTCTCTCTTGAAAAAAGTCCATGCTCAAATTTTCATTCCACTTGTGGACTGTCACATTGCCCTTTTAATACAAAGGCTCTGAGAAGTCCCGCAGCAAAGGGACCTGGTTAAACCTGTTTTCCAAAGTTGTTAGACGTTAGACCACCAAGCCATTCTTTCCTCCCTGCAGATCACGCTTTGGGAAATGTTGGACCAGATGGTCCTTGCAGTGCCTATGGGCTCCTCCTAATGGTGAGGCCACTCTTTCCAGCCTCTCCCAGGGACTGGGCCCTCCCCCCACCCCAGGATCAGATTAGCACAGTCAGAATGCAAGGAGACAGCTCCCCATTCAGTCGCTGAAGTGGTGAAATCTACTCCATTATCCTGCCTGCTGCCCCCTCCTTCCCTGATCACTCAGCTGCTACAATGTGGCACAGTCTCCTTGTGAATGCGACCCCACCCCAGCCCCTCCAGACTCTCCTTCCCCTAGTGACCTTTCCGCTCAGACAATGTGGGCCCATCTGCACCCTTTCACTTCTCTTCTTCAGCTGCCTAGGGATTTAGGCTGGGGATTTAGGGGGCCAGGCTAGAGACTGGGGGGCCCACAGATAGGGTGTGACAACTGGCTGAGATTTTGAGGGGTTTGGAGTGGCACTGCCGGGGAGTATAGCCAGGGTGCCGAGGGCAGGGACACGCAGGAGGGAAAAGAACCTGGGGGAAGGAAAGCTGCCGCGGGGGTGGGGAGGGGTGGGGTGGGTGGTTCCTGGAGAGCCTGATGCCAGCAAGGCAGGACTGCCGGGACTGGATGAGGTAACCCAGGGAGCTAAGCCACCCGTGCAGGGGGAGGGAGAATGTAGTGGGCAGACCGACCTCCCCAGTCCTGCCAAGCAGAGGGAAACTTACCCCCTCCATAAGGCCCCAGAGAGCACCGACCCCCATGGAGAACAAACAGGATTCAAAGTCCCCCCCCCCAACAGCTGGGTGATGAGACCGCCCTCCCAGGAGGTGGGACAGGGGTGGGAGAGGCAGGGGCTGTAGGATGAGGCTCACCCAGGCGGCTCCAGGACACAATGGGGCGCGGGTTGCCCGTGGCGACACACTCAAGCACTGCGGTCTGGTGCACCGTCAGGGTGAGGTTCTCAGGCCCCACGAGAATCACTGGCTCCTTGTAGGCCCCAGAGCCCGAGCCTGGGAGGAAGAGGCCATGTTTTTTCACTTGAGCTGTGACCCTTCCCACCTCATCCCACCCACAACCCAGGACATGGGGAGTGGGGAACGAAATTCAGCCCAGAAACCAGGTCCTGTAAGGCAGAGAGGAGCTGCTAGGGGCGCCAGGGCCTTGCACACCTCCATCCCGTAGCTCCCAGCCTTGCGGGGGCCCTCTAGCAATGGGAGAGCCCCAGGGGTAAGCAGAGGATGGGCTTCCCTGGGGAGAGCTGAGCCAAAGAGTGGGCCTCTGAACCCTCACCACAAGGAGCACAGAGCTGTGAGCTTAGAAGGTGCCCTACGTTGTGCACTTGGCTGACAAGTCTCCAGGGCTCAGTTGAACAGGGATTGGTCTGAGGGTGAGGAGAAGTCAGGGGGCTGGTTAGGGGCAGAACCAGTCAGAGCAAAAAACCCTCACCTGACACGGTGAGCCTGGCCCCGTGGCTGACCCGGACACTGGCAATATTCGAGGCCACACAGTGGAAGACACCACTGTCCTCAGCCCGAAGTCCTGTGATCTGCAAGACCCCCTTGGGCAGCAATGTATACCTGTTTTGGGGGGGGAGCAGAGCTGACTGCCAGCACAACCACGGGCACCATCAGCCATAGGGACACTGACGTCACACAGACACAGCCAGGTCCCAAAGTCAGCATCGTCATCACAGACCCACACTAGGACTCTCACAATTACAGCCTTGACAATGATCACACACAGTCCTCACGGATAAATCCACCAGCCTCAGATCTGGGCCCTGCCAGCCACACGGACACTTAATCTCAACACAGCTGCAGAAGCACCACCCTGGAGGCTGCCCACCTCCCCGTCTTCCCTCCAGCTTTCCCACGCGTGGCTCACCGCTCATCGTCCGTGTCAATGGGGACTCTGTTCTTCTCCCACGTGATCAGGGGTTTGGGAAGCCCATGGATTTGGCACTGGAAGCGGGCCACACCGCCCTCCTCTCCCACAGCGGCCTGGGGATGCACGTGGAAGTCCGACATGGCTGGTGAAAAATAGGGATGTGTGTATGGAAGAGGCACACTGCTGAGGTGTGAGGGGGAGGAGGGGTGGGGTGTCACAGTCCCATGTCCTGGAGCCCCGGACCTCACCCGCCCTGGGGGCTGCAAGTTTTCCTGGAGCTGGCAGATGCAGGGCAAAGGCTTGGGGGGGACACACCATCACTGACCCTGCCTCCCACCGTAAGAAGCATCTCCCCCTAAGGGGTGGTATATGGCTGGGACATGCTGAGAAAGGTCTGGACAAAGTCTTGGACAGCAAGCCTCTAACAAGGAGATCTTGGGCTGGTGATCCACAAAGGCCCTACTCCCACCGTTTCTGCTGCTTTCAGATGCAGCTGTATAAACTCCCCCGAAGGCATCGCAGGCCTGAGTAGTACGCCGCCTGGTTTACAGATTAGGAAGCAGAGGTCCCGAGAGGGAAAGCGGTTAGTCTGGTGGCGCCCAGCAGAGACACCAGTCCTTAGACCCTGCTTACCAGCGCCCGGCAGCCTTTTTTATTTTTTGCCTTTCCTCAGTTCCCCCGTCCCCAGTTCTGCAGCGTCTCGATGCACCCCGAGAGGGTGGTATATCCATCCAAGGTGACAAGCCTCTCAGAAGACTGTCAGACCTACAATCTACATTTCAATGTGTCATAAATATTCAGGGACCCCCTCCCCACCTTTTGGGGATCTGAACTGCTTGAACTCTGGTCTGAAGAGGCAGGGCCAGAGGGGCTATAGTGCCCCCCCACACACCCCATTTTAGGCTGGTTAAGTGTCCCTACCCACCCTCATTCCCACCCATCCCCAACACCCCCCACCCCCGTGAGCCCAGGGAAGGTGCCCCTCCCATGCAGGTTCCCAGCTTCAGCACGGGGGGGGGGAGCGGGGGGGCTGCGATTTCATTAAAATCCACTTTGCTTCAAGTGCGGGAAGGCGGCTCACCATCTGTCCAGGCAGGCAGCCCCTCCCCTCGGGCACTCCATCAACTGGGACAGTTGTCCCCTCCCAGAAGGAGCCCTCCCCCCACAGCAGCACGGGCACTGGAGCTCGCCCTTGCTCCTGCCCCTGGCTCCCTGGTGTGGGTGGGCACACCCCATCTCAGGCCCCCTTAGCCCCCTGGCTCGTTCTGGACTCCAGGGCAGCCCCAGAAGGCAGAGCCTTTGTCCCTTCTTCTCAGAGTCTCTGGGGGCTGGCTCTTTTGTGGCGCATTCTCCATCTCATTTGCATGTGGTTCATTAAATATAAACATGCATAAAAATCCCCCGCCCTGCCTCCTCCTCTTTCAGGGCCTCCTGGGAGTGCAGCTGATGGGTGTGAGCAGCTCCTTGCACATGTGTGCGGGGCTGTGTTTTCTGGGAGGATGTGGCTGTCTCCATCTATGTGGTCTGCGTATCTACGGCTGGATGTGAATGGGGGTTTGTAGGTCTCAGCTCCCCCCCGCTAGTCTGATTATCTGTACAGATAATCAGTGGGCCTGGGTGGCCCCACCTAGGTAGAGCCTTTATAAGGCATACCTTGGGGGCCCTCGTGAGCAGGACGTGGGGGCAAGTACCCCAGCTGGTGGCCCCATCAGGCTTGGTGAGAGGATCCCCAGAGAGCACTGTGAGGTCAGCCTGCCCCTGTCTCAGGCCAAAGGCTGTGTTTGGCCAAGGACCTGCAGGTCAGCCCAGGGGCTTGCGAGAGGGGGCCAAGGCCCTGCTGGGTCCCCTCTACCACCTCCGGGCCTCAGCCTCCAGGAGGGCAGGGCTGGATGCGGGCCTAGGGAGTGGAGAGGGCACCCAGGCTCCCGGCTTGGCTGCCGGTACGCCCGGGGCTCTGCCCATTCGGGAGCTGGGGAGCGGCCTGCCCCCTCCCCACTCCAGCCGGAGAAGAGCTCGCAGCTCCCCAGGGACCTGGGGCGGGGCCTGGTGGCTCTGCGGACTACAGATGCCGACTCAGTAAGGAGCGGACTCCTTTTGTGTTTCTAGCCCCAGCCTGGGCTCCCTGGGGGCGCCTGGAGCGAGGGTAGCTGGCCTGAGGAGAGTGCTAGGGGTAGAGCTGCTTCCTCGCAGGGAGTTGGGGATGGAGAAAGCCTGGCCTCTACCGTCTCACCCCCTCCGCCTCCCCCCAAAAGCAAACAAGGACGACAGCACGGGTTGAATGTGTGCCAGAGGGTAGTGATCAAGCAGGCAGTGGTCACAGGTAAGAAGCCGGCCTGCTGTACTTCACACAGTGGACAACAGGATTCCTAAGTGGCCCCTGAGATGCAGCTGAGCCCCTCTGCCCAGGGCTCTCCACACTTCCCTTCCACCAGAGCGGCCCCTCTATCAGCTCTGTGCGACTGCAGTTCTCCCAAACATGGCATTCGAGGGGCAGCTTGGCCTTTAAAAGTACTTGAAAACCACTCCATCTGAAAGCCAACCCCTTCATTTTCTGAAGGGGGCACTGAGGCCCAGGCCCTCTGCAGGGGTCCCTTAGCTCTCCAGCAACTTTGTCACGTTGTCACTCTCCAACGGCAGGTAACCCCAGAGTGGACTGCATGTCAGACCAGCCTCTTCCCACGGGGTTGGGAGTTGGCACCACGTTGCCGGCTGAGGGAAGAGGAGCTTCAGAGAGAGCGCCTCAGCCCCCACCCGTCGGAGCCCAGCCAGCTGCAGGTGTGGCCCAGGGAAGGTGGGTGCAGTAGGAGGGGGTGGTCTTCTTTATCTGAGGCTCCTTCCTGCCTCCCCTTCCTCACACCCCCTACCCAGCGCTTCGGTCGGCCCTAGCTGTTCGTTAGATGTCTGAGGGGGGCTGCCGCGAGGCCTGGCGTAGGCAGCGTCCTCGGACACCAGCCCGCTCATCTGTAAATGAAGGGGAGCAGGTACTCCCCAGGGCCCTTCCAGCTAGGACTCCCACTGCCTCCATAAACAGGCCCTTGTCCACATCCACAGTCTTGCATTCACTCCTCTCGTTCACAAGCAACTTTTTTTTTTTTCTTTAGGAAGTGGGAGAAAGATTCTAGGGGCCACTCAGGGCTCCTCCCATCTCTCTGGGACCGGTTTGGTTCACAAGTTTGTTTTTGCCCTGGCTGGTGCTAGCAGGCCACAGAGTCAGAGGGAAGGCGTCCTTCACCATGTCTCTCCGGGGAGAGGATTTCTGGGCAACCATGGGCATGTGGGCCTGAGGACAGGACCTCTGAGCATGCTGAGCCCCGAACCAGTCATCCTGGAGCCATGGCGCGATCGGTAATGGAACGCCCAGGTTACCGGTGTAGCTGGAGACACCGTCTGTGGCCGCTGTTGGTAGTGTTGGGTCCGTGGCTGGTGTTATGTGAAGGTGGTGCTGTGCCTTGTGGCCGTTGATACTTTTGGTTAGGCAGGGACTGTTTTGGGTCCCTCACTCCAGGCCAGGTGACGGGAGGGGGTAATGGGCAGTGGTTGGGAGCCCTTCCGGTGTGAGGGCTAGAGAGAGTGACAGGGAGGACAAAGGCCTGCTTGGGGGCCACTGCAGAGAAAGCCCTCTGTCCCCCAGCCGTCTGGGAAGGACTCTCCCAGTCCCTCCCTGCCCCACCACGGGTACAGCCAGGCAGTGGAGCAAGATGGGCAGAGAGAGCCCAGCAACCCACGGGGATGGAAGGGAGCAGAAACAGGCAGGAAACAACTCCTGGACACCCCCTATAAATCACCCAAGGGGAGCGGGGGGGTCTCCTGAGAGCCAGATCTAGACCAGCTCACAGAGGGGAGGGAGGACTTGCCTCCTGGTCCAGGACCTCTGGCGAGGTCAGGTCTGGATCTGATTAGACAGGCTCCAGGGGGACGCTGGGGGGCAGGGAAAGGTCGAGGCAGAGTGCTGGGAAGGAAGCTGGCAGCAACCCCCAAGCCCAGCCTCCCGCTCTCTGACTATAATCCGACGTATGATGACAAAAAGATCAGCGGGCATGTTAGGATGGAGAGTTCAAAACACAGCCTTTGCAGAAGCTGGTGGCACTGGGGGTCCGAGACATCAACTGCCCCCCCCCCCCCCCCCCACCCACCCAGGCAGCTGGTACATGAGGAACAACCACAAACGACAGACTCCTCCAAAGGCCACCAAGGCAACCCCCTCCTTGTATCCATTCCCACCAAGGATCAGGGACACCCTGGATGCCTAGCCCTTCCTCAGGCAGCTGAGATGATTGTAGTGTTTTTCTTTACACCGTAGACAAGGCTGAATCTCCTCTGCTTCTACCCACTCCCCCTAACCGTCCCCTCTAGAATCACATTTTCCAATATAGTAGCCTGCTATTAAGCACTTGAAATGTCGCTAGTCCAAACTGAGATGGCTGTAAGTGTAAAATACTCATTGGATTTCAAAGATTGAGTATAAAATAAAAAGACACTAAGCATTAGGGAAAGGCAAGTCAAAACCGTAATGAGATACTGCCTCACACCCATTAGGATAGCTTCAGTCAAAGCAAAAACAGAAACAAAAACAAAAAACAACAGAAGATAACACAAGCATATGGAGAAATTGGAACCCTTGTGTACTGTTGGTAGGAAAGGAAAATGGCGTAGCCGTTACGGAAAACAGTGTATGGCAGTTCTTCAAAAATTAAGTAATAGAATTAGCATATGATCCAGCAATTCCACCTCTCGGTATAGACCCGAAAGAATTAAAAGCAGGGTCTTAAAGAGCTATTTGTATACCTGTGTCCAGAGTGGCATTATTCCTAACAGCTGAAAGGCGGAAGCAGCCCAAGTGTCTGTCCCTCAGTGGGTGAGTGGATTAACCCCATGTGGTACACACATACAAGGGAATATTATTCCGCCTGAAAAAGGAAGGACATCTGACACATGCTACCACGTGGATAAATTTGAGGCCATCATGCTAAGTGAAATAAGCCAGACACAAAAGGACAAACACTGTATGATTCCACTTACATGAGGTACTTAGAATAGTCACACTCATAGAGACTGAAAGTAAAGGGGTGGCTGCCAAGGGCTGGGGGAATAGGGAAATGGAGTTTTACTTCTGGAAGGTGAATTCTGGAGATGGATGGTAGTGATGGTTCACACAATAACATGAAGGTACTTAATGCCACTGAACTGTACACTTAAAAATGGTTAAGACAGTAAATTTCAGGGGCGCCTGGGTGGTTCAGTCAGTTAGGCGTCCGACTCTTGATTTCGGCTCAGGTCGTGATCTCAGGGTGGTGAGACTGAGCCCTGCACTGGGCTCTGCGCTGGGCACGGAGCCTGCTTGAGATTCTCCCACTCCCTCTGCCCCTCCCTGCCTCTGCACACCCGCCCCCCAATGAGTGCACTCTCTAAAACTAAAAAAAAAAATTTTTTTAACTTAATACTTTAAAATTTAGTAAAATTTAAAAGTAAATTTTATGTGTATTTTACAACTTAAAAATTGGAAAAATAATTGTAACTGGTAGTAATAATTAATAATTTAAAATACTGGGGCACCTGGGTGGCTCAGTCATTAAGCATCTGCCTTTGGCTCGGGTCATGATCCCAGGGGCCTGGGATCGAGCCCCACCTCGGGCTCCCTGCTCACTGGGGAGCCTGCTTCTCCCTCTGCCTGCTGCTCCCCCTGCTTGTATACTCACTCTCTTTAAAGATAAAAATCTTTAAAAAATACTTTAAAATACTGATTACAAGTTCAAATACTATTTTATTACTATTTTTTTTTTTACTATTTTACTATTTTAAACTATTAACTATTTTACTATTTACTATTTTAAAGACTTGGTTCACAAAAATGCAAAAAACCTTATTAACAATTTTAAAATGATGATTATATTGGGGCACCTGGCTAGCTCACTTGATACAGCATGTGACTCTTCATCTTGAGGTTGTGAGTTCAAGGCCCATGTTGGGCATATAGATTACTTAAAAAAAATAAAAATAAAAGTAATGATTATATGTTGGAATAGTAGTTTAGATATATTAAGTTAAATAAAATTGATTATTAAAGATAACTTTGGCTGTTTCTTTTTTTTAACAAATGTGACTGACTCCTAGAAAATTTAAAATTAGCTATGTGGCTCATATTATATTTTCATTGGATAGTATTGCTCTAGAAGACAAACAATTTTGTTCTTCACACACAGCCCTTCAAATACTTGAGGTCTGGGTTGTTCCCTGAGAAACATCTTCGGAAGTGAAACACCTTTCACTCCTTCAGCCCCTTGTGATGTGAAATGATGTTCAGATGTCTTGAGCCCAGAGACCCTCCTCTAGCCAGGCTCTAGGTGGGCATGGCCCCCTTAGAGTAGGGCATCTAGAAATGGCCAGAGCCCCTTGGGGCTGGTCTGAGCCTTTTATCACCAGAGGACCTTGAGCAGATTTCAGCCATCAGCTGCAGTGAGTATCCCTGTGCTGTCCAATATGGTAGCCACTAGCCACATGTGGCCATTTAAAATTGCATCAAATTGAAAAATTCAATTCCTCTGACTTACCAGCTACCTTTCAAGCGCTTAAGAGCCACAAGTGGTACAATACGGGACATCACCAATAGAATACTTGCATCATCACAGAAAATTCTACTGGACAGTGCTGGTCTAAATCAAGACAAGGCCTCAGACCCCTAGCTGCCTTCTCTCTTGCCACCCCAGCTGAGAGCCCCCTTCCTCACGATCTTGAGCACTAGCCTAGCATTGCCCCTGCGGGAGCCCTCCGCTCTTGGTCACGTGGACTCAAATGGCTGACAAGGCCCACATTCGATCATACCCTAGGGCTAGCACACTGCGTGACAGAGAAGGCCTCACACAGCAAGAGTTTCAGCTCCTAGTGGGGAAATACTTGCTAAGAGCTTTTAGAGGTAGTAGGACAGTAAATGGTATGGGTTCTGGAGTCAAACAGAACTACATTCAAAACTCAACACCGCCACTCTTAGCTGTGTGACCTTGGGCAAGTTCCTTAATCTCTCAGAGCCTCTCCTCTCTCACGTATAACACAGGGAGGAAAACAGCTCATGTTGCTAAGCTGCCGTACTAGGGGACCCAATGAGATATACCTGTAAAGTGCTTAGCACATAGTAACTCCTTGCTAGTGATTGCTGAGGGAAATTGGTAGAATCTTGAGTTAAAGGGAGCTGAGAAGTTACAGAAGAGGACGGTGGGCTTGCGGGGAGAGGGAGTAAAAGCTGTCTTTTCCAAGGGGGTGGCCGTCTTCCCTCAGAGAGGCTAAGGCCCACAGAATTAGTGGTAGGACCTCAAGCCCTCTAGAGAAGTGAATAAAGACAGAATTTGCTAGGCCTGGATGGTGAGGGGGCACCCGTGCCAGGGGAGGGGGCAGCCAGGTATAAACCAAGCTCAGCTTCTTCTATCTCACTGCTGCCTGGGGCTTCACAGGGGCCCAGGCAAGCTGTCAGCTGGAAGAGGCCACTGGGTAATTGAGGCCTTGATTTCTCTAGTAAAATGTTTATGAAGCCCATAAACTCATGCCTTTATTGGCCAGGCTCATTCCCGGGGATGGATGTGGCTCTCTGAGGTGTAGTTAAAGCACCTGCTGAACTCAGGCACCCGAGGGCTCCTCTGGCCTCCACCCAGACCCACCAGGCAGAGTGACCCCTGGAGGGCAAGGAGGCCAGCCAAATCCCACCTCAAATGCTCTTTAAACTCCTCAAAGTACTTGTAAATGTCCTATCTCTAAACTTACATGGGAAGGAGGGAGGTGGTAGCAGAGAACCTTGAGTCCTGGGGATTTGCCACAACCCCCAAAGGGATCTTGGTCTTGTCCGCGGGGTTATCTGGCCCAGGCTCACCTTCCCCAGCACTCTGTCCCTGTCTCCTTACTAGCTCAGTCCCCACATTGCCCCTGACTTTCACTGTTAGGGAAGAACCACCACGTTGATTAGACATTGCCATTTGGGGTGGGGGAAAGCATGAACTTAGAAGACCTGCATTTACTTCTCTGAGCTTCCAAAGGGAAGTCTGAGAGTTGAATTCAGGTTCTGAATCCAAAGAGTATGTTTTTGGGGCCGGGGGCACTTCTGGGGTTGGGTGTTGGATGGGTGTGGGTGGACAGTGTCTGCTTACAAACAGCCCCAGAGGACTGCAATGTCTCACAGGCCATGCTCGGCTTTACTGATTCCTCTAGGCCTTTGCCTGGTGACCCTGCTCTGAGAAGCCTCTGGATCCCTTTGTCTGCCACCTCGCCTCCTCAAGCCCCTTACCCCCTGCCTCAGCCCCGAACCCCAGCCCCTCCCACTCCAACACCACCAGCTCACTACGCCCCCCCAGCCCCAATTCTAACACAAAAGGCAACTTTGTCTTTCAAGTCAGCAGCCATAAATCCACATCGCTCCCCTCCCTCCTGGCAGCCACCTCTGACAAATGGGGGCCTGGATGGGGAGAGGTAGGGAGCAGTGGGAGGCCAGCCTCAGCTTGGGAAAGTGCCTGCATCCAGCTGTTGGCCCGCTGTAGGGCTGGTGAGAGCATCGAACCTTTACGGGCCTGATCTTTGATTCCGAGGGACTGTAAGGCCCAAGGCACCGATGCAGGGGAGGCAATCTGGGCCTTCTCTGCACCTCTGCGCTGGGCGTTTACAACCCAAGGAGAATAAAATCTCTCAAAGTCCTGCTTGTAATGATTCTGCCCATAATTTGGGGGCTCCAGTTCTTCCTCCAGATCAAGCCATGAGCTCCTCCTCTGCACCCTCGAGTGGGGGAGAGTGTGCTGAGGGACACTCAGCGCAACTGCCTTACGTGGCCTGGGGGATGTGCCACTGGGCAGGGGTGCGGTGGTGGCCCCTTATACCTCCGGGGCTCAGGGAGCTTATGTGACACAGCCGGTGACTGATGTTAAGCACGCATTTGAACTTGGAGCGGTCTAGCTCCATGGCCGGTGCTCTATCCCTGCGTCAAGACTGGGGTGAGACAGGGTGGGCGCACGTATTCCAATGCTGGTCAGACAGGACTGAGGATACCTGCATACACTCTCACAGAGAAACACAGCATCCTAGACCCTGAAGAGCACCATGTGGACTCAAGGTCAGAGACATCCCACAGCATAGCAGGCTGCACCCAGGAAGGCACTCCCCCAGGGCTTGGAGGCAGGTTTCCCCGAGTGTAACTAATGCAGAGAAGCCCCATGATAAGACGGTGTTATCGCCCCACTAACGCTCCCTGAGCCCACACTTTTCCTAAGTTCTATGAACACAAGTGTATCAATAACCTGGATGCTCGGCCCAGGATAGCTCTTCCCTGAGCATTTCCAAATCAGCAATCCAGGACACCCAGCGGCAGGGAATGGAGAGGGTGGGGCCTGCAGGGCTACTCCCGTTGTCCGATGGGCCTTATAAAATAGAGGAGTAATCTATTTTCCTGGTTTGGGGCGGGAGGGCAAAGCACTGCGAAATACCAGTAGCTTCTGTGGGGTGAATGGCAGGGAGGAGGAAGTGCTCGAGGGGTAGTTGTGAGCCAGACTCAGTTCTTTTCGCAACTGGATGTATGATCTTGATAAAACCAAAGCCCCTCGCTGGGCCTGTTTCCTTCTCTGTAAAATGAGGGAGTTGAGGGGCGCCTGGGTGGCTCAGTTGTTCGTTAAGCGTCTGCCTTCGGCTCAGGTCATGATCCCGGGGTCCTGGGATCGAGCCCCGCATCTGGCTCCTTCCGCAGGAAGCCTGCTTCTCCCTCTCCCCCTCCCCCTGCTTGTGTTCCCTCTCTCGCTGTGTCTCTCTCTGTCGAAAAATAAATAAAGAATCTTTAAAATGAGGGAGTTGAGTTGGACAAGTTGTAAAGGCTCCTCCAGTGTCAGCCTTTGAGGTACATTTGCTTCCAAGCACGCCAGCCAGGGGTACAGGGTCAGGGGCTGGGGGCCGACTGGGGAATCCCTCTCTGCCTCAGACTTGAGAATGTCCAGGCCCAGCAGAGCCCCTTTCCACAGACTGCACGTCTCTGCCCGTGTCAGGGTCACCAATCTTCCTTGTGTAAACCTGCCCAGGCCCACAACATCCTTAACTTCCCGTCGTTCTGGTCAAGACACCGGATCTGTCTCACCTCCCGGAAGGGCGGCTGGTTAGGCGGCCCAGGCTGGAGCTATTAAGTAAATTGCTTTCACATGACCATGAGGACAACTCAACAAAAACAGATACTTCCCCCAAATTTCCAGAGTCATATATTAGGATTTGTAGGGACTAATACTTGCAGGGGTCAGGTAATGGACAGGGGACCTGGGATCATGCCTGCTTCTGTCACAGACACCCTATGTGGCCTTTCAGTTCCAACTTTGGTTTCCCCATCTGTAAAATGGAAGTGGGGCAGGATAGACAAGACCATCTCTAAGTTCCATAGCAACATTAAGATTCTAGGATAACACTGGGTAAAGTGGTCCCCTCTGCATCCAAGAAAGGACCCTCGCCTATTCTCAAACCTTGATCCGATGCTGCTTTTCTGCTTCACAGCTCTACAGAATCTCTGGTGGCTCAACACCAAACCACAGTAGATTAAGGCCTGCTGGTGCCCCACCCCAACAATATTCCAGAATAAGCCTTATCTGTTTGGGGGAAGAGGGAGTATATTCCATAAGAGGATTATAGAGTTTCTTGGTTGGTATGGGGCTGCCAACTCTTGGAAATAGACTTATTTGCCCTCTAGTTGTCAGAGGTCTCCCAAAGCCCTGAGAACCATCTTCCATAGAAGGTTTCAAAAGCTTTCCCATAAATTCAAAGGAGTCACCACACCCACCCCTAACCTCTCCCTCTCCCTCTCTTATTGATCATCATGCACTCGCTGCCCAAGCTATAAACAAACCAAAGGGTCACTGCCCCATCCTTCTCCCTGTCCCCCAACTGGTCCCCAAATCCTGGTGTGTTGTCTCGTTTGCATGCCATTGCCTTGACTTAGGCTCTTATTACTTTCCCCTCTCCAGCCTTCCCACTTGCAGTCCTCTCTCTCTCTTCCCCCATCCCAAAGCCGTAAGTATCTTTCTAACCATCCAATATGATCATTAAACACCTTTGGTGGTTCTCCATTGCCTTGAATCAAAGCACTCTCCTTGGGATGGCATTCAAGGTCTTCATTATTAGATCCTGTTTCATCTTCCTAGCCTCAAAAGCCAGCCAATTCTGCCTTCATGTGGTTTGTACTCAGACCATGTGAGACAGGTTTGCCTTTCTGGACATATTATAGATGCTTACACTTCTATTTCTTTACTTCTGCTGTCCCCTGTGCCTGGAACATTTTGCTCCTTTCTCTAGCAGCACCCCATCCTCCACATCTCCCAAGGAGGCAGAATTGTGCCTCTCTCCTTGTCCTTATCTGTATTAGAGTCCATTGTTCACACATAATCTACCTTCTAGCCTGAGTACCTTACTGGCAGGGAACAGTCTACCTTGAGTACCTAGAACAAACACTAGGTAAATAATAATTGCTCATAAATTGTTTCCTGAATGCTGACTTTAAAGGTCATATGGTTTGGGGGGGCCCTTCCCCAACATCCTCTCTTCCATGCAAGTCCCCACCCCACCACAATTCAATGTCTGGGGCAGGTAACTCCTCTACCGGAGTCTCAACTTCTGCAATGAAAATGAAGCAGTTAGATTGGGCCACCGTTCTCACACTTGGTTGTGTAGCAGAATAACTTAGGAGGCCGGCTAACAGTGCAGATTTCTGGACTCCACTGCCAGAGGTTCAGAGCCTTTGGTCAGGCGCGATGCTCAGGAATCTGTATCTCTATTAAAGCTCACCAGGGTGTCTCAAATGCACAGCCCGGATTGGGAATCCCTGGTCTGGCAGGTTCTTGAGAATCTGATCTTCCCTAAGGCTCCAGCATCCCATAAGAGCAGATTCTCAGCACAGCCTGCACCCCCTCCCCCCCCACCCCAAGCTTTGCTCGAGGCGGGCTGGTCCAGGCGGTGTGGACTGCGATGCCACGAGGCGCAGAGTGGGCGGCGGGCGGGCAGACCAGCGTGCGGGGGCCCCGGCACCGTCCCCGGGACGGCGGGCGGGGTCAGCGCCCCGAGCCTGGGGCCCTGAGAGCCGCTCTCTATGCGGCAGGAGTAAGTGGGACCATCTGCTCCTCTCCTCGGAGGTCAGCGCTTTGTGTCAAGCTCCCATCCCCCTCGCTCCTCCCCCGTCCCCCACTCCGTCCCCCCCCCCACCCCGTGCCCTCTGACTCCCGGGACTCGAAAGAAAGAAGCCCTCGAGGTCGTGATGAAAGTGGCAGTGTGATGGGGAGCGACCGCGGCCGCCGAGCTCGGGGCGCGGGCAGCCCCGGCCGGCGGCGGCGGGGAGCGCGGGCGGCGGGCGCAGGCCGGCCCGGGAGGAGCGCGGAGTCCCGCGCGCAGCGGCCCGGGGCCGGGCGGGCGGGCGGCTCCCGAGGGAGGCAGCGCCGGTTCCCACAGCCGGCCGGGCCGCCGGGCCCCTTTGAAGTGGCCGCAGCTGCACACCCCGACCCGCCGCTAATCCCCGCGGGGCGGGCGCCCTCGCCCCCCCGCATAGCGGTAGTGTCCGCGCTGAATGGCGCTGGCTAATTACCTCGCTCGCACCGCCGCGGGTGAATGAGAGAATCCGGCATTGTGCGCGGCGAATGGAGAAAATAAGACAGCCATTGTCCTCACACGCCAAACGAGGGTTTGATGTCGCTGGGGCGAGCGAGGCACCATTTCCCGCCGCTCCCTCCCCCCGGCGGCGCAAATTCCCCAGCTGGGCCCAGCCCCCGCGGCCCGGGGAAACTGAGGAAGCCCTGCGGGCGCAACCGCCCCGGGCTCCCTCCGGCCCCACCACCAGCGCCTCACCTGCCTTCTGTACCCGCAGGTTCTTCGGGCGCCGTCCTCGGCTCCGAAAACCAGGCTGCGCCCTGCGCTCACCAGCCTGATTAGATGTCGTTAGGAACACGTGAGACAATTGGCAAGGGAGCCGCAGTTTCCGCGGGTGGGTGCCCAGCTGTGTGCCACCAACCCACAGGCCTGGGGGAAGTTCGGGGGATGGCTGGGAGAGATGAGTACAGAAGGCCGAGGAGGAAGACCCGGGAATGAAGGGGAAGTGAGATGAGCTGTGGGGAGCCTGGACTGATGGGGGGACTGGCCTCCTCAGGGAGGAAGAGGGAAATGGTTGGAAAAGGGAGGTCTGAATTATAGAGGGTCAGGATGGGGTGCCCCAAGCACTGAGGCCACTGTTCTGATCCAGGGAGAGTGGTGGGCTGATGGGTAAGACTGCAGCTCAGCATCAGAAACCCTACTTGCCCCGGGGAATCTCCCCACACCTTTTAAGCCTAAGGATATAAGATAGCTCAGCTTAGAAATCAGAACGAAAGGAAATCACTGTGCAGATGGACAAGCTGATGAGCACACCCTTTATGCATTCAATAGATTCTGTGGGCTATACCAGGCTACCTTCTCCATCACCACCAAATAAGGTGTTGTGTGTGTGTGTGTGTGTGTGTGTGTGTTTTAAGGGGAAGGAGCAGGAGATTACATCCTTCGACATCAGGAAAGGTCTTATCTTTCTATCCCTGAGCCCTTAGCTCAGAGGCACGTAGGTAGAGGATAGATGCTCTTTGAGATCTGTTGATTTGAGAACTGAGCTACTTTAATATCCTTTTCCTGGAAGCACACACTTCCTAATCCCTTCTGATGGGCTCTTTGACTCTTTCTGCCTAAAGGAAGAATGTTATACGCATGTTCCAATGCCCTATCAGGCTTATCAAATGATAAAAGGGTCTGGTCTGTGGCTCTGATCCACAGTAGACTGTTGGGCTGCACCTGTAGCCCTTAGTTAGCACCACTGATTGGATGCATATCGTAGAGCTCTTTCTGAGGCTGCAATCTTTTCTAATGTTTGAGTGACCACAACTGGATTATAAACCCGTTATAGGCAACCCATAGCCAGACTCTTATAAACAGGACCAACCATCTACCTACCCGTTCACCCATTTATTTGAGAATAAAATTAAAGAATGGAAAACACTTGTTGAGCCAAAATTCTGCCTTGCTCTGACTGCCCAACCATAATTAATGGTAACAAGCACTAGCTGTTAACAGTGATACAGGAAAAGCATGCTTTTAAAGGAGAGGAAATTCTAGGTATAGCTCACTGTTTTTCTGACTCAATCCTGAATCAAGGTTTACTCTAACTGGTTCTACCCTCAGATGTGGTCATAATATTTTTCTTTATAATTCTCCTAAATCTTTATATCTTAGAGTCTCTCTCTTTTTTTTGCCTAAGGCTCGAGAACCTTAAGATTGCTAGGCATCACAGCACCTGCTGCTGGTGAACTACTCCCTGCTTCAGCCAATCTGCCTAGTTAGTTGATCTGCCTAGTTAATTGGTTTAGAGAACAATTAACTGCCTAGTTGATTGGTTTAGAGAACAACAAAACAAAAAGATAAAGCAGAGCTGCTGTGGATGGGGTAAATGTGGGAGGCCTGAAAGCCTCTCCAATCTGGTCTCCCTCTTTCCCCATCTCCAGCCCCTGTGCCCCCTCCACAGACACAGGGACTCTAAGGAATGATGCTTCAAGTTCCCTGATCTAGAGGGAAAAAGGATTTATCCAAGGAAACAAAAGATAGTTAGTAGCAGTTAACTAACTGGAATTAAAAACTTGAAAGAAAAAAAAAGTAGCAGATCAAAGATCATTCTAATGCTATACAGGCCTCCAGCTTCATTTCAAAAGACTGAAATGACCATTCAAACAGAAACTACAAATATAATTATTACTATATGTGTGCCTTTATGGTTTGCCCAGATTTCAGTCAGAGTGCCTGAATGTCTAATCCCCAGATAAATTATACTTTGGAAAACGATCCACTATTCGGAAACCAAGAGGAGCCTCCAGGCCCAAATTAGAGACTCAATACTTTTAACAGAAAAAGTGCTTTTAAAAGACGCCTATTTCTCTTAATATCTCTTCTTTCCCCAAACTGAACACCATAAGCAGGTTTTAAAAATGCTCCGTGGGTGAGAATTCCGACAGAAAGATAATGAGTATAATAATGATAGTGGGCTTTTCCCGCCTTATCCATTTCCCCAGCAACATGTGAATATTCACGGGAGGCTTTGTTATCATGGTTATGACTTTTTAAGATAACAGGAAGGCTGGCACGTACACGCAGGGATAGCGCTTGCAAAAGGGATCACAGGTAGCTGGAGGGCAGAGGGATGCTTGTTAGCATGGAAATGGGCCTGGCCTGGTAGCTCTTTTGGGGGTGAGGCCACTGTTCTGGCATTCTGGGACTTTCTCCAGCTTGCCTGGGAGGATGTCCCACCCCAAGGTGACTGAGTACCGGTAGCCACCTCTCCTGTGGTGGCAAGACCGAGGTCTGAACTTGTCAGGCCAAGCCCTTCCCACTCAGCCCTAAGGAGTAGCACCTGCAGCTCAGCCCAATCCCTCCCCTCCCTGAGGTGGCCATTCTTGGAAGTAGGATGTTTCAAGGAAGGGAACAGAATAGGGAGAGAGGGGAGCCCTTTAAGACCAGAAGAGGCTGGGATGGGAGACACAGGGTACAGTTAGATGCAGGACCACTCTCTGCTCCTGACAGTAGGGACTCAGAAGGTAGCTGATGAGAATGGTGTAGGGAAAACCACACCTGCAGGCCCTTGAGGAATAATTTCTGACTTAACGTTGCCCTTCTCCAACCCAGGCTGTGGAGCCCCAGAGGATAAGTAACCCCCAGCAGGCAAGAGGTATTCCTAGCCTCCCACTTCATGTACCCACAGCTCCCCATTCTTTCACCAACTCCAGGCCAAGCACTGTGCCCAGCACTGAGGATGCACAGAGGAGCTAGCCCCTCGCTTCAAAGAGGGACAAGCTACATACTCATTGTCCCAGAAAGGACCGTGTCCCCGGACTTGCCCCATCCCCAAAAAACAAAGCTGGGCATACAGCCCCATGAATGCTTCTTTAATTGATGTAATAAAAACTATATCGTTTTATTTCAGGAAAGCCTTGATCCCATCAACGTTACACTTACCGGCTTGCTTGCAATGACCTTGATTTTTGTCACAGTTTGATGGGAAAATGACTGATTTGAGAAGCAAAACCAGAAACACAGGAGAGCAGGAATATCAAATAGGCTCAATCGTCAGACTCATTCTAGATGATATTACTGGTGATCTGACATAATGGAATCAAGAATATTCTAATCCAATCTGCAAAGGAGACTAAATTAGGGCTTCTCTGAGGTGCTTGAGGTTTGAAATACAATTTTAAGAGACCTCAAAAAATTAGGGTGAAAGGACATTATTGCAGAAAGAAGGGGACATTCCAGATAAGCCAGGATGTAAGGGGAAAAACAATAACCCAAAAGGGGGGGGGTGAGGAAAAAAAACAAACCAGATGAGATGTGAAGATAGCAGAAAAAGATCCGAGAATTTTGTCACGAACCAAAGACTGGATTTCAATTCCCTAAGATCCTGGCTCTGAGTTAGAGCCCAAATCCCATTTTGCCAATCAGCATGTTGGAAAGCACACCAGACCCCTTCGGTCCCAGCTCTGTACATCCAGGACTTGGGGGCAAGTCCCTCTCTTCAGGGCCTGTTCCCACAGCAGGGATATGAGAAACATGGGCAGGAGGCTGAGGAACAGGGGAAAGTAGGGTGGGGGTCAATGAGCAAAGCCTGGAGAGCTCCTCCATTCCCCATTCCTGTCTGCCCTGGGGTGAGAATACCCCCAAGCACTGTCAGGGTGCCAAGCACCCATCCTGGTGTTCAAGTCTACCCTTCCATAAAGGCTCTGGGACCCTCTCTGCTTCCCTTCTCTCCTAGAGCTGGCCTGCTTAAAGATTTGCCCACAAACTTGGGTCTAGCTCTAGCCCGGGGTCTAGCTCTAGTCCCCGGCCTACACCCCAAGCCAAAGGGGAGGGGTGGGGGGGGACCTCCAGCCCTCAGCTCTCCCGCTCCACCTTCGTGCCCCAGACCAGTTCCAGGCTCCAGGTTGGTAGGGGCGAGTTCCCAAGTTCCCGGGTAAAACGTCCCTTCCCACCCTGGCCAGGGCAGCCCGGGGCGGGGGGGGGGCGTGGGTAGTGGCACCGAGTCCAGGAAGCGAGAACACGCACACACGTCCTCCCTCACACCCACACAGACACGTCGGGCACGGTGCCTCGGCAGCCAGCGACTGCGCGGCGCGGGGTTAATTGAATGCACATTGATTCTGCCGCCCGCCTGGCACGCCAGGCCCGGCCGGGGCGCGAGAGGCTGCAGCGCTCAGTCCCCGGGGTGGGTCGTGCCTCCGCCCGCGGCCGCTCGCGTGACACCTCGCTCGGCCCGGGGCGGGGAGCCGCTCCCTGCGCGCCGCCGGGCTTCGCGGGCGGCCGGGCTCCCGCTGCGCGCGCCTCCGGAAGGCCGCAGGGCCGGCCCGCAGTCCGGGGACTTGAGCGAGCCGCGTGCACCGCCGGCCGGCAGCGCGGGGGAGCAAAGGCGATGAGAACGACCCGGGAGCTTTTCTGCCAAACTTTGATCCTGACATTTAAAAAAGGAGGGGGCCGAGCCCAGCGCGCCAGGAGAGCCGGAGAGAGAGGGAGATGGAGGAGAGAGCTGGAGCGAGCCTGGAGAGGGGCGCGGAGGGGAAGGGTTGGGAGGAGGGACGCTGTGCAAGACAAAATCGAGTTGGTGTCTTCGAACCTTACAAGTGAGAAGGGACTTGAGGAATCTTTTAATCTGGTGCTTTTCACACTACCTCCACCTATGAGGAAACTGAGGCCACGGTGAACTGACGGGTCCAAAGTCACACAGGGGTGAGCTGAACATTTACACTGTAAAAGCTAGAGGTGGGCTCCCAGGAGGGCGCAGAAGTAAGTATGATGGTGTCTGAGTCAATCCAAGACCCTCAGTAGTGGTGTGGTCGCAGGAGGTGTCCTCTCCAAGCCAGTCCAAACCAGGCACCTCCAGTAGGGCCCTGGCTTCTGGTCTCTCCCTCCCTCCCAGCTTCCTGCCCTGCTGACACCAAAGCCCACTAAAGCCCCAATAAAGGGTGCCTCCTTTGGTGGCTAGGGGGTGGACGGTAGGCCCCAACACCCCACAAATGCCTGGATCCTACTCATTCTCTCTCCTTCAAAGACCAGGCAGGGCAGTGCTCCCTCCCATTTCCCACAAAGACAAACTGAGGCCCAGCAACTTTAAGGGGGCGGGCAGAAAGCTTGAACCCAGAGTGGATCCTCAGTGCAAGTCCATCTGCATCTTGCAATGACTACTGCTCCTTGAGAGTGTCAAGAGCAAGTAGAGTTTTATTACAGGTGGGGTCTGGGGATACATTCCAGGTTGTCCTTGATTTCTCCCCACAGAACTGTGCAGAGGCTTTGCACACACAATCCCAGGTGGGAAGGGGCTACGTTGGGAGGGGGGACATGGAGGCATACCCATGGCAGGCAGGGCCACAGGCCAGAGCACATGCCCGAGGAGTTATCAGCCTCCTCAAACCAAGAGCCTTCAGGCTGGGCAGGGGGGGCAGGAACCAGGGCTCACAGCAGAGGTCAGGTTGCCAGGGAGCAACTATGAGGAAGCACTGAGCACCCAGGGCTGCTGCTGGATCCCAAAGGATGGGTTTTGTGCTTCCCAGAAGTACAGGTCCCCTGTTTCTGGCTGCCACCCCAAGACCCAGCGCCCACCCTGATCCAAGGACCCCAGCAAGAACTGGGGCTCCCCTCCCCTTGCCAGTAAGGCCCCCTGCACCCTTCTAGCAGGCACAGCCTGCCCCTCCCTGCTGTGCTGCTCAGGTTACCAAGAAGCCTGCTGCTGTGAAGCCTGCCATCCAACCCATTGTTCAGTGGGGCCTGGAGGGCAGGGGCCCCAACGCAGACCCCTCCTCCAGGTTGGGGTGGGGGCGGATTCTCCCAGCCACCACAGCAGGCAGGGACTGCAGCCTTGGGTTGCGGGAGAGAGGCATCCAACTCCAGGAGGCCTTAGGCCACCTTGCCCAGGCAAGGGGACAGAGCAAGGACAATTAGCAGCCTGGTTCCTGTAGGCTGATTATGGCTCTTCTCTACCCCTCCCCTCCACCCCCTGCAACAGGACCCCTGGGGAGAAGGATCCTTCTCTAGCCACACCAGTTCCTCTCCTGTGATTTGTTCTGAATTTTCAAACAAAGAGTAATTATGACAGATGTGGAGCAATCAGCGTCATTATGCGGAAACAAGAAAGGGAAAGGGAGCTGAGGGGGCCCCACGGGGGAGGGGAGCCTGTCTTTCCTCCTAGGGAAGAAGCAACTCCCACCTCCCCTGCCAGCAGCCCCAGCACCCTCTCAACTTCCTTTCCTGCCGGGAACCTGTATCCTGCGCTCCAGGCCGGCCAAGCCTTCTCTATGCAGAGCCTCCCAGCCTAACTGGCCCTCCACATCGTGGGCCTCCAGCAGTGGCTCTCAGGGTTCAAGGCTCTGCTCCCGACACTCCTCATCTCCACCCTGTACGTGCCAAGGCACCCAGCTATGTTTCTGAGGCATTAATTCTGAATAAGTTCTCACGGGACTCTAGCCCCCTCTGAAGACCCTCAGGCCATTAAACTTTGGGTCAGGCAGACCTGGGTTTAAATCCCAGCTTCCCTACTTATACTGTGTGCCCTTGGGCAAGTTAATTAACCATTCTGGGCTTCTGTTTACTCATCTGTAAAATAGGGCTAGTAATACCTCTTAATGGAAATGTTGTGGGAATTAAGTAAATTAACACATCAAGAGCTTAGGATAGTGCAGCCCCATATTGCTAGGAAGACTTCTACTAGTTAGTTCAGTTCAAGTGCCAGCACATAGGTAGCCCTCAAATCACAAGGCTCAGCATCCAATGGGCTTTGGAAACTTGGAGGCCCTCTGCAATATGCCGTGGATGTCAGGAGCCCACACTCAGCGTTTGCTGGCCAACACTCACGTCCAGGCCCACAACCACAGATGAAGCCTGGGGCAGGGCAGGGCACAAGAAAAACAGAAATATATGTATATGTGTCCCAGCTTCCCCCTTGGTGTGGGGAGCGCATAAAAAGATCCCTCCCTTCTCCAGCCAGAGAGGCCCCAGGCAGGTGAGAGGTGTGACGCGCCCCAGAGGCTCTCTTACCTGCCCAGGCTGGAGAACTAGCCACGTCCTTGGGCAGGTTACCTACTTGGGGACTCAGTTTTCAAGTCTGTAAAATGAGAAGCTTGGACCAGATGAGCTTCAAAGTTCACCCCTCCGCTCTGGACGCCTGTGGTCCCGCTGGAGGTTGGGAAGCCCTTCAAGGTCCCAGGCGGGGATTTGAGGGTTTTTTTTGCTGCAGCCTGCAACTCAGTGAAAGAGGAAGGACTCAGTTTTCTCTCTCTCTCTCTCTCTCTCTCTCTCTCTCTCTCTCTCTCTCTCTCGGTGGTCTGCCCCTCCTCTCCATTTAGGTGG
Organism: Callorhinus ursinus; assembly: GCF_003265705.2. Classification (NCBI taxonomy): domain Eukaryota; kingdom Metazoa; phylum Chordata; class Mammalia; order Carnivora; family Otariidae; genus Callorhinus; species Callorhinus ursinus. The sequence continues at coordinate 30,346,577 of NW_027397087.1, forward strand.
TCTGGTCTCTGTCTGCCCACCCTAAGGCCCTGGAGCCTCTCGCTGGTCCCCCCCTCACATTCCAATGGCCTTGGGGCAGCAGCCAGACCAGAAAGTCCAGTTCCTGCCCATTATCACTGCTTGCATCTGTACTGCAACCCAACACCAGCATTCCAGAGAGCGGCCTGGGGCTGCCCCCACCACCCACCGTGGTCAGTGTCCAGGCTCAGAGACAGGCCCCAAGCAAGGGTCAGTGTTCTCAGATTCCTCCCAGGGAAGGTCTGCCCCCAGGGGGCTCCGGCTTGCCGGGGAGGCCACGGACCATTTCGTGGGGGTCATCTTTGACCCTCACCTCTCTATCTCTTTGCTCCGTGCCCAGGCCTGAGCTCACCTACTTTTGCTCCTCAGAGGGCTCTCTCTCCCCCAGCACAGCAGAAGATGGTGGGCACAGGAGTTGCCACAATTGGAGAAACAGGCAGGAGGAAGGACAGAACAGTAGAGAGAGGAGCTGGAGAAAGGACAGGGCAGGAGAAACAAGGGCTGAGGGCAATAAAGACAAAGATGGTAAGCATGGCCTCATAAGAAGGCAGGGGTGGAGGGCAGTTTGTGGGAGAGTGTCAAAGGAACCAAGATCCAGAGATAAGATAGAGAAAAGTGGGTGGGAGAAGCTGGGATGTGAACCCTTTGTATCAAATTTTTCTCCCCCTGCCTGAATCGGGTGGCTGGCTGGCTGGCTGGCTGGTAGCCCATACTCCCCACTCCCTCCATCTCCCTGGGGTCTGGCCAGGAGCTCCTCCTGCCTGCCCCTCTTCAGGCCTTTGGTCAACCCCTGCCTTTCCACCTTCACTGGTCCCAATAGCACGGGTCCAGGCACCCCTCCTCAGGAAGCCACTGGGACTGTTCCCATCTGTCTTCTGTCCTAACCTTATATTTGAGGGCAGTCACCAGAGTTGGATTAGCATTTCTTGGAGCAGGGTGAAACAAAGTTGGCGGCAGCGGGAGCAAGCTCAGAAATCAAAGAGTGATCTTTTGTTGGGGTATGGAACAGCATAGGCCAGCGGGCTTGGATTACAGTCCGATTGTTGGCACCCGCCTAATAAATAAGAATATGGCGTTGACTCCCAAGGTGCTCTGGCCATGACCACATGGCCATGAGGTAAGCCCCCACCCTCCACCAAGGACCTAGGGCTTGTCTCCCTCTTCTCTTGCTTCAGTGGGCTGGGCATCACTCCTTGTAGGACCTAAACATCCTCTACCACTGCCTCTTGCCCTGTGCCTGTTCTGTCCACTCTAGCCTTGCAGTCTGGCCACAATGGCAAGGGAAGCCCTTGGAGAAGAGATGGGCCCCAATCCTGGGCCCCATACACCTCCTTCAGGCACACACCTGTATGCTTAGGTCCCCACACAGGTCCACGTGGCAGCACACACACACGACCGGTCTCTACATTCCTGGGTGCAACAAGGCTATGGCCAGAGAATCTTAGGGCTCCCTAGGTGATTTACACAAGACAGACATTCTTGGAATCACTTGGTCCAGTTTAAACAAAGACAGCAGTGAGCTGTTTGGTTTTCCATCCTGGGTGCCCTTCTGTTCCATTCTACTTTTTTGAAGCCTGTGTAGAACAGCCTTCAAGCTGCTCTGAAAAGTCTCTCTCTCTCTGACACACACACACACACACACACACACACACACACACACACACACACACACTCAGGCAGGGACTCTGGAGAGGAGAGGGAAAGCCAATACAAGAAAGCCAGGAGTGAAAAAGTCCTTTCTCCCTGGGGGTGGGGCGGGGACAGGGGGTTAAGGGGGGCTGGGGGCCTGTTTCATTTGCAGGCTGCAAATGCCTCTCCTATTCACGGGCCCACATTCCCAGCCAAGGCGCCCGGCCACGGACAATGCCGGGAACAGGAACAGAGGAGATTTGCACATTGTGTTCAAGGGGCCAGCTGGCTGCCTGCGACAGCGGAGCCAAGGTGTGGGAACCAGAAGCATTCGACTTCCACATTCAAGTCCTGCGGGTGGGGGCGAGTGGGGCCCTCCCCCCTCAGCTGGGGCCAGTGTGGCTAGGGACAGGGGCCTCATCCAGCCAGGAAATAAAGTCCAAGGCAGGAGACCCCGAGACCCAGGCCTGAAGGGAACCAAGCACTTTGGTCTCCACTTCCCACCCCATCTGGCGAGAAAGAGTCTCAGTTCCTCCGGAGATAAACACGCAGCGGCAGCCACCCCACGATCGTGCCCTGAGTGTGCTATATTCCCCTGCCGATCCGCCCTGCTCACAAGCTTCTGTTCCTTGGAGCTATGCTATCAATTACAAAGCCAGGAGAGACACAGAGAGAGAGAGAAAGCAAAAGCGAAGCAGCAAGAGAAACAAGAGAGAGGGAGCTTTGCACCCGGAGGGCCACATGTTCATTTAGTTTTTACCAAGCTCCACAGGCAGGGGACGTGGGAAATACAAAAGAGAAGCCCTTTAGGAGCTTAAAATCTAGTTGAGGAGACAGATGGACTATCCAGCCACAAAACAGTTACTTAACAATGTAAGCAGCCATCACTGAGAGGAAGGTTGAGCCTGAATGCCACAGACCGCAAATACTCCCCGCTGTAGGAGGGGGAGAAGAAATTACTGTAAGCTGAGTGGTCTTCGGGGAGGGATCGGCTAAGGGATAACCAGGGGTAAGAAGAGACTGGGAAAAGGCCCAGCAAAGACAAGCATGTCCCAAGGACCGGCTGGCTGGCAAGCAAGCCTTCACACCTTAGAGCAGAGAAGACCCTGAGCCCAAGCACCCAGTTTTACAATGAGGAAGGCAGACCCTAGAGAGGGTGAGTGACTTGCCCAGAGCCACACAGGCCCCCTGGTGTCCGGGCAAGGGCCCTCCCATCATACCTCACAGCTGCTCAGGAATGTCAGAGGAGCGGGGGCGGGGCCGGGGGCGGGGGGTATCGATCCGCACGTAAAAAGGGCCTGACCCTCCCCCATTTGCACCTGACTCTGGCATACGTACAGGTGGGCTGCCAGCAAGGAGAGCCGGCCTCCGCACACTGCCAGTGACATTTCCGCTGCGACACCTGCTTCCTGCTCTACCCGGTAGGCAGATGTGTGTGTCTGAGAGGCAGTGGGGAGGCTTCCTCAGGGCTACTTCAGCTGCGCTGTCCTTCAAGGAGGAGAGAAAAGCTTGGGCTCCATACACCAGGCCTGAGTGTCCAACCTCCAGGTGACATAGGCCTCTGGGGTTCCCAGCCCCTGTGCCAGGAACCACTTCCCTCCACAGCCCACTGCCCTACCCCAAAACACTCTGCGGTCCCCTCAATACACTGAGCCTCCCCCCTCCACAAACTGTTCTCCCCATTAGCTCCAGCCCATGGTTCTCTCGTCACCCCCTCCGACCTGGTTCCACAGATCTGTGCCCAGACCCTGATCCCAGATCCACACAACTATGGATCTTGCTGCTGGGTTCCTGCGTAGCTGGTTAAACCGCTTTCCCTCAGATGGGAATCGGATTTTAGAAGTGGGTACCTGAGGGCCTGAGAGGTAAGTGGAGGCAGCAGGAGACCCCCTCTTGCCACACCAGCCCACAGCCTCTTTCTAGGAGTCTGGACTCACCAGGGGCCTTCCTGGAATCACCACAAGAGGAGCTTAGAACTCCGCATTTCTCAGAATAAGAATGTTAATATTTAAGGAACACTTTCTACAGGCCCTGCACTGTGCTAAGTTCTTTACCCAGACCATCACAGGTAATCCTTACAACGTTCTTTGTGGGTAAGTACTATTTCCCCCATTTTGAAGACTCTGAGAGGTTAAGGGGTGCCCGGCTGGCTCAGTTGGTAGAGCATGCAACTCTGGATCTTGGGGTCATGAGTTTGAGCCCCATGTTGGGTATAGAGATTACTAAAAAATAAGTAAACTTGGGCTGCCTGGGTGGGTCAGTTGGCTAAGCATCTGCCTTGGGCTCAGCTCATGATCTCAGGGTCCTGGGATAGAGCCCCACTTTGGGTTCCCTGTTCAGTGGAGAGCCTGCTTCTCCCTCTCCCTCTGCTCCTCCCCCTGCTTGTACTATCTCTCTCTCTGTCAAATAAAGGAATAAAAAACCTTTAAAAAAAAGGAAATTAAAAAAAAATAAGTGAAGTGTAAACAACTTGCATTGGAATTTAAAAAGATAAAAAATATATTATATATATAAAATGAAGACTCCAAACGGGTAAGCGACTTGCCCAAGTCCATCCAGTGGGGGTATATTTGCTTCTGCAGTCCTCTCTCACAACCACCGCGGGGCCCACCCCATTGGGACAGCCCCAGGCTGGGAGGGAGGCGATCCTGGCTCTTTGAGAACCTGGCCACCATCTAGATAGGCTGAACCTCATCCTAAATTAGTGGTCACTACCTAGCACTGACAATACTGCTTAATGATCATTTTCCAGAGGTCAAGCCCCGTGCCAGGTTTTTACACCCCAATCACCTCATTTCTTCCTCCAACAGCCCTCATAGGCTGATGGAGTTATGACCATTTTTTCAGATGAGGGCACAAAGACTCAAGAGGATTAGTAACTCATCGGTGAGTGGCAGAGCCGGGGTTCAAACCCATGTAGGTTTGGTCCTGCGCCCACATTCTACCAACTTCCTCGTGCTGCCCACAGACCCCCATACCAGCGATCATGGATGGCCTGGGGGTGGGCTCTGCTCTAGCACCTGTGGACCAGCAGCAGCAATCAGCATCGTGAGACATGCAGGACCTCAGGCTTTGGCCTAGACCTACTGATTCAAAACATGAATTTGACCAGTTTCCCCAGGTACCTCATGGGCACAGTAGAATTGGAGAAGTCCGGCTCTAGATCACATAGATCTTTGCTCCGATTCTCCAAGGGGCCTGAGACCAGGAAGTGAAGGGCAGGGACTGAGGGCATCTGCCTGAGGGGACTTAGGGGTGGGTCCCCCAATCATCCCCCCTCCTTGTATCTAGCCCATTTTTTAAAAAAGATTTCATTTTGGGGGCGCCTGAGTGGCTCAGTCGGTTAAATGTCCCTCTCTTGATTTCAGCTCAGGTCATGATCTCAGGGTTGTGAGACTGAGCCCAGTGTGGAGCTCGCTTAGGATTCTCTCTCTCAGGGGCCCTGGGTGGCACAGTCGGTTGAGCATCCGACTCTTGGTTTAGGCTCAGGTGTTGAGATCAAGCCCCACATCAGGCTCAACTCCAAGTCTGCTTGAGTTTCTCTCTCTCAAATAAATAAATAAATCTTAAAAAAAAAAAATCTCTCTCTCCCTCTGCCCCTCCCCCTGCCTCTCCCTCTCTCTAGGAAAAAAAAAAAGATTTTATTTATTTATTTGAAAGAGAGAGAGAGTGAATGAGAGGGAAAGGTAGAGAGAATCTGAAGCAGACTCTGCACTGAGCACAGCCCAACACGGGGCGCAATCCCACAACCCCGAGATTACTATCTGAATTGAAACCAAGAGTGGGACACTTAACTGACTAAGCCACCCAGGTGCCCGAAAAGATTTTATTTTTAAGTAATGTTTACACCTAACATGGGGTTCAAACTCACAACCCTAAGGTCAAGAGTCACATGCTCCACCTACTGAGCCAGCCAGGTGCCCCATAGCCCATCCCTCCTTGGCGTCGTCCAGGTGCACAGACTTCAACAGGGATGCATCAATGCACATGTTCCCACTGGGTCAGGTGATGTACATGCCCTCCCTGGAGCCGTCCAGAGGGTTGGCAGAGGGTCTCACAGGCCAACCCAACTTCAGCCCATACTCTGAGGCTTGGGAGAATCCCTAGGCCCTCCCAGGAAAGAGTTAAAACAGAACAAGTTGCTCTCTGGCTCCAATAATTCCACTCCCTGGTAGATTTCCCTAGTGTACTGCCTAACTGAATCCCAGTGAGGGAGAAAGCTGGGGGCTGGGAACGGAGTCGGGCGGTTTGCTTTTGCTGGCAATGTCAGTAAAATCACCTTTCAATGGAGAATGAAGTATTGGCCCCCATGTGCCTCCTCTGTGCCTCCTAGGCAAATCGTGGGGTGTGTCAGTCCTTACAACCATCCCACAAATGTAGTATATGCACATTTCACAGGTGAGGAAACTGGCCCACAGAGAGGTTAACTTGTCCAGGGTCTGTCTCATTATTAACAAGTGTCTCAGTTTGCAGCCTCCAAACTATAAGCACATGGAACTGCAGAGCAGAGAAACCAGACGTGCTAGAAGCTGAATACTCTTAGGACCCTGAGCCACTCCAACCTAAAAAGGAGATATTGGTGACTGAAGCCCCCAAGGAATCAGCCTGCAGTGTAGCCCAACCTGGCCAGGCCACCTTTCCAATGACAACATCTGAGGCCCCTGGGATGGAAGAGGGGGCACTCCTAGCTGTTGCCTCCAGCCGGAGCTCAGATGCCCCAGCAGGACTGCCCCCACAGACATGGACCCCTATGTGCCCCACTGGTGAATCCGCTGGGTGGACTGTGTGTCTGTGAGCGGTGCTTAGCCTGCCCCCTCCCCATCAGCCCCCAGGGAGCAGGCAGGAGAAGCAGGGGGCTCCAGAGGGCTCCTCATACCTTTCAGCAAGGCACCCCCCCGCCATGTCCCACAACATCTGCAGTGTCTGCAGGCACATGGGCAGGGAGTTATTACCAAAGGAGAAAACTCACGCAGCTAATCAGCTTTGGAAGTTTCTAGGGACATCAGCTTGTGAAGTGAGAAAAGGAGATCCAGCCACCCGGTTGCCTGGTATCCAAGCATTCCCCCATGGGGTCACAAGCCTTGCAGGGGAGAGAGAGGCCCTATCAGACTGCCGGTGCTTAGAGGCAACCCCCCAGCTGTCCTCAGGACCCCAAAGGATTAACCAGGCTGACCTCACCCCCTGGCCCTGCCCCTAGTCAGAGCCCACAGCTCAATTTCTTATACTGTAGGAGTTTAAGGAAACCAAACATCTTGAAGGTATTACCATTTATAGAAAAGCACATTTACAATTAGCTATATATAAACACCTGGGATTTATCTCCCAGAATTCTAGGCTGGCAATGCAGGGGCCAATGCTGACACAAGCCGGGGAGAGTGTGGGGGTCCTCTCCCCAAGAAATCTCCTTTCTCTCCTCGGCAAATCTTCCTGGGGGCCCCACCCTGCGTCCACATCCGGGCTTCTCTTCCTCACACCCCAAGGGCTGGGGTTGAGGGGTCGCTGAGCCAGAAGTGATTTGGTCTCCAGGTCCAGGGCTGCCTCCCAGAGAGCTCCATATGGGGGCCTGAATCAGCCTTCTTTAGAACAAAGGGGTATCTTAAACTCAGTGAGAGGGCTCCTGCCTCAGAACAATTCAGCACTCACCAGCCATTCCGAGCCACTGTGCAAATGCCCTCAGAGCCAGGAAGAAACCCGCAGGCCATCAGCCGGGGAAGCAGCGGCATGCCATAGGGGTTAAGCGTGAGGGGAAGGGTTCCTGCTGCCTAGACTGCAGTCCAGCTCCTCTGCCTACTGCAGTGTCATGGGATCCCTCTAAGTCTTAGTTTTCTCATCTGTCAAAGGGGGGCAAAGACAGCCTATCTGCCTGGGCCACTGTGATGACTGAACGAGATCATTCCTGTAGAACACTTAGGCAGGGGACCCAGCACACAGCAAGGGCTTGGTAAGTGTTAGCTGGAATTATATGGGATGTCTGGGTGGCTCAGTCGGTTAGGCGGCTGCCTTCGGCTCGGGTCATGATGTCAGGGTCCTGGGATCGAGGCCCATGTCAGCTCCCTGCTCAGCTGGGAATCTGCTTTTCCCTCTCCCTCTGCCCAACCCCATCCCCACTTGTGCTCTCTCTCTCTCAAATAAATAAATAAAATCTTTTAAAAAACAGAATTATTACCAACACCTTTAAGGTGTGACCTCTTTAAGCAGCATCTTTAAGGGACGGACACTTCCCCAGAAGTATGAAGTTGTGGGGTAGAGAATACTTACCACTTGCTCAAACTTTTGCCTTCTCTCAAGAGCAGAGGTTCTCAAGCACAACATACACCCTGCCACCCCCCCAAGCCTGCCACCTTCAAAATCCACAGATAATTCTGGTTTATACACCCACGAGTGTGCACAAACTAAAGAACAACAGAATTTTTGCGGGCCAGGGCAGTAGAACACTGCCATCATTTCATCACAACAACTCGCGGTCCATCAGTATAAGCAAAGAACAATTCTAGAACTGAAACACCCCACCTGGCTCTTTCGTTCCCATACAAAACACATCAGATATCAAATCACCACAATGTAACTGTAACTGTAAATACTTATAATTTTATTGTCAATTATACCCCAATAAAACTGAAAATTTTTTTAAGAGGCACATTAGCATGAAGGTGAGTGGGAGCAATGTCATCATGGTGATAACCTTGAAATCATCTACCATATTTTTTGTAAAATGAATTGTTGACAATTGTTGTCAAGCTTCAGAATTGTTGACAAGCTTCAGAATATCATCATCCTACCCAAAAAGATTTGAAAGTCAGCACATAATTTAAAATTGCATGTAGCCAAATTACCCTTCAAAATTCTCTTAAATCACCCATAAAGTATGACAGTTGTTTCTTGAGACACAAGAATCCTACTCAATGGACCGGGATGCTCACAGTATGCAGCCAGGTGGAAGCTAAGACACGCTGACCCAAGAGCTGGATAAAGCTGGCCCTCTTTCTCTCCCTCTTCCCCGCAGTTTTTGGCTATATTTTTCTCGAATCACATTCCAATCAGTTAAATGACTACAGAATATAATTCCACAACCACAAATAACTACTATGTACCTCTCAACCGACCCATGCTGAGAAATTAGTCCTCCAGAAGGCTGCAGAAGAGGGAACTGCTTCCCCTGCCCCCAACCCCTGGGCTGAACCTGGATCCCCAGTCTGGGAAAAAATGCTAAGGGGTGTCCACTTACTTGCAGCCTGGATTCGAGCCTTCCGGCTGACCACCAGCCCAAAGCGGTTCTGAGCCACACACTCATAGTCACCCTCATCCGAGGGGCTGCCTCCCTGATCCAGCTGGAAGTGATGGATCATCAGGGACCCGTTGGCCAGCAAGGTGGAGTGGGTACTCTCCAGCAACTCTACCCCATTTTTTCTCCAGGTGATTCTCACTGGAGGGGTCCCCTCCACCCTGCAGCCCAGCACTATAGGCTGCCCAGGGACTGCGACGTCATCACTTGGCTCCATAGCAAATGCCAGTTCGGCAGAGTGGCCAAGACCTGTATAGGGCAGGGGAGATGGAAGGAAAAGGAGAGGTTAGTGTGGGTTGAACAGGCAAGAAGAACTTCATACACAGGTGTCCCGAGTTCCCTGGCTCTGTGCACCCACCCCATCTTTCTGTAATGTTAATGGAAATCTCTATTATATATAGAACTTTTTTTTAAAGATTTTTTTTATTTATTCATTCGAGACACAGAGATACAGAGAGAGAGAGAGAATGAGAGAGAGCATGAGCAGGGCGAGAGGCAGAGGGAGAGGGAGAAGCAGGCTTCCCGCTGAGCCAGGAGCCCGATGCGGGGCTTGATCCCGGGACCCCAGGATCATGACCTGAGCTGAAGGCAGACGTTCAACCATCTGAGCCACCCAGGCGCCCCATATTATACATAGAACTTTATGCATTACAAAGTGCTATCTTATGCAGTATCTTTCTCAATCAGCAGACCATCTCAGAAAGAGATATTATTTGTACCATTTCCTCTTTTTACAGATAAGGGAACTGAAGCCTGGAGATAATGAAGCAACTTGTCCAGGGTGTCACAATTAATGGTAACAAATCTGAGATCCAAAAGTAACATGGTTAGTTAACACAGTTAGAACACGGCTGCCGCCGCTTCTGTGGTCACTCCGGCTCAACACTGCAGCCTCACAAAGTTCCAGGGTGGGACCTTAGGCAAAGGGTTCAGCCTGTCCTAGCTTCCCATTCCTCCTCTGTTTAAATCAGGAACATCTTGTAACTTGGGTCATAGAGTTGTTGAACAAGATGAACAGACTCAAAGTCACTATGAAAACAAACAAAGATAAAGTGAGATAGTAAGAAATCATTGCTTATTTTTGCTGGCAAAACCATCTGCAACCTGGCCTGATGCCTGGCAGGGAGCAGGATGTGTGGGTCCAGCAGCAGGTACAGGCTAGGCTACGGGCCAGCCCCACTGCCTCTCCCCTAGGTTGCTCTGGGTTTTGGTTTGTGCTGGTTGTTCTGCCTTTGTCATAAGGAGAATTGAGGGGTACCAAGGGTCAACTCAGATTTCCCAAAATTCAGGAAGAGGGAGGTTTCTAGAATCTTTACTCCCTGCGTCCTCACTGCTCCTGTAGAATAAAACAGCTGGAAGAAGAGAAGGGGAACGAAGAGAGAGGGAAGAAGGTGATCCGGGAATCAGGGGAAGCCCGACAGGAAGGACAAGCGCTCCAATCCCAGGCGTGATGCCAAGTCCCCAACTTCTCCAACGAGCAACTTACCAGACCAGTTACAACGTCACTCCGGGAGGAATGAACCCCCCTGGTTTGAAAGGGCAGCCACAGACCCCTCGTCACATTTCCAGGGAACTAGCGATCCTGGAGCTGGCCCCTCCCCCAACGGACCAGCGCCCTCTCTGGTTGGGGGAGATGGAAAGTGGGTGGGGAGAAAGGAGGAGGGGGACTGGGGTTACGGACGATTCCCCCAGCCACAAGGGTATGTAATATTTTAAGACATTTGAGGGTCACAAGCTTTCAAACCCCTATCCCCCCCCCCCATGCCCTGCGTTTCAGCGGCTTCAGGCCCCAACCCAACCCCAACATAGCAGTCGAGGGATAAAGTTTCTCCTAGATGCGGACGCGGTATTCTGCTTCTCCGGAGCTGAGAGGAGAGAGAATACCGCCGAGACGGGTCTGCAGAGAATCTGGGATGGGAGGGGAAGGGCCTAGATTTGCGCCGCTCTCCCGTGAGATGGGCCCATTACAGCCCCCGAGGGAACAGGGTGGTGGTGACGGAGCTCTGGGCAGCAACGCGGGCAGACCCCCGAGCCTGGGGCCAGGGGCGCTCTGCCGGCGCACCCTCCGGGGAAGGGCGGGCACGTGAGCGTCCCCGCCGCTCGCTCCCTCCGGGTCGGCTTCTCCTCCCTTTCCCCAGCTCGCGCGGTCTCTCTCGGGTCTCCCCCTCCCGAGGCTACGCGCGGCCAGCCGGGACTCTGCCTCCTCTTCTTCCTCGGTCTCCGCCGCGCACTCCGAGCGCCAGTCTCAGCTCTAGACCCGGGACGTGCCCTTTCGGACCCGCCTCCGCCCCCCCCCCCCCCCCCCGGTCGGCCGCGCTCGGTCTCGGCCGCCTCGGGCTACTCTGGCCCACCGCCGGGCTCCGTGCACCCCAGCCCGCCCCCTCGGACGGAACTCAGCCTTGAGGTGCCCCCTGGCTCATTTCCCCCTCTCCCCAACTCCCGCCCGCCTCGCTCCTGCTTTGCCGAGCTCCGTGCTCCTCGGGCCGGGCTTGCGTCCTGCCCGAGCCCTGGAGCCTCGGCGCACTGAATCGAAGTCTGTCCTCGGGGGCCGCGTCCTCAGCATCCCCCTGCGGGCCCGGCCGCCGGCCTCGGGGCCCTCTCCCCGGGCTCCGCCCCGTCCCGCTCGGCTCCCCTTCTCGGACAAGTCCCTCCCGCCCCGGGTCCGCCCGCAGGTCCGTCCCCGCGCGCCCACCTCCTCCCGTCTCGCCCTTCCCGGGGCTCGGTCCGCGGCCGCCCGGGGCGCTCACCGTCGCTCGGCGCGGGCAGCAGCAGCGGCAGCAGCAGCGGCAGCAGGAGCCGGCGCGGCGCGGCGCGCGGAGCAGCCATGGGGCTCTCGGTCCGCTCGGCTCGGCGACGCGCGGCTCCGGGGCCTCTGGCGGCTCACAGCGTCCCGCGGGGCCGGCGCCGGGGCCGGGGCCGGGGCTCCGGCCGGGGCCGAGCCCGGGCCGCGGCGGGCTGGGGCCACATGCCTGCCTAGGAGCGCCGGGGGCGCAGGGGGAGCGCCGCTTGCGCCATCTTGCACCCACTCCGGCGATCTGTCAGCCTCGCCCGGGGTGCGCGCTCCGCACTCGCACTGCCCGCGCCTGCCCCGCCCTCCTCCCTCCGCCCGCCGCCCCCCTTCCCTCCCCTCCCGGTCCCCTCCCCCAAGCCCCTCTCCCCGGAGGCCCGGTCTGGGGAACAAAAGAGCCGGCGAGCGCTTTAAGCGGCCGGACATTCCCGGCTGCGCGGCGGACGCGCCCCCTGCGCTTTGAACTGTGGCTGGAGCGGGCCGGCGCCGTCCCGGGCTGCTGCCCCGTACCCCCTGCCCGCAGGCCAGCCCCGGACTTGGGGGGCTGGGGAAGTGGAGACCCAGCAGACTGTCAAGTGGGTCCGGGCTGCGGAGAAACACGCTTTGACCCACTCTTTCTGCTGCACCCTCCTCCACCGTGTCCAAGTGTGTATTTTCCGGATAATCCCCTAAAAGCTTCACAAACTTGTCAAAGATTCGGTTTTCCATGGTTTCTGGTCCTGCCACCCAAAAGCTAGGACGTTTAGCTGCATGACCGGTCTCTCTAGACTATAGAGGTCTGTCATTGAGTGGACCGGAGGTAGAAGGGGTAGAAGGCAGCTTCCCGCCAGGGCCCTGGGGTAGCCGACCCAACAGGCCAATGAGAACGCCAAAGTAGCCTGGGTTCCGACCCCTGTTCTGCCTGCTGTCTAGCCCAGGCAACCCAGGCAGTCATTCTCTGAGCTTATCTGAAAGATAGAAATCATCCTATCTCTCCTGCTCACCGCTAGGGTTATTTAAAGCACAGGGGTCCTAACAAATAACCTGGTAACTGGAAAAGCAAACAAAGTAAAAACTCTCAATAATATTTCTATGTCACAAAGAAGACTCTCAATGTTTCATGTCAGAGAACACATTACCTCTCAGGAGATACATACCCATGCTAACCCTCAGAGATCTTGAATCTTGGCCACTCATTATTAAATGATCTTCTGGTGAATCCAGCGTGAACTAGTCCATCTACTAAGTTCTAAGAGCAGGAGATTTAAAGACGGTAGTCTTTGCCTCACTCAGCCATTTCTTCCTCTGGCATTGGACTGGGATGACAGAGGAATAACTAGGCCCCCCCTTTTGATACCAACTCTGGAATCTTGGAATCAGGAGTGTTAACCATACATAAACCTAACTTTGGTGCAGATGAGTAAAAAAGTGCAGGCCTCCAGAGATCAGATAAGTTTACTAATGTTGGGGTTTGCGCAGCCCAGGGACTCCTTACTCTTCAGTAGCAATCGGAAGATGAGTCTAGGAGGCAGGACTTGAGGCATATGAGTGAGCAATGGGAGGAAGTGGAGAAATTCAAGGGCAGGGGACACACCCAAACCCCAAACCAATTTCATTGTGAGGAAGGGCAGGAATGATGGGCCTTCACTGGCCATAGGAAAGGGAGGGACGGGGGGGGGGGGATGCTGCCTGGGCCCAAAGTCCTGGACTTCCCTCCTGCAGGGCTTGAATTCTCAACAACCCCTTCTTGGCTTGTCCTAGACTCAGAGAGGTCAAATTGGTGTCCTGAGTTGCTGTCATTTTAAATTGATTTTGACAAGTGTTTAATTCTTCTTTATCACAACCCTTGGTCTGAGGGTGATATGCAAATAATGGTTATTCTGCTGCATGCAAAATGTGCAGTATCTCTCCCTATGATCTGTCAATTAACACCGGTATGGCCCATCAGCCACTTTAGGGGTGGTCCCAGGCAGGGCAGCCTCTGGCTCTTGGTTCCCTCAGTGGAAAAGCATGCACCGACCAGACTCTGTAAAGATCTTAGCAGAGCATCTGCCAACCATCATCCTGAGATGCATGAGGGGTGTGGGTGTGGAGTTTTGCGTGTGGCTGTGTGCCCATGTTTGAGTTAACGGATCCAAGGGTGTTTATGAAGATGAGTGTGCGTGCGTGGGTCTCTAAGCTGGTAGGCACAGTGCCCATATGTGCAGCCACGAGCAACTCTGGAGACCAGAGTTACACAAACGAATAGTAGTTATGCCCAAATCTCTAGAGTTGCTCGTTCACTTCTCCTTTGCACCCAAGAAAGTTAAAAAAAAAAAATGTGCCCAGATGGAAAGAGATTCCCCAGGAAGCCTAAAAGAGTGCCATCAAAGAAAGCATCTTTCCTAAGTTTACGTCTTTTTCCTAAGTGCCTGCTGAGGGAGAAGGATGGTCTGGTTCTTTTCCATGACCACCGGCTCTCTACCCTCAAAAACCCAACATTTCCCATCCTGGCAAGAAATACATTCTCCGGCGCCTAGGTGGCTCAGTTGGTTAAGCGACTGCCTTCGGCTCAGGTCATGATCCTGGAGTCCCGGGATCAAGTCCCACATCGGGCTCCCTGCTCAGTGGGGAGTCTGCTTCTCCCTCTGACTCTTCCCCCTCTCATGTGTTCTCTCTCTCTCTCTCTCATTCTCTCTTTCAAATAAATAATCTTAAAAAAAAAAAAAGAAATACATTCTCTAGGACAGAAAGGCTGAGGAAATTCTAGTCATTCCACGTTTTTGGAAAATAGTTTATTAATTCATTATAGGGACAGATACATGATCAATGCCTTGGCTTAACACTAAAGAATATCATATTTGTGAGGAGGAAAAAAATGCTGGGAAAAGAATTAAATAATATAGCATAAACTAAATACAGACAAATAAATGAGCAGGTACCGATTACACTTGTCATGCATCAAGAAAAGGAAGGTTTCTAAATGAGACTCAAAAACGTAAGGCATCGATGGTAGGTGACAAAGGGATTAATACCCTGTAAAAGGCCAATAGACTCTTTTCTAATAAAAATACTGCTACAAAGACACAAACCTAACACTTCCAAATTACCCAGAGCCCAAATCATACAATAATGCTAGTGAGTAATGGCCACTTTCTTATCAACTGTGAGTTATAGGCAGATACCAGATTTATTACTTATTTGCTTTTGAGAAACAATTTTCCACCCAACCTAATGGGTTATAAATTGTCTCATTTGCAGCTATTTAATTTAAACCAGAACCTCAGTGCCTGTTAAACAAGAACATGAAAAATGACTATGTGGTGTAATGCTAAGAGCCTACTGTTAAAACAGCCATTTGATTCAGGGCAGTTTTTTTTTTTCTCCTTTTGGGGGCTGGCGGGGGAATCAAACCAGCAAAATAAAACGAGGCTTTTGACCTTCAGAGCAATGGCAAAACACATACAGTGGCGTCGGCCACGGTGACGCTGGATGCCACAGGAGTACAAGTGACAATTCCATCTTCAACGAGCTACAAACCAGCATGAATAATCTGCAGCGCTATCACAGGCTGGCTGAAGCAGGGGAGGGGAAGGAAATGTAGGTGTGGATGTCAGTTGGGAGTGACACCCGAGTGTAATAAACACAGATGCTGAAAGGGTCTGAGGGAGCTGCAACTCTGCTTGAGAGACATGTCACCATTAAAAAAAAAAAAAAGAAAAGAAAAGAAAAAAAAAAAAGAAAGAAAGAAAGAAAGAAAGAAAAGGAAAAGATAGACTCCTTATTTCTAATTTGGTCCAGAAGCCGGAGTTAACCCTTGATGTGCCAATCAGTTAAAAAGATACATTTAGGGAGAAAAGCCCCCACAACCTATGCTCCGAGGAGAGGCTGGGGTGCAAAATCAAATAAATGACCTTGTCTTCTCTACACAGGAAATAGAAGTCCAGCTTGTCCCTGTGTGACAGGTCAACAGAAAATGACTTTAGGATTGAATTTAAAGAAAAACAACAACAACAAACCAACAAAATGAAATGAGCCAATCACCCTTGTCCTGTGCAAAGGCCTCAGTGTCAGCCCCCAGAGGGTGAAACTCCTCTCACCCCCATCCATCAGCTCGTGTTCCAGGGGTGCAGAGTGGGAGGGAAGCTGCTCGGCTGGGGTGCCCCTAATCCCCACTCTCCTTCTCCCCGTTTGGCTTCAGCTGGTAAGGAAGGTCCCAAACCCCCTCCATCCAGCAACCCTGCCTCCCTGCCCCGTTCCCTGTCTCAGAAGTCCCCCTGTGTGACCTGGATCCTCCAACTCCAAGGAGAGTCCTCCTACCTCAATCCCAGGGAGAAAGATGCAAGGGAAACTGGAAGATCATCTCCAAACCCACACTGGGGGCACTGGGGGCATCTGCCTGAGGAGGGGGCACATGGCGGCACAGGGAGAAGAGAGGCAGGACGATGGCTGGGGAAGGGAATGGTGGACACAGAAGTCACGCTATGGCCTCAAAGCAGACATGAGGTAGTCATGTTGTTAGGGAAGGATGCAGAGATTGAGCCCAGGCAGGTGGTCTGGAAGAGGTTTGGGAGACAGGAGGGACAGACAGGAGACAGAAGAAAGGAAAGCGTATCCGGGAGGAGGCGTGGGGCAGGGGAACTGGGGAGAACTGGGGGCCGGCGCTGCACGAGAGTAGTGAAGGGGAAGGGAGGACAGGGGAGCCAGGGCAAGTGGATTTCCAAAACCAGGCACTTCCCAAATGACAAACGAAATGCAGAGCTGCTCTGAGGGGGGCCAGAGTCACCCTCTCAGTTTGGGCAACAGGGATGCTGGCGACGAGTAGTGACGCAACGAAGGCGCTAGGCGTTCAGAGCCTCCTGCACTCAGCCCAGCCAGAAGGGAAAACGGGCCCGGGCTGTCTTTGTCAGACAGGGCACTGCAGACACTCTCAGAGTGTGTAATAAATGGCTGGGTGATGGGGGTGGGGAAGGCCCACAGGGCTGGGGACTGACCACTCTGGGGCACTGTCCTGACCTGGAGGATCAATTAGGCCACAGGGACCACTACGTGGCCAGAATCTCCCAGCTCACCAGCTAGCACATGCACATGTGCACATCACATATAGCTGTGCCTCACAGGTCCCTCCCACAGGACATGTGCCACAGGGTGGCGGGGGGAGTGGATACTCCATTTCTTCCTCGCCCCGCAGCCACAGCACCCCGGGAGGCTCCAGACAGCGTGACGGTGTTCAGGAACTGCAGGTGCACGGGTGTACATACTTGGCCACACGGGCCATGTCCCATGATCCATACTAGCCTGCCCCAAACTGCACCCTCTAGGGGAGCTAGGCAGAGGAGGGGACTGAGGCTCTGGGCAGGCCTGGGCTGGTTCCTAGAGGGCAGGGGGCCTTTGGCTGGCAGCTATTCCCTGTGGCCTCCTCCAGAGCCTCAGTGGGCTGGAGGTCTGGGTATGGGTAAGAAGCGCTGGCGGCCTCTGGCAGGCAGGTGAGTCTGTCTGGCCCAGGGGTTGCCTGCTCACACCCCCCCAGCTCCCTGTCCAGCCAGTCTACTCCTTGCCCTAGATCCACGACTCCTGAAGTGAGGTCAGGAGCCTCTGGAGGCAGGGGATCCTCAGGTTCCAGGTCTTGGAGGTGAAGGTCAGGGTTCCCTTTGGATGCACTAAAGTCAGAGTGGACAATGACTTCAGCCTCCACCTGATTCCTGCAGGCTGGGGGCGGCTTCTTCCTGCCATTGCCCTGTTCAGAGCAGAGAACGTAAAGACAAGGTGACCATCGCTGAGAGTGATCATCAGAAGAATGACCAACAGGGGTGCCTGGGTGGCTCAGTCCAACTCTTGGTTTTGGCTCAGGTCATGATCTCATGGGTCCTGGGATTGACGTGGCTTTCGGCTCTGTGCTCAGTGGGGAGTCTGCTTAAAGATTCTCTCCCTCTGCCCCCACCCACTCTCTCTCTTTCTCTCTCTAAAATAAATAAACAAATCTTAAAAAAAAAAAAAAAGAATGACCAACATACTTGGGGCAGAGAAGGACTGACCCCCTCCCCCAAGCCCCAGAGCACAACGACTGTCCTACAAGAGATGATGATCAGGCCCATGTGAAGGCAAGGGAGAATGGAATACTACCCATCTGCCCTTGCCCAGAGTTCCAAAAGTACCAAATTAAGTCAGAGCCTCAGCGCATAGGAGGAAGGGCAGAATGCACTCAGCCCAGGCCCACGCTCAGATCCATGGTAATACTGCTGGGGCCCCCTTAGGCATCAGGAGAGGAGCGACTCTTTAACCCAGGTGAGACAGATTGCCGCAAACTGCCTGCGCTCCACGCACCCACCTTTAGAGACTCCAGGGGCCTCCTAACTAGACTTCCATCCCCATGGAAGTTACCATCAGGGGTCACCAGAGAAGTCACCCCTTGCTCTTCACAAGCACAGAGCTCCTTCTCTCCTTTCCTCCCTCTCCCTCCCAGGACACTGACCTTTATGGCGTCGTACACCAGAGCCTGCAGCAACAGTGTCTGCCCCGTTCCAGCAGGGGGCAGCAGAGCCCGGGTCAGAGAAGGCATGGCACCTGCTTGGGGCAGCTCACAGCCTGCCCAGGAAGCTGCCCAGCTTGGCCCACCTGGCTGAGCCCAGGAGATCTGTGAGGGGAGAAAGACATGGGAGCACTGAGGGCTTAGCTGGGAGAGGGGAGCCTAAGAGAGGGAAGTAGATGGAGACTCTTGGCCTCCTGGCCACCTCCCCGCTAAGGCTGTGGGGGGGGGGGAGGGGCCAAGAGTCTGGGGGTGAATGTGAGGATGGAGAAGTCCTCCTGCAGAAAAGCCCAGTACCACAGGCTCTGGCAAAGCCTAGAGGTGTCCAAGCCAGGCAGGGTCTCCTTCACCACAAAGGCAGGGAAAGAGGGAGGAAGCACCCAAGGGTTTGGGCAGGCTCCTCAGAGAAGAGCAGGACGAGCCACCACTGCTGGCATGGAAGGGACCTGCCCTACGTGGGCCCACCTTACCCAGGTCCTGGTCTCACTTGGTCATGGTCAAGCGGACCAGCCTCTTGTCTTCATACTGGGGAGGGCCGGGTCTTAGAGGTTTCTCCAGCTCCCAGGATGAGGAGGGTGTTGTGGCCACACTGAGTCACCAGCAAACAGTCCACTGGGGGCCTTTCCCTCCTTCCGTGAGAACCAGGCTGACCTATTCTGCCAGGGGTGGAGGCCCATCTGCTTCCCTACCCTGCCAACCTTTTCAGGGAGGAAGGAGAGAGAGTGCCTTTTCTTCTGCAGCTGGCCCTGGGAAAGGGAAGGGGAGGGCGGAGGAGTTTCTCCCAGGGGTCACACATTGTGCTCTCGCGCCCCCTGGTGTCCTTTCTGGGAACGAGCTGTAGTGTGGGGCTCTGACCTACCCAGGCTCCAGGCTTACCTTTCTCTTGGAGTGACCCCGGCAGTCAGAAGCACCGCCCCCCATAAGGCTGTGCACTTCAGCCCTGTCCTCGATGTCCGAGGGCGGTGGAGGCCAGTCCTCGGGACGGGGGTGCACAAGGGACTCCAGTTCATGGGCAGCTGGGGGACCAGGGGGGCCAAGGCGGGCTCGAGAGTACAGTGCGGGGTTCCCAGCGTTGGCCGTGGAGGACAGGCCTGGGAGGGCGTCCCTGGAAGGGAAGACGGAGAATAGGCACAGTGTTCAGAAAGTGAGGGGCGGAGGCAGGCCTGGGGTCTAGTCCTGCCTAAGTTCTTGGGCAGGTTCCTGTCCATCTCTGGAATTTGGTTTCCTTGTATGGGTAATGATTAAGAAACTACGTTCAAAACAGCCGTGACAGGGGCGCCTGGGTGGCTCAGTCATTAAACGTCTGCTTTCGGCTCAGGTCATGATCCCGGGGTCCTGGGATCGAGCCCCGCATCGGGCTCCCTGCTCGGCGGGAAGCCTGCTTCTCCCTCTCCCACTCCCCCTGCTTGTGTTCCCTCTCTCGCTGTGTCTCTCTCTGTCAAATAAATAAATAAAATCTTAAAAAAAAACAAACCAGCCATGTCGTTGCAAATGGGACCTTTCCTCCTCCCCTCTCCCCAGCTCCAAGTATCTAGAGATTTGGGGTCCCTCTTTCCAAGATGCTGGTGGCTACAGAGGCAGAAGAGGCAGCTCTGCCTATGCTTGCCCTTGCTGAGGAGGTAGGCTGGGGCTCCCCTAAACCCACTCCCCATTCTCATGAAGACATAACCCCCAGTGCCTTCACCCCAGAGTCTTAGTTCCAGTGGGGCCTCTGGGGGAACCTCGGGCAAGTCGTGGCCACTTTCCCTGCCCTCTCATCTCTGCCGCCCTTCTGGAAACCTCTCCTCTCTGCGGGCAGACTGGCCCCTTCACCCACCTGTGGGGGCTGCGGCGCAGGCCAGCGCACATGCAGGCCAGGAGGCAGAGGAGGCCCAGGCAGACACCCACAATGATGCCTGTGACTGAGTGCACGTCCAAGGAGTCTGGCGGGGGACAGAGAGGGGACAGAACAGGTCAAGGCCAGGACGAGGTCCAGGGTTCCTAGATCAGGATTTCTGTGGCTTCCTCAGGAGACCACTGGTCTCACCCTCTGGACACAAAAATCTGCTGCTGCAAGAAGGGGTCCACCACCACCTCTCTCTCTGACTGTCCTCCCCCCCACTGGACATCTGAAGTTCTGATCGCTCTCTGTCACCCTGGCCTCTCAGTGAAACACACTAGGGTTGGTTCCGTGGGTGTGCAACAAGAGCAGTCGCACGGGGCCCACACTTAGAAGGACGCCATGCTTGGCTGAAGGTTCTGCTATCACCATCTTGCAATTCTAATTTTTTAACAAGGGTCCCACATTTTCATTTCACACTTGGCCCGGCAAATCACATAGCCAGTCCTGCTGCCCTCTCCCACCCCATAAAGCTTGTCACCTCTCCAAGCCGATCCTCCAATCAAAGCAGTCTCCCAAAGAACCAAGCCAGTCTCCCATAAATCTGACCTCTTGACTGAATCACTACTGAACTACATCCATTTCCCCTTCAAATCTGTCCTCTCCCCACCAAACTATGAAGCCAGCTGTCCAAAACAATGAAAGGGTAGTTGTGCCTGGGGGCAGGGCCCTGGAAGAGATGACTTTAGCATTAGAAGTCAACTCCAGGGGCCTCAGAAGACCTCAGGCTGTCCCAGGGTGGACCTACTCCTCCCTCCCTGCCCTCATACCTGAGAGCTTCTCCTGGAGAGTGATCACATCCTGCAGGCCAGAGAAGGGCCCAGGCCCCACCTCTGTGCGTGCCCCCATCTTGAAGAAGTACCTAGTGTCGCTCTCAAGGCCGTGTACCTCAGCACTGAAGATGTTTCCTGGGGGCAAGGGGAAGCAAGGAAAGCAGGATTGGAGGGTTGGGGGGTGGTGCGGGATGCAGGGGTAGCCTGGAAAACGGGACTAAGAAGGTATGCTCTCCTACTCGAGCACTAGCTTCTGCCTGCTTCTCCTAGAAACCGGTGGAACAAGCCTCAGCCACACTCTCACTACTAACCCAGCCACTGGAGTGGTTGGAAAAGGGAGAGAGGGTGGGGAAGCTCTCGATCAGATGCCCTGGGGTGGGAGCCCTCACCCTCCGTGGTGAGCAGGGTCCACTGGTGCTCGGGCTGGGTGTGGTTGTTGCTGTATAGGATCAGATACTCCACGATCTCTCCATTGGGCTCGGTGGGGGGGCACCAGTGCAGCCGAACGGTGGACGGCGTCAGGGGGCTCAGGCGCAGGTCAGATGGGGGCGTCGAGGGCCCTGGGGTGCAGGGGGGGTGGGGAGAGGCACAGTCACTGAGAGCCCCGGCTCCGGGGCAGCTGGGAGACAGGGCATGAGGACAAACCACAAACCACAAAGCAAAATGAGATCTGATCTCTAACCGGTGAGTTTCTGGAAAACATTTGGGGTGGGGGGTTTCACTACCATTCCTCCTCTCCAGAAACTCTTCTTCACTCCTTGGAGCAGATCTCGAATTTCCACACCCAAATACTTCCAAAGGTGGAGGAGACTGTCTGGTATTCCAAAGACCTGGGGGCAGAGCTCAAAATTTCCTAGAAGGCTTAATTTTATTTTGAACTCTCATACTAAGTTTCTCCTCTATTCCACACTAAAGTTTAACCCAAAAATAGTGTTTAAAGTTATTTATCATTGAAAGTTCCTAATTGGACGCCTGGGTGGCTCAGTCGATTGAGGGTCTCCCTTCAGCTCAGGTCATGATTCCGGGGTCCTGGGATCGAGTCTCGCACTGGACTCCTTGCTCAGCGGGGAGCCTGCTTCTCCCTCCGCCTGCTACTCCCCCTGCTTGTGCTCTCTGACAAATAAATAAATAAATAAATAAATAAAATCTTAAAAAAAAAAGTTCCTAACTCCCCTTGCTACCCCCCACCCCCAGATCTTCAAGTAAAATCAGCTGATGCCCTGTATAGCCTTTGCCTATGTCTGCCCCTGACACAGGTTCTGAGGGTCATGGGAATCCCAGTATGAGAAGTACAACCTTTGTGGTTTTGTTTGTGCTTTGTTTTTAGAGAAGAAGGTGATCCTGGGGGTAGGGGTGAATGAGGAAGGGAGGGAAGGAGAAGTCCCTTCTCGTGAGTTGGAAAGGGACAGAGATTTGGGGTTCCAGGGCTTGAAGGCCCAGCGGAGGGTGGGGTGGGGACCCAGAGCTCTAGGGCATGAGACAGCCATAGCATCACAGGCTGCCAGAAGCCTTCTTGCCTCTCATCTTCTCAGTTCTAGTCCACCCGTCTGCAAAAGGAGAAAACATCCCCGTCTGTCACACAGCCAGTGCTGCCAGGAAGCCCACGTCGGAAAGCCTCCTGGGAGAAAACACCGGGGCCCCCTAAACTCCCTCTGCAGGTTAAGACCATCACAACTGAAGTCATAGGTGGGTGGGAGACAACTTGTAAGCAAACGCGTGAGAGCGCACAGCGTTCGCACCCCACCCCACACACATCTTCCTATTTCAGATCCTGAGACAAAGGTCTTCTGTCGATGGGAAGGGGAACAGTTATAGGGCCGGCAGAACCAAAGAGCCTCTGCTCTGAGAACAAAAGTCCATTTGTCTTGGAATGCCATTTCCAGAGGCTCCAGAGTCACAGACGTGCACAGCAAATGGCTCCATCCTTTTATAGACGGGGACACGGAGGCCCAAGGGGGAAGGGACCTGCCCAAGCCTCCCTGTGTGTAAGGGGCAGGATGGGGCCCTCACGTGCCGAATCTAGGACACCTGCCTCCCTGACCTGGCCCCTGGTCACCAGCTCAGTGAGGTCTTGGCCGTCTCATACAAGAAGCCCCTCCTCCAAATCTCATTATGTTTAGGAGTAAGTGGCTAAGACCAGCACAGGACTGGCCGACGTGAATGCAAAGCCAGCGGTAGACAGAAACGGGGTTCCGAGGGACATGTCAAAAAAGAGGGCCGTCGGGGCAAGAAGGAGCAGGGTAAAAGACGATGGGTGGCAAGGGGGCCACTCACGGTCAGGCAGGGTGGAGCGTTCCACCACGGAACCGAAGGGCCCGTCCATGTCCACGCCGTGGGACTGTACCGCGAACTCGTATTTGGTGAACGGCTTCAGCCCACCAATGAGGATGTCTTCTCCAGAGCTGCCGAGGCGAGAAATGCCGACTAGTGCTCTCAGGGGCACCCTCCTGCCAGGACAGGCCTGTCCAAATCCGCTTCGCCAGCCAGCCCCAGGCCCTACCCTGGGTGGGGACCGGACTCCCTGGCAGGGGGGCCGCGGACACCACCCAGGGGCCCTACAGAGAGGTCTGGATGTACGCTGCTCCCAGGGTAGTCTGTCCAAATCTCCAGACCAGGCCCCCTGCTCCAAGAAACCTTCCTGGGTTCCTCCAAGTCACTGTCCACCCAGGGATCCATCTCTGATGCCTCTTTTCCTTGACTTAATGGTACTTTAGCCGCAGCTGTACATAGCTATTATGTCTTCCCACTTTATTCTATGTCTTATTTGCTTGATTGTGTCTCCAATGATATTTTTATGCGATTTTTCCTCTGCCTAACCAGCAGCATCTCCGGGGCTCTGCCTCCCCATCTGACTGGGGGCCCTCTCAGGACGGCATCAGGACTGTCTCCTCCCCCTCATGTCGGGAGGCCTCTGAGGTTGGAGAAATGGGTCTGTCCTGCATCGCGTTCCCTGAGGTTGAGTGCGAGGCTCTGTTGGGAGGGGATGGGATACGATGGACTCCCCTCTTCCACCTGGCGCCAGCAGACCCTCAGGGTGCCCCAGGGCAACACGCAAGCCAGGAAAGGCTCCTGAATCCCCCGGGTCCCTCCCCTCATCACCATCTGCTGCCTTCCGCCCCCGTGGCAGCATCGGCTGGCTTCCCCACCTGGTGTAATAGGTGACCAGGGAGGCGTTCCTGAGCCCCCAGGGGCTGAAGCGCACAGTGTAGTTGACAATCTTCACTGTGGTGAAGTCTGGCTTTTTCCACCGAAGCCAAATGGAAGTGGAGCTGTTTGATTCTGCATGGACGTGGGCAGGGGGCAAGGGAGGTCCCCTCTGGATGGGCAAGTCTGGAAGGTGAAAACAGAGTGTGGGGAAAGGAGGGAGGACACTCATCCCAAAATGCGGGTAGTGGTTCGCGATTCCAAGGTACTTTTTTTCACCCTCTGTCTTCTGGTCCTGTGAAGTTGGGTAGAATCATTCCCACCTCACAGCTGAGGAAACTGAGGCTCCCAAGAATTTCAGTGATTTCTGCCAAGGCCATACACAGAGCAGACTGTACTACAGAGAGGCAGCAAACTGTGGCAATTAAAAGCACAGATTTTGGAGCCAGGTGGCCCTGGTTCCAATTCTAGCTCTGCTGCGTACTAGTTGTGCAACCTGGGAGAAGCTACTTAACCTCTCTACGCCTCCATTCCCTATTCTGTCAGTGGGGCTGAGAACAGTCCCTCCTTCATGGTGTTGTTATGAGCATTCAATTAATATTTGTTAAGTATACAGAGAAATGCCTGGCATATCACTATGGACTGAATGTTTGTGTCCCCCCCCAAATTCACATGCTGAAATTTGAACACATGGGGGGCCCTCATGAACGGGATTAGTGCCTATCTCTGTCCATCCGGGCCGCTATAGCAGGGTACCACAGACTGGGTGTCTTACAAACAACAGAAATTCATTTCTCACAGTTCTGGAAGCTGGAGTCTGAGACCAGCATGCCAGCATGCTCAAGTTCTGGGAAGAGCCCACGTGTGGGTTATAGGCTGCCAACTTCTCATTATATGATCGTATGGAGGAGAGCAGAGAGAGGAGGTGAGCTCTCCTGTGACTTGTAAAAGGGCACCAATCCTCTTCATAAGGGCCCCGCCCTCCTGATCTCATCTAACCTTATTTACACTTCCTTATACATTGTACTGGAGGGTGGAGTTTCAATGTATGAATTGGGGGGCAGGGGAGGTGCACCAACTGTCAGTCTGTAACTGTGCCCTTATGGGAGAGCCCCCAGAGAGCTCTCCAGCCCCCCTTCTGCCATGTGAGGACCCCATGAAAACATGGCTTATGGTCTATGAACCAGGAGGTGGGCCCTCACCAGACACTCAGTCTGCTGCCGCCTTGATCTTGGACCTCCTCCGGGACCGTGAGACAGCAATGGTTGTTTCAGCCACCCAAACTAGGGTATTTTTGTTAAAGTCGCCCGAGCTAAGACCTATACAGTAAGTGCTATAGGATGATGTGTTTATTACATAAATATAAAATAAGACAAACTCCACGACAGTGGGTACCTTATCTGTATTGTTCATCCCTATAGTTCCAGAACAGGGTAGTAGACAGTAAAAAAGGTTGGCTGAATAAACAAACTGGAATTTGAACCCAGGTTTCTTGGTTCTGGGTTGAGTGCTCCCTTCGATAACACACATGGCTGAAAATCAGCCTGGGAAGTCAGGGGCAAGGGGGTGTCATGATGGGCAAGCAGGGTGGCCCACACAGAGCCACGGGACAGTGTACTACAGTGGACAGACTTTTGTTGGGCAGCCAGGAGTCCCGGTTCTAGTTTAGGCTCTGTGTGACCTTGGGCAAGTCCCTTTACTTCTCTGAGCCTCCGTTTCCTGATGGGCCACATAGGAACGTTCTCCCTGCTCAGCGCGGAGGGACGATCTGATAGACAGTATGTTGTAGGTGAATGTGCTTTTAAAAATGTTTAAAAGGTCAAACAGGGTCAGGAGTCACTGATCAACTATGGGGTTTCTCTCTGTCCAAACCTTCCAGATCAGCACTGCTCATGGGTAATGAAAATCCGGTAGCTGGCCTGAAAGACAGTACACCAACTGAAGTTTCTCTCTGCAACAGAGGCTGTCTGGGGCTAGAAGAGGACCTCTGAGCCTAAGAGAATGGGTCTGGGGGTGGCCGAGGCTACCGGATGGCCTGACCAGCAGGGCTGGCCCAGAGGAAAGGGAAAGGAAGTGGCACACAGACCCCTCGACAGAGCCCTCCTCCCTCTCCTTCCCCAGCCCCCTCACCTGGTGTGGGAGCCTTTTCTGTCTTGCCCTTCCACACTGCTGCATAGCCATCCTCATGTTTGTTGAATGCCACAAGCTTCACCTCGTACAGCCGGCCAGGGGCTGGGGAAGGTCATGGGGGTCACTGGCTAGAGGGACCCCTGAGGTCACTCTTTCATCCCCAGAGAGCATCCCATTCCCAACTCCCGTGCCCAGCTTGCCCAGTTCCCCACCGAGGCTACGCCTGTCTCGCTCCCTCCCACAGCCCTCCTCACCTAGCTGGGTCAACTCATACTGCTTCACTTTCTTCTTGAGCCGGACAGGCCCCACGTCCCAAGCCTGGTCTCTGTGGCCCCCTGGGGGACTCTTGTCATCGGCCTCCTCCTCGGCCCCCACCTCCCGCCAGTACAGTTTGTAGCCAGAGATCTGGGCGGGGTGAGGGGGTGGCTGCCATGACACCACCAGGGACTCCATCCTTGCCCGGACCTTCAACTCTGCAGGGGCAAAAGGGACTGGGGGCAGAGGGGCAGGATGGGAAGGAGTGAGAGAAAGGGGAATGGGGAGAAGGAAGCCAGCGAGGGAGAGGGAGACAAGGCAGGAGGAAGCCAAAAGCAGGAAGCCAACACTGCGTGAGAGCCTTGCTAGCCTCCGCCCAACACACTGGCACGCAGCCAGCACCCCCGGTGCCAGGTCTGGGCTCAGTCTAGAAGGGAACTCACTATTCTACACACCCAGAGTGCTGAGGATGCAGGGATGTCTCCTGGGCACTTGCAAAGGGGTTAGCAAGGAGCCCCTCTGGGGCAGGACTGATAGTACCTGGCACAGCGTCAGGCTCTGTAATTCTTCTGAAGGAAGGAATGCATGGATACTGACAGGCAAGGGGGTCACCGGGGCTGCTGAGGCCGGGAAGGAGGGAAGCAGCCATTGGTGTGGGGAGCCTGCTTGGAGCCCAAGAGTGGGGCCTTACTACGTGTCAGACACTGTTCTAAGCTCCTTGTACATGTATTTTAACTTTATTCTCACAACCCCATAAAATGACAAAAATACCATTGTCTCCATTTTACAAAGAAGAAAAGTGAGAAGTAACTTGTCCAAGATCATACAGATAGTATGCGTGAGAGAGGTTCTGTCTGTACTTAATCATTCTATTGCTGGGCCTCTTGACAAAACCAACAACCCTAATCTGGACTTAGCAACTACTATCTGATAAGTTCTTATTACGTAATAAACACTTGTTTACAATGCATTAGTAATCCTCACGCCGCCTTCGGCAGTAAGCGAAGCCTCAGAGTTGTGAATGGTTTGTTCAAGGTCATGCAGCAGACAGAAGGGACCCTGGAGCCCGGGTTTGTTTGTAAAGGCCAGCCGTTCACCTCTAACACCTGGCCTCCCTTGCCCATCAAGCAGGGGAGCCATGGAGGGTCTCTGATGGAGAGGGTGCTTGGGCCTGCGTTCTAAAGGCACACATACACCCACATGGTCACATACACCATCCTTCCTCTCCCCTCAGACCCCATACCGTGGCTCTGGTTGTGCATACTGGGCGTCCGGTGCTGCATCCACTGGGAGGGGATCCCGTAGCCAGCCCCAGTGCCAGCCGAAATCCGTACTCTATACACCTTGTTGGGCTGAAGCGCACTCAGCGTAAACTGTGTCTCATTTCCAGGCACCTCGGTGGAGAAAACCTGATCTGCTGGGACAGAAAACATGGCTGCAGGGCGGCGACCCGAGGACCATGACCCCTAAACTCCCCTATGCCAGCTATTCCACCGCAGATCCTGGTTCCTCAGCGCCCATGAGAGCCTGAGGCCCTCTCGGCACGGATCCCTCGGTGCCTGGACGGACTCCACGGCTCCGGAGCTGACTCCTGGGCCTCCGGCCTGGGCTGACTCCGGTCATCACCCTCAGCTCAGAGTGGAGAGAACCATGGCACAGACTCCACACTTCCCCATGAGCCGTCAGTGACCACTCCCTTACACACCCACTAGGGTGCAGGTGCAAGGGCTCGTCCCTGAAGGCCATCAGGCACCGCCTGCCTTCTCGAGCCCAAGCCCCCTTCCTCACACTTCCCTCCTTCCTCACTCTCACCCTCGCCCCCGCCCCTTGTCTTCCCCTAACTCTTTATCCCTTTCATATCCTCTCCCCTTGATCACTTACATCTGCCCTAACGCGCCCTCCCCAGTGCTCTGTTTCCCCAAACCCGCAAGCATGCCCTCCACTGCCCTATCCCTCATCTGCTTTTTGAGTTGGAAGGGACCCCAGGGATTACCTGGGCTACCTGCCTCATTTCACAGATGAGGAAGCTGAGGCAGGGACTTAACAGCATTACCCACGACAGCTATACAGGACGTAGGGCTAGAATCCAGGCCTCCCTCTGTCTTAAGCTTTGCCTCTTTGCTTTTCCCTACACCCAGACCACACTCCTCTTGTCCAGGGTCCCATTTCCCTACCCCATGGCTCTGGCTCAGTTCCTCAGACTTCCCCCCACTTCTGCTTGGATCCTCAGCTGCTCTGGCCAGCACTTCATATCAGCAGTTCCCAGCCAGGTCCCCTCACCCTGCCCCCACTCACCTTCCTTTCCCAAACTGTACTCTATCTTGTACTTCACCACCTGCCCATTGCTCAGGCTGGGAGGCAGGGGCAGCCACGCCACCCTGATGTCCAAAGGGTTGGGGCTGGACAGGGAGAGCTGGGGCGCTGCACTGGGGACTGAGACAGAAGAACATCAGGGTGAGCTCTGCTCCACCGACGTGGAAGGTGAGGCCCAGGAGCGGTCAGAGACTTGCCCAGGTCACACAGCAAGTCAGAAGTAGGCCCAGGACCAGGATCTGAGGGAGGAAAGGGAGCCTCTCAGGGGAGCCCCAAACTGGAGATGAGGGGATAGTCTTCCCACCCCAAAGCCAGAAAAAGGTTCGGGGCACAGTCTTCTATATCCAATGGGTTCATGTCACCGGCCCCTGCCTGACTGGATGGTACATGGATATTGAGAAGGGCCATATAACACAGGGAATCAAGACCTGGACTCAAGTCCCAGCTGCACTACTGACCTTGGGCAAGTCACTCATTTTCTGGGCCTCGGTTTCCCAAACTGTAAGCTGGGAAGAACCCTCACCCACCCCCTTACAGGGCACAGAAGATGACATGAGGCAGATAAAAGTGCCTTGGCATACACTAGTAAAAAGAAGCGAGCTACCATCCCCAGGGAATTCTCTGGAACCCAAGGTGCCCATTGCAGGTTTAGAGGCCCTACCATCATCCAATGTGTGGACCAGCGCTGGGGTAGAGGTGCGGCTGGCTCCCAGCTGGGAGTAGGCCACCACGTAGAACTCATAATCAGTGTTGGGTTCCAGGTCCCGAACCTGCAGCTCTGTGGTGTCATTGTTCACTGCAAACTGGTATTCCACATTGTCCATGCCTGGGGCGGTGACACAGAGGACAAAGGGACTGTCACAGAGCCACCCCCAAAGGTCCACCAGCTGGAGGCTATCTAGGGATCTTTCATATTGTCCCAGCCTCTGGAATGGCCTGGGTATAACTAAATCATCAGATCATCTGAGCCGGAGAGTAAGACTTCCCCCGCTTCTAGTTTCACTGTATTAATTCCTTCACCAGTTAGGAAGTTCTTTCTGGTGTCTAACTGAAGTGACTCCTGCTGCAGTTAATCAACCAGCTCCAGGAATGCCTAGGCATTTTCCCTGGGAGGAAAAGCATCCTCTTCCTTATCATAACAGACTGGAGGAGGGGGAAATGGGCCACACACTTTAACCCCTCCAGCACGGCATCAAAGACTATGGCTTAGCCCATGTCCACGCGGGTCTTCTCCCGTGGGCTCCCACCCCATCTCATCCTATCCCAAAGGTACCCACCCACGCAGCAACCCTTCCATCATTTAACCTGTGTCCCCTTAGGGGCGCCCCCGCGCGGGTCCCCAGCGGACGTACCCCGTGCCTTCTGGTAGTGGAGGGAGAAGCCGATGATCTGCTCGCTGTGCAGCTCGGGCCGCTCCCACGCCACGAGCACCGCGGAGCTGCTCAGCGGCGTGGCCGTGACCCGCGTGGGGGCGCTGGGCAGCCCCTCGCGCACCACTACGGCCAGGGGCGCCGCGGCGCACGCGGTGCCCGCGCTGTTCTCGGCCACGCACTGGTAGTAGCCGGCGTCCTGTAGGCCGATCTGCGTGATGACCAGGCTGCCGCCGCCGCCCTGCACCTTGACGCGCCCGTTGGGCCGCAGCGGCGCCCCGTCGTGCAGCCAGCGCAGCGCCGGCCGCGGTTCTCCGGCCGCGCGGCACACGAAGCGCGCCGTGCTCGCCCGCGTCCGCGACAGCGCCTCGGGCGCCTGCGAGATGGCCGGGGCCGCTGGGGGCGGGGAGGGGGACGCTGACGGCGCGCTCCGGTCGCGAGGGGCTCTGCTGCCTCCCCGGATGCTCCGGCCGGCTCCCGCGGGCCCTCCACTCGCTCCCTGAGTCACCCCGCCCCCAAATCCTCGCGGGCGGCGCCGCTCTACCTCCGCTCCTCCCGGGTTCACCCCAGCCCCACGCTGGCCGTTCTCCTCCTCGCCCCGAATTGTCCCCAGGCCCCCTGAGCCTCCCCTAAGTACCGCAGCTCCTCTTGGGCCTCACCCCATTCCCTCGGATACCGTAACCTCCTTCTCCCCTCCTTCCCAGTGTCCCCCACACCTGGGAGACTCACCTCTCTCCACAGTTATCCCAGCCCTGAGCAACCCCGTCCCCCAGTGTTTCCTGTCACTCAGGCCACGCCACTGTCTCCCCTAACCCTCAGTCCTACCCCTCCCCCCATGACCTAGGTCCCACTCAGACCTCCCCTCACCACCCCCAAACACCCAAGCCATGCTCTGATCACCCCTCTCCTTCTCTCCCTGCCTCAACTTACCCCACCCCATCCTCCAGTCTCTTTCCCCCACTCCCCTGCCTCCAGTCCTCTAGCCAGTCCCCTCCAGGACCCACCCTAACGAAGGACTCCTCCCCTGAGCGCCGGCCCCAGGGCTCCAGCCTTTTCAATCTCCAGGATGGCCTGTCGGTCCTTCTGACACACCCACTTGCCCATTCCCCAGTCCCCAACTTCGCTGGCCCTAGCTGACCGCCCCACTCAGGTCCCCACCCTCCCGCCCACTGCCCGGTCCCCCACCCCGCCTCACCCAGCACGCGGAGCTCAGCGGCGGCCGTGGCGAAGTCGCGCGTGCGGGGCTTGTTAGCGCGGCACACGTAGACGCCCGAGTGCCGCGGCTGAGCGCTGCCGATGAGTAGGTTGGTGCGGCCCAGGACGATGACGTCCGTGGAGATGGGTTTCCCATCTGGGGGAGGAGATGAAGATTACTGGAGGAGGGCACCAAGGACTGCCCCTCCATCTACTCCCTGGATTCGGGGTGGGGAGGCCCTCCACACCCGGTTAAGGGAACACAACAATCCCTTGTTTGAATCTCAGTTCCTCCACTTGCTAGAGGCGTGACCCTCTCTGAGCCCTCTCCTGTCTCCGTCTGTAAAATGGGGAAGAGGATTGTCCCTAGCTGGAAGGATGCTGTGAGGGTGGGACACATGAGGTTTGTGAGAAGGCCAGGCACAGTGCAGGTACCTAACAGGTGCTCAGTACACTTGTCAGTTATTACTATTACCATTATTATTAAATTCATTTCTCTCAAGGAGGACACGCTCCTCTTGTATGGTGTTATCCCAATACTGTGATGAAGACATGGATAGAAAGGTCTGACCAGAACCAAAGATTTGAATATATGCAAGACTTTTTATCTTGAATCTGAAATGAGAACCATTTTATTTTTTTAAAGATTTTATTTATTTATTTGAGAGAGACAGAGATAGTGAGAGAGCACAAGCAGTGGGAAGAGGGAGAAGCAGGCTCCCCGCTGAGCAGGGAGCCCCACACCAGCTCAATCCCAAGACCCCAGGATCATGACTGGAGCAGAAGGGAGACGCTGAACCAACTGAGCCACCCAGGCACCCCTGAGAACCATTTTAAAAGCCCCTGCTTTCTGAACATGAACAGAAAATCCAGAGGAGAAATGCAAATGGCCAAGAAACACCAAAAAAAGTGTTCAACTTCACATAATCAGAGAAATGCACACCAAAACACAGATGTTAATTCTCACCTATCAAACTGGGAAAGTTTTTAAAAAGGGTAAGCTGCCAGAGAAAGCTGAGAGGGGCTCCACCTTGACTTTGACCCAGGGATCCCATTTGTGGGTCCCTGTCCTGGGGAGATATTAACAGGGCTGATCACTGCAGTGTTACGTAACAGTGGGCAATGGGAAAGGACTGGCAAATTGCATTATGGTTATATTCAAATGATGGACTATAGTCATTAAAATTACTTTTTGAAAAAGTTTTAGAGATGGGGAAATGGTTATGACATACTGTTTAATTAAAGTAAGACTTGTAACTGTAAATATAGCATGCTCCCAATTTCGGAGGGAAATGTACATGTGCCTAGAAAAAAAAACTGGAAGAAAATACACTTGTATGTTAACTATTTTAATCTCTTTGAGTGGTGGAATGTTTTCTGTTTCTGCTTTTCCCCAGTTTTCCACAATGAACACACACAACCTTTGTAATCAGAAGAAAACAAAACAAATAGCCATGTCCCTTCCCTGACTTCATGAAGTTTCTAGAAAAGGAACAGTGACGGGTGTCAGGAACAAAGTCCTTTTCTAGCCTTTCTCTTCCCAGTCTCTGTCCAGGAGTGCTATTAGCAGACTTTCTGCAAGGGAGTTCCCAGGACCGCCCGTGTCAGGATTCTCTGGGACAACAATTCTTAAATCCTCACTGTGCACTCGAATCACAGAATCTCAGGGGACCTTGTTAAGATGCAGAGGCCTAGGGCAAGCCTCAGATTCTGCATTTCTAACTAGGTGCAGGTGGTGGGTCCAAAGACCACACTTTCAGTAGCAAGGACCTAGGGCAGTTTAAGATTCCTGGGTCACAACTCTCCAGGCATGAAGGGAGGGAGTCTGAAGTTTTAACAAGCTCCCTGGGTCATCGTGATGCAAGGTCAGGATTTGAGAAACATTGATATTAGAACTTCTGGGCAACACCACAGGCCCATCCTGATAATAGTATAAGGGTCCTGCTGGTGCCAGGATCCCCCTAACTAGGCAAGTGTCACAGGTCCACTGAAGTGTGCAGGTCGGGGAGGCCCAAAGACACCAGCACCGTTCTATCTCATCAGCTCAGTGGGAGGTACATAGTTGTTCAGATTATTTTTCTTTAAACTCTGTGTATTCATTACATACTCTTTTGAATGTGAGATAAAAACCTATGAAAAGGAGGCAGTATAGGATAATAGATTGAGTCGGAGAAGAAACGTAAAAAAAGTGGGGTTTAGGACTTACTTCTACCGTCACCTTGGGACAAGTCACTTCTCATTGACAAATGGAAACAAAAATAATCCTTGCTGGGGCACCCGGGTGGCTCAGTCGGTTGTCTGACTCTTAATTTCGGCTCAGGTCATGATCTCGGGGGTCGTGGGATCAAGCCCCACATCAGACTCCACGCTCAGTGTGGAGTCTGCTTATCCCTCTCACTCCCCCTCTGCTCTGCCTCCCCTTTGTCTCCCCCCCCATGCACTCTCTGTCTCTAAAATAAATATATACAATCTTAAAAAAAAAAATCCTCGCAGGGCACCTGGGTGGCTCAGGTGGTTAAGTGTCTGCCTTCGGCTCAGGTAATGATCCCAGGGTCCTGAGATCGAGTCCTGCAACAGGCTCCCTGCTCAGTGGGGAACCTGCTTCTCCCTCTCCCTCTGCCCGCTGCTCCCCCTGCTTGTGCTCACTCTCTGACAAATAAATACAATCTTAAAAAAAAAATCCTTGCTTTCCTTTCATACAGGA
Organism: Callorhinus ursinus; assembly: GCF_003265705.2. Lineage (NCBI taxonomy): Eukaryota > Metazoa > Chordata > Mammalia > Carnivora > Otariidae > Callorhinus > Callorhinus ursinus. The sequence continues at coordinate 30,380,540 of NW_027397087.1, forward strand.
CTGTAGGAAGTGGTGTACCAGAAAAAGAAGAGGCTCTAAAGTTTGGATCTTGGCTCTCTGAGCCTCCGTTTCCTCATCTGTCCACTGGGAATAAGAGCCCTCGCCCCTACCCCCTTCAGAGGGCCCCTCTAGGCTTTGGCAGGATGGCGGGCTGCGCACTCAGTAGGCGGCAGTGATGTGTAGCTAGCAGCCTCCCAACCCTGATAGCACCTGCTGGAACGCAGTCCCCCCTGGCACTTAGCACTTGGTGCCTGATGCCGTCAAACCTCTCTTCTTGGGTACGTGCTTTATCGCCCTCACCCAGACCGTGCGCTCAGAGGTCAGGGTCCCTGTCTCACTTGTGCCCAGCCCGGAGCCAAGCACACAAGGCAGCGGCAATCTGAGTGGGTGGGGGGCAGCCCTGCAGACCAGCGGCGGGGGCCTAGTTTCACCTGACTCTAGCTCTCACACACTCACTTGTAACACTGTTGAGCCCACCCTAAATAAGGTCTCAGTGACACTTTTGTGAGTGGCAGATGCAAAGTGCTTCATAAAGGGAACACACTACCGAGATTGATGCCTAAGTCTGTCCACCCACACTCAGCCCTGGGAGAGGAGCTCCCACCACATGGAGCAGTCACCCTTATAACTTCCCAACTTGGGGACACATGAGATGCCACACCCTCCTTTCCCATGCCCTCGGGTCCCCTCCCTCCACTTACCCTGTCGGACCCAGGACACGAAAGGGGTGGGGTCAGCGGAGGCCACGCATTCCATCACCACACTCTGGCCGGAAACCACGGTGGTGTTCTCCGGGGCTGCCACAATGACCACGTCTTGCCCCCTGGTGGATGCCAAGGACCCTGGGGAGAGGGCAGGCCAGCAAGCAGCCTTACCATGAGGTGTCTTTACATGCAGTCCCTCACCTGATGCTCACAGTCACCTGGTACGCTACACAGGTGAGGCAGGGAACAGCCAGGGTTTGATCGCACGGGTGGGGAAAGCAGCTACATAGCTCGGCAGAGCTGGGACTGGAACTCAGAGCTCTTTCTCCTGGAGCCAGGAGAGGAATAACCTGGCCTCTGGCACACCACCCTCATTCTTCCCTGGAGCCCACCCATCAGGGTCACTAGTAGACTTGGAGCCTGGAATTGGAATCAACAGTCATAGTTTCTGGTTCCAGCACTGCCATTAACGCAGTGCGACCTTAGGCAAGTCCCTTCCCCAAAGGGCTCTGGGTTCCCCTGTGGGAGAAGTAGGAGGTAGGCTCGAGTTTCCGCCAGCTTGGCTGCTCCCTGAGCACTGATTCCCTGCCAAGTTCTCCCTGTGACCCTGGCCCCTAGGTCAGCATGGGGAATACCTGGTGTGCCCAGCAGGTGGAGGCAGAGACTCCAGGGCACAGGAGGGAGACTGAACCAGACTCCAAGACCTGCCACCAGCTAAACCACAGGCAAGTAGGGTGATGTGGAGGTGGGAGGGATGAGGAGGGGGATGGGAAGAGACGTGCAGAAGGGCAGGGTTGGGAGGAGATGCCAAGGTAGAGGAAGGCAAGTGAGAGGCCCTTGGGGAAGGCCTGCACTAAGATCGGTTGAGCACCTGCTAGGTGCCGGGCACTTTCCACTCTTATCTCAGCTATTCCCACACCCCTCCCTGAGCTAGACATTTGATAACAGCCCAGGGTCACACAGATGGTAAGTAGAGAGGCCAGGATTCAAACCAGGTCTTTCCGACCTCAAAGCCTGCGTGTGCCCTTCCTACCGCATCACACTGGGACGGGACCTTTCCAGAGAAATGGAGAGGACAGGCGCACCAGACTGCAGGGATCGGGATTTGCAGCGTCCAGCCAGCAGCAAGGGGTGAATCCACTAATGCCCAGAAGGGCAGGGACCAGGGCTTCCTGACACCCTTCTTCAAATGCCTCCCCTCCCCTCTTCCCCCACCTTCGTCCCTAGCCCGGGATGCCCCACCCAACCTTAGGGAGCACAGAGCCTCTGTAAGAAGACAGCCCTGGACTGGGAGCCTGGAGTCTGGGGTTCCAGCCCATTCTATCTCTGACTTCCTGGGTGGTACTGCCTTCTCTGGGCTACCTCGTTGCACCTGCCCAATGGCAATTTGAAGGCAGAGCTTGGACCTCATGAGGCGCCTACCAGCTCTGAGATGGCTGATGCCAGAAACCCCCCAGGGCTCCCCCGCCCAGCCTGGCCCCTTACCTCTGTGGGCCACGCTGAGTAGGGCCTCCTGGCTGAAGCGCTGGCTGACGGAGCTGGTGGCCACGCAGCGGTAGGAGCCTGCGTCACTCTCCTGAATGTCCAGGATCTGGAGGACCCCGTTCGGGAGAGTGATGAGCCTTGGGAAGGGGGAGAGGGCACCTATGAGGTGGGCAGGAGCTCCGCAGGGAGCTGTCCTGGGCCCCCCTCCCCCTCCAGCTTGAACTACCTCCAGCATCTCACTTTCAAGCCTCATTCATAATAAAACATGCAAAGTAAAGCTGTGACATACCATTTTCACCTACCAGGTTAGCGAAGATCAGAAGGTTTAATATCACACTATGTGGATGAAGGAATGGGGGAAAGTACTCCTGTCTTGGTGGCCATGCCAATCGATACACCCTCCTTCAAGGGCAAGCAGGTAATATATTAAAATCAACCCTGCCCGGGCCTTTTGATCTAGCACCACCACTTCGGGGACTCTATCCCACAGATATTCTCAGACATGGACACAAAAACCTGTTTAATGATATTCACTCCAGCACCATGAGGACAATGGCAGAAGACTGGAAACAATCCAAGTGTCCATCTGTAGGGTGGGAACTAGCTAAATCGGTTTGGGTACATTCATACAATGGAATGCTAGGCAGCTGTTAAAAAGGGGGCAGCTCCATGTGTGCAGAAATGGGACGCTCTCCAACGTGTGTTTGGTGCAGAACGGTGTGTGAGGATATGCACACTTATATGCTTGCACTGAAGGTCCCTGGGGAGGGGACCTGGGATCCCGGGAGCAGACAGTGGGAAACTTACTTTTTATTATACAGCCTTCTATACAGTGTGAATTCATTTACCCCCTGACTCTATTACCTCCTCCCTCCCTGATAAAAATTCCTTTTATTCACACAATATCATCTGACTCTCAAAACAATCTGAAGAGATAGAGGACATCACAACCTCCATTTTACTGGTGACAAAACGAAGGCTCAGAAGCACTAGGGCATTATTTTCCCAGGGACTCAGAGCTGGAGCAGGGTTAAAACTTGAACCCAGGTCTTCCGGTGCCAAATCCCATGTTCTTCCCACCTGCGTGTCTCAGCAGCCATCAGCTGGCTGAGAAGGCCTGGGGAAGGGTCCCCAGAAAGCCCCAGTCAACACACACACTACTTAGGAGGGGTAGGATAAATGAAGGTGGTATTCTCCAACCTCTTGGTTAGGGGGTTGGAAAGCAGCTCAGCTTAGAAAGGTCTGGAGCCCTTGTTTGGGAGACAGTGCAATGCAGGCAAAACTGTGTCCTTGCAGAGGACACTGGGGTGGTGGTAAGTGGAGTAGGCTCTGGTCCAAGTTGTGGGGGGGGGGATGTCTTCCTGAATCCTCCACCTATGATCCTTGCAGGGTTAGCTCCCAGTTGAGAGTCCCAGTTTCTCAATAGAGCAAATGGTGCTGGTCCCTGGATATAGGCTAGGCCAAGGCTGGAGAGGGAATGGGGCAGTAGTGTGCTTGATGAAGGTCCCTTGGCTCATGGGGATACAGGGTATGAAACAATTTAAACACAGGAGAGAACTAGCTCAAGGGTATTGGGAGAAAATTCTGGCCACAGGCCTGGAAACCTGCTGTGGCCCAAAGACTTAGAGAATGAACATAAACCTCCTTCACTCCCTCCCTCATCCCATAGGCAAACCCACCTCTGCCCCAGTGTCTTACCCTCAGCTCCAGCAGCTGCCCACGTCAGTGCTGGGGCCAGCAGGGGAGAAGGGATATGGAGGCAAAGGGTGGTGGGAGGTAAAATTCTGGGCCAGGAAAATTTGATGGAGTAGGACAAGTGGGGAAGGAGAAGCAGAACCCATCTGGGAAATAAGACCCCCATCTCCATCCAGGTCTCCCCCACCTAATACTCTCTGCCTCCAAAACCCTTCCCCTTTCAGTCTAGCTAGCTGACCTTGCCTGCAGGGTTCCCACCAGAGCAACCCATATTTCCTAACCCCAAAGTTTCCCAGACTTTCCATGGAAATTGTGCTCCAGGTACCCAAGAGTTGATACCTCCTTTGACAAGGAGTTCTTTTCTTATTACGTGTGGGAAAAGAGGAAGGGAGGGAGGGAAGAAGAAAGGGAGGAAGGAAGAAGGAAGGAAGGAAGGAAGGAAGGAAAGAAGGAAGGAAGGAAGGAAGGAAGGAAGGAAGGAAGGAAGGAAGAAAGGAAGGGAGGAAGGGAAAGTGGTATACCTCTCCTCAGATGTGGTGTTATCACTGCAGCCAACAGAAGCGGGATGGAACCCCTTTTAGTGTTCATCTAAAATCTTTTTCTGTTTTGTTAAAATGTGTTTTTAGAAGCTCTGTCCTTGAAAAGATGTCCAAGATATATTGGTTAGTGGCGGGGAAAAAAGTCACCAAACAGTGTTTATGAAGCAGTTCTATGTTTGGAAACTAGATAAATGATATGTTAGGACATGGGCAGAACAAGTCATGGGTGGTAAAGCTCCCATCATTCAGGGAGGTTTTCTCTGCAGTGTGATTACTGGGAATGCTTATTGTTGTGTTTAAAAAAATTTTTTTGAATATTTATTAGGTTGGAAGTAGAACACTTAAAAAATTGAAATTGAATAAATAAAATCTTTAAAGAAAATAAATTAATTAAATTGAAGACTAGGGAGCCCACAGTATTGAGGTCCATTGGTGTCATGTTTTCAAAGTGTGAGTGAATGGTGATAACAAAAATGATTTCAAGTGGGTCCAGACACACATTTTTTTATTCCAGCAGTTATATATTTATTTTTATGGCTACTTTGTATTTATGGTTAGTGTTGCTGGTTTTCCATTTTACTGCAGTGAGGTAATTTTCCTTTTTAGTATGTGTTAAAGTTACAGAAGAGAGCTGATTTAAAGAAATATATTAAGTAAGCAATTGAATAAAGGGCTCAGGAATGGCCAAAATTATAAAGGCGGTTTGTGAATGCCTGGGATTTGGGAAACATTGCTCTCATTGATTACTGGTTCCCGTGGAAGGAAAATTATCCTCTATCATTAGAAATTAGTATAAGTACCAGGGAATTGCCTTGGGGTCTAGTCTTCACCAGCAGTTCCAAAAAATATGCACCTATACTTTGACAGTGTGTGTTTATTAACTGCACACACGTACAGCCTCCAACAAGGCATACAGTCTCCAAACCACTGGGCTACGTTTATGAATAGCATATTTGTACATGTACTATATCTGGGCATGTGTAAAAATACATACCTTGGGCATAATCAAGTTGCTGTTTTAGACATTTCTTTATTTCCCCCACACAATGTGCTGGGACATGTGAGCCTGGCTTATTTATAGCCAAGGATCACTTTTCAGAGGACTTGGGGGCAAACACTCCCAGAGCCCTGGAACTGGCAGCTCCAGACCTCTGGGAGAGGCCTGTGGCTTCACAGAAGGATGCCCGGACTAGATGTGGGGAGGCGACGGAGCCCTACTGTTTGCCGGGAAACTTTGCGGGAAGTAACCTCTCTACTCAGAGCCACAGTTGGCCCGCCTGACCTCTAAGCCCATCTGTAGCATGAACTTCTTCAGACCCTGCAGCTTCCCTACCCCAACCACCGAGTCACAAGAGGCTTGCGTGTCATTTGTGCCAGGCCTCCGGCATCCCACACTCCATGTCTTAGCTATGTAACCTGGGTCAAGTTACTTCTGTCTCTGATCCTCGGTTCGCTCACTTAACAATCCAGATAATAATATCTGCTATAACCATGTATGTAGACCTGGAAGGATGTTCATGATGTGTTAAGTGAAAAAAAAAAGTAGAAGTTGCTTTATAATCCCATTTTTGTTTTGGAAAAAAAGTTGATTGAGCAAAAAAACCCAGTATGGGGGCACCTGGCTGGCTCAGTAGGTAGAGCATGTGACTCTTGATCTAGGGGTCATGAGTTCGAGGCCCACACTGGGAGTTTACTTAAGACAAACAAACAAAAAACCCCAGTATGTACAATATAATCCAAATTTTAAAAGAGGTTATTTATAAACATATAAGGGAAAATTCCAGAGGACAGACATCAAAACTAACAGAGACTTTCTATGGGTGATGACTGTTTCTTCAGCTTTGCTTATGTGAATGTGAAAAAGGCATCTTCCAGGAATATAAACTAAAAGTAAATAGAGGAAAACATGGAAAATAAGAAATTCCTACCTTGAAGGATGATGGGAAGGAATAAGTGAGAAAACATAGCTCTCATTAAGTGGGGCCTACCATGCCTTTCGACACGGGGCGACTTCTCTGCTCTCTCCTACTCTCTCTGGGAGCTGCCAGGAGTGGGCTCTCCTTTGGTTCTCACTCAGCAACTCCCAGGAAGCGCTGACCAGACAGCAGCAAGGGGCCCGCATTTGCAAGGCACAGAATTTAAAGGCTGGGTCAGCACTTCCAAGGACGCTCCCTAGAATGCCCATTCATGGGATGTTAACGGGGTTGTGGCAAGAGGGGCTGTGGGCAGATGAGTCTAGGAAGTGCTTGGTTCAACAAGTTTAACAGGCTTTCTGTACAGGACTTCTCAGAGCTTTGTCAACTTCAAGAAGGGGATTTATAGGCAGCTTTCCAGATGTTACTTGACCATAGAATACTTTTCCTCAAGAAGCACCTTTAGTGACTAATGTTCTCCAAAGAACAATGATCTAATCCAACCCTTTCATTTTTTTCTTTTCCTTTAATTTTATAGATGGGGGGAATGAAGCTGAGTGAGAAAGGCCTCTGTGAGGAGCAACAGGTGAAGCAATCATCCAAACCAGCAGCTTGACCTGCTGCCCTTCTTCCTCCCTCACAAATGTTGCAGGGATGTGCCCTGTGGCTTTTCTAGCCAGAATTTTCTCCTACACCTTCCCCCCCACCTAGATGTGGGCAAAAGTCGGAGGAGCTGGGACAACTCAACACACTCAAGACAGATTAGTCTCAGGGCAGGGAGACCAGGAAACCAGTGTTTCCGAGCCCACGGAGCCCCACCTCCACCAGGAGAGAACGAGAGCGAGCGAGCTGGTACTACAGCTAGAGAGATGGAGGCAGAGGACTGGGGTGGGGGATTGGGAAAGGCCTTGGAGCCACATCTCCAAAGATGTAAGAATCCACGGGGTGACAACCGAGTCATGAGACCAGCTCGGAGTCCACGGAAGCAAACAAGTCTTGTGCTTTCTGCTCGTGCTGCAGGTATATCTGGGCCTTCCCAGGAGGCCACAGTAAGGGTCAAGTCCTGGGTCTAGCTTCTGCTTCTCTTTTACCCCAGAGACTCTTCCTTGGGATCATTCCACCTACTCACTGCCTTTATGGGGAGGGAGGAGGGTAAAACGGGAAGGACCTATATCAGGTGCTGCATCCCACAGGGTGGAATTGAGAGACAAGAGAGGTTATGCATCCAGGGTAGCACCTCCGGAGGAACCCCGCAGAGAGAAAAGCCTCCCAGCAGCCTCCGGGCTCTGCTCTTAACCGAACAACAGACTTCCTGCCACTGACTCACTGTGTGGCCTTGGACAAAACATAGCTTCTCTCTGGCTCTCAGTCTCCTCTTCAGTAAGGCAAGTGGTTGGACAGATAAGGTCTGAAGGGCTCTATCACTACTCTCTATCTGAGCTCCGTAGCTTAGTGGGTGGCAATCTTTGCAAGGAACAAAAATGCTTGCCCAACTTTTCTTTGGGGCCTACGTGAGCGGAGAGCCGGGCCGTGTTTGGCTCCTAAGTCAGTTTCTGCAAATGGAGCCACCGTGACTCTAAGAATCCTGGTTCCTGAGCACACACCAGGGCCCTCTGTGGCTAGCCCACTGGGACCCACTCCCCACTCCCGCACAGGACACTCACCGAGGCTCCTCAGGCACTGGCACCTGGTCCTTCTCCCAGGTAATGACGGGTGCTGGCAGCCCTTCAATGTGGCACTCAAACCGAGCGGTCCCATTCTCCTCCACCACCTGAGACTCCGGGTGCAGAGAGAAGCCTGCGAGTGCTGGGGGCGAGGATGGTGAGACACAGGCAGGGACAGGGGAGGAGCACGGGAAAGAGAGGGGGCGCACACAGTGAAACACACATACACACATGCACGTGTGTGCGTGCGCGTGCACGCACGGAAACGCGGGGGTGGGGGGTGGGGGTGGACAGAAGCACAAGCAGGGCAAATCCCAGCCAGCAGAGACAGTTGAAGAGGCAGCAGGGGGATAAGAAGCGGTGATTACTGGTCAGACACTGGGTCAGAATGAATTGCCGCACCCCACGTCTAACGTCACCATGATGGTCAGACCGCAGTAAGATGGACATTTCTCCTGGCCTAAAATGATTTCATGGTGATCTGTGCCTCTTGAGAACCCCCGAGGGGGTGGGCTGGATGATGGGGCTTAACTCCAGGTACTGCACCTGCTCCAGTCCCCCACACTCTAACAAGCCTTTCTGGCAGGCTTCCGGAAGAGAGCACAACCTAGACTCTCAAACTCAAAGGGAAACAAAAGGAGGAGGAAGAAGAGGAGAGGTGGGAAGAAGGTAGCCATACCAGGAAGGGACCTACTGAGCGGGACAAGAGGCAGGGAAAGAGACAGGCCTGTGTGCAAGGAGTTAATGGGGATCCCCCTTCCCACACCCCGGGCCTCCTGGGTCTCAGCTCAGCCCCCGATGCAGGCACTTACTGGCGAGCTTGACCACTGCAGCCTGGCTGGCCACCACTCCAAGGGGGCCGTGGGCCAGGCAGGAGTAGCTGCCTTCAATGACTTCTGAGACCCAGGGGGCTGCCTTGTCACTGCCATCAGGTGCTGGTGGCTGGGACATCCACAGGGAGCCGTTGGGTAGCAGGCGCAGGTGGTCGTGCTCAGGCAGGGCGCCTCCATCCTTGCTCCATGTGGTGCTGGTGGGGGTTCCGGCAGCCCCCAGACTACAGTCCAGCACTGCAGCTTGCCCTGGGCCCAGGATCACTTCCAGTGGCCCCGCACCACAGCTCAGCTCCACGGTGGTCTCCTGGGGCCACAGCAGCTCCCCTGCAGAGAGGGCAGGCCCCAGGGCCATCAGTGTGCTTCCTCCCACCTCCACAGCCTCCAGATCCTGAGTCCCCCACCCAGGGGCTGGGGCAACTCACGGAATAACAGGTCTCATGGAGAGACCTGAGTCTGGATCCTGGCTCTGCCCCTACAGCCTGTGATCTCAGGCAATCTGCCGCTCTTCTCTGTGCCCACCTTCCCTGGGGGCTCAGTTTCCTCATCCACCAAAAAACACAGTGCCTAGCAACATTCTTCATAATAGGCAAAAAGGAGAAACAACCCAAATGCCCATCACTTGATGAATGGATAAATATCTTACTCAGCCGTCAAGAGAAATGAAGTACTCATATTTGCTACGTGGAAGAACTTTTAAAACTTTATGCTAAGTGAAAGAAGCCAGTCACAAAATGCTATATATTGTATGATTTCCTTTCTATGAAATGTCCAGAAGAGGCAAATCCACAGGGACAGAAATTAGATTAATGGCTGCCAGGGGCTGGGGAGAGGGAAGAATGAGGAGTGATAGTGAAAGATGAGGTTTCTTTTTGGGGTGATAGGAATGTTCTGGAATTAGATAGTGGTGATGGTTGTGCAACCTTGTGAGCATACTCAAAACCACTGATGTGTATACTTTAAGTGGTGAATTCTGTGGTGTGCGAACTGTATCTCAATTAAAGAGGACCCAGGAATTCCTTCCTCCTAGAGCTGTTGTGAGATGCGGGGTAGGAAAGGAGCACAGCACGGGGCCTGGCCTGGCACAGAATTGGCACTCAGTAAGGTCCTCCCTCCCTGGAACCCTACAGATCATCTTAACCATGGTCACCCGACCCCCTCGTGCCCCGCCGGCAGGTGGGGCTGAGTACTCCTTCCTACCCCTCAGCTCATTTCCCCTAGGCCACACAGCAAGCCAGAGCCTGTCTCCAGGGGCCCCAACATAGCCTGCAGCTCCAACACTGGCCCTTGCCACAGAGGGAAGAGTAGGGGAAAAATGGAGGGAGGGAATGTCAACCCAGGGTCAAGGCAAAAACACACAAAGGCCAATGCTTATCATTTCAACCAACATTTCAGCAAGGCCCAGGAGCCATTATTCATAGAGAAATGGCTGGTTCTGGGGCGCCTGGGTGGCTCAGTTGTTAAGCGTCTGACTTTGGCTTGGGTCATGATCCCAGGGTCCTGGGATCGAGCCCCGTATCGGGCTCCCTGCTCAGTAGGAAGCCTGCTTCTCCCTGCTTGTGTTCCCCCTCTCTCTCTCTGTCAAATAAATAAATAAAATCTTAAAAAAAAAAAAAAAAAGAAATGGCTGGTTCTCCCAGTTGCGTCTTCCAGAAGGTTGGCCTGCTGCTGCCTCCCTGTCCCCTACAGGCTCAGTGGCCCAAGGTCCTTTCTTATCCTGTGGCCTGACACTTTGCTTAAAGGCAGAATGGCACATCTGAGAGTGAACCCACGACAGAGGTGAGTGCAATGGCCTATCCTTACTACGAGGCAGGTTTCTGGGCAGAGAGCCATGGGAAGGCATGCAGAAAGCCGAGTGGCTTGGGAATCAGGCAACCCCTCAGTTCTGGACCTGGCTCTGCCACAGGCTAGCTGTGTGGCCTTGGGCCAGTCACTTGTCCTTCTGGACTTTAGTCTTACTCAAACGTAGCAGGTGATGTGTGAGATTCTATGATGTTAGGAAAATTCAGTGAATAATCATACCCGGACATACCTATTCCTGAACAAACCTACAGAACACCATCTAGACACACATAAAAACTGTAGACACAACCTTCTACACCTGAACATGCATACCCCAGTTTCTGCCATACTCATCCAAACCTGGACATATCTATGAACCCCTTAGAACCCCTGTCTGTCTCTAGGCTCTCTTCTCAGCACTCCTGAAGAAAAACAAGACTGAGCGGCAAAGAGAAGTCCTAGCTGGCTGAGATCAGGGAGCCAGGGCAGAAGCCAGGGCTCTGATCCCACAGTGCGAAGGACGGACAGACCAAGGGGGCCCAAAGTGGGCCTCTGCCTTTCTTAATTCATCAGGAAGGCTCTGCTGGCACGTTCCACTGCTCGCCTGGGCTCAGCATTACTAATGAGTGCAGGGAGAAGGCAGGCCTTGCCCTCATCCAGTGCCCATTCTGACTGAGGAAACCAAAGTGGCATTCCCATCACTTGGGGCTGTTTGCTGTGGTGGAAAGAGCTTTTGACCTTGGGGTGGAAGATCTAGTTTCCAATCTTGCTGCTCCACCTACCAGCTGTGTGACAAGCCACTTAACCTCTTTGGGCCTTACTTTACACATCTGTAAAATGAAGACGATACTACCAAGCCTGTGAGGAGTAAACAAGATGATGGATGTCAGTGCCATCAACCAAGGGACGGGAGCTCATTCTTTAAAGGCACTTCATAAACTGTACAAGTGTTTGGGGTTTGTTTGTTTTTTATAATGAAAGATTTTTTCTTTTTCTTTTACTGTACCAATGTTAATTACTGTTCTTAACAACCCGTCCCTTCTACCTCTGAGGCCCTCGATTCTTGATTCAAACATAGGGTAGGGGGAAGGCAAGCCCGGGCTCTCAGCCCAGCGGCTTCCAATTGCCCGGTTCCAGCCGCTGAGCAGTCAGTTTGCACTTCAGGGGAGAAAAGCCCCACATGACACGAATCCCTCAGCCCTCTGGCGGCCTCCCCGCCCCCCAAAGCACGTCCGGGGCCTGGAAAATCCCCTGCCGCGCTGAACAAACAATGTGAACAGTTGGGGCCTGAGCAGCTGCTGGGTATGTCAGCAGCCGGGGCTCTGGCGGGCAGGCCGGCAGCCAGAGAGGCTGGCGGCTGGCTGGGGAGCCCAGAGGAGGCTCCGATTCCCTTCCTGAATATTCATGGATCAGCAGATGTCTGGCTTCCCCACCTCTGAGGAGCCGAGCACCCAACAAGGTAGTACAGGGAAACCAACAGGGATGTAGATGTGGAGAGAACCAGGGGTCCCCCTCAGAGAGGACGGTGGTGATGGAAATGTCTTGGAAGCTTGAGATTCCTCACTGTATATAAGTGGGGAAACTGAGGCCCAGAATGGGGGGGGTGTCTCATTTCTCTGGGAGACAGCCTCGGGAAACTGTCCTTCGACGTTCTAGGGATGAATCCAGCACTGAGGAGACAGTTGCTCTTGAGTAAAAGGGTTCTCTCTGTCTAAGTGCCCAGCCCAACTTCTGTGCCCAGGACATGCCTCCCACCACCCCCACCACCGCCCGGGGCTCAGCTCCAGCACCAATCCTCTGTGAGGCCGCCCCTGTCCCTGCCGAGGGAAGCTGTATGTGTTTCCTATCCCAAAGCCACTTGCAGGTCCCTTAGCCATCCTTCTTCTTGCCTAGATGGACAATGGGGTATGGGTGGGGACGAGACTTGGTCTGGAGTCAGGGTCCTCCTGGGTCATTCACTATATGGCCTTGGGCCCGCTACTTTCCTCCTTTCAGCCTCAGTTTCCCCAGCCTGAAAAGGAGAAGTCTCCACTTTTCTCATTTTCACCAAAATTCTCCCAGTGGCAGAGGGGAGCATACTCAGGAGGCTTGCTGACTGTCCCAAACGTTTTGATTTTTAAACCTTTGGCACATTTTGCATTCTGCTCCATTACATAGCAATGATCTTTTAACATAAACGAAGTTCCTACACCACCAGATCTTTTCGCAAAAGTGATGCTCTGAGGGCTGGACCTTGTTTGTCCAGTGGCTTCCTGGCCACCCCTTTCCTGCCACCCCCCATCCCACTGCCATGGCCGACCCCCAAAGCCCTTCCCACAAGCAGTTCTCAGCTGTCCCTCTCAGGACTGGGGACACGGTGGACACCAGCTGCCCCCCAGCTTCCTGCCTTGATGGGAGCTCCTCTGCCACAGCTCCTTCTCCTCAGGCTCCTTGGTGAGACCCTGTCAGAGACACAGAGCTTGGGAGCCCTGAGGCCATCTCTCACATCTTTTTCTAACAGATTATTTTACCCACTTACAGGATTAATTAGATTTTATGAGGCCAATTAGAACCCAGACAGAAAGGAGATTCGCTGCTGAGCCCCAGGGCCCGCTCAGTGCTGTTTCGTGGGGTTAGTGGGGCCTGGTGTAAGCTGGGGTTCCATTTTCCAGTGAACTCTCAGGAAAGAGGCCAGCGGGTGGGGGAGGGGAACCAAGTCTAGATGTCTCCTTCATTAAGCCAACAACTTGCCACAGACATCAATGCCTTGTCACTTCTGATTTTCAGGGCCCAACAGATTTACAACTTGTTTTCAGTGTAGAGGCAGTTCTCCATGACCCCCATCACCACTCTCTTTTCCCAGGAGACCCAAGTCAGTGTCTTCCAGAAACTTCTCTCCCCACCCCCCACCTTGGCCGCCTCTCTTACCACATGCTAATCCCCTCCCACTAACAGCTGGAAGGAGAGTTTGGGACCGTTGCCTGGGACATAGGGAAGGCCACACAGTGCCCTTCATCTGTGATCCTGAGAGGCCCCAGTGGACTTGACAGCCAAGCCACACTCAGCTCCTGCCTACCTCCTGACTGGGGCGTCCCTCTGTCCCCACCATACCAAACCACTCTGAGCTCTCTGCAAGCGCACTGCTGTTCCATCTGTTGCTCCTGCTGCCCCCCTCCCCAGAGTAGCTATGCCATCCCAGGGTCTGACTGAGTTGCCTCTCCTTTTTCTGCCCCATAGGACCCTGGGCACCTTGGCCACTGTAGTTATTACTCTAGGTTTTTTACTTTCTTTTCTCCCCAGTTAGGCAACAAGCTCAGCATCATGTCCTAGTCAGCTTTCTAAACCTCTGGTCCCTGAAACAGCATCCAGTATACAGTAGGTGCTCAATAAATATTCATTGAACACATAAGTGGACATGTAGAGACACAGCCCCTTATGCTTTTCCAAGCCTCAGTTTCCTTATCTGTAAAAATTATAGGAACTCCCTTAAGGGCTGGACGTGATGGGAATAATACATGTGGAAACTGCCTCTCTGGCAACTAGTAGACACTTAAATGCTTAAAAAGCACAGAGACACGGGGCGCTGGTGGCTCAGTCATTAAGCGTCTGCCTTCGGCTCAGGTCATGATCCCAGGGTCCTGGGATCGAGCCCCGCATCGGGCTCCCTGCTCCGCGGGAAGCCTGCTTCTCCCTCTCCCATGCCCCCTGCTTGTGTTCCCTCTCTCGCTGTGTCTCTCTCTGTCAAATAAATAAATAAAATATTAAAAAAAAAAAAAGCACAGAGACAGAACAGCAAACTCACACTGAAAGAAACTCTGTACTTAAACATTACCAGGACTGGGGAGCTCACTACCTCACCTGTTCTCCTGCTGTATGGCTCATATGATTCAAAATATCTTTCTCTTGTGCCCACCTTTCTCTCCCTGTACACTCTGATCGCTTGCTGGAACTTTGTCCTCCAAACTATGTGACAAAGTAATGAGCCTCTTATCGAACCATCCAGAAGTCTTGGCTCTGCACCAGCTTACATGCTCAGGTCTGCATCTGAAAGAGAGCTTACTGAGCCTCTGCTTTCCTGACCTCAATGACCCCAAGGCCCCTCAAATCCAGAGGATGTGCCTCAGCCTCAGCAGTAAGGTAACTAACAGCCCAGTTAGCCCAAAAGACAAGGATTCTATTTCTCTGCATGTCAGGACCAGAACATTATCTCTTTGATTTTCCTCCCAACCCCAGCTCCCATCACCCTCCTCTGACCAGGCTGGGGCTGGTGTCCTCCTCCATCAAAGCTGCTCTTACTCCTCCTCCCCTCTCCCCACCCCCCATGGAGCTGGAAGCCCCAAGCCCACCTGGCAATGACATCTGTTCTGCATCTGGAATTCTGTGTCAATTCTGGTTGCTGTACCTCAGGAACCGTGGAGGCCGAACAGGAGGTAGTGGGTGGGGAGGAGTGGAGAAGGGTGAATTCCAGAGCCCAGACTCAGACACACCAACTGAGGGAGACCAGGCCCAAAGCTGGTAACTTCTCAGGTGAGGGGGGAGGGGGTGCAGAGAGACTGAACTTGGGTATTTGTGTACCAAATCCAGGGAAAGTGTGGCTCCAAGAGCCAAGAGACTGGTTCCAGCCCCAGCTCAGTCCCTATCCGTGCAACTTTGGGAAGTCACTCGGTTTTCTCATCTGGAAAATGGGTTCGTGCTAAAATTACTTCTAGGGAGGTGGGTGGGGGATGGGCTAAGTGGGTGATTAATGAGGCACTTTCAATGAGCACTGGGTGTTATACATAAGTGATGAATCACTAAATTCTACATCTTTAACCAATTTTACCATATATGTTAACTAACTAGAATTTAAATAAACACAATTTAAAAAAATTATTTCTAAGTTCTCTTCGGTGCTGACACTGGATGACACTCTAAGTGTGAGATAGGTTAACTTGAAAGAGGTACCTTTACGAGAAAAGAAAGTAACTGCTAATTTACACATGACACATGATGAATTGGGCCATGAAAGTACCTAACGGATCAGTGAAGGTTTAGATAACTTCTGGATAAAATTCACTATTAAGAGAAACTTGTTTGACCTGGTTCCTAACCTGGAGATGGGGTCAGAGAGGGCCACCCCAACTGAAGGGAGGTGGGCCTCTGAGTCTCTGGGCCGAGAAAGAGATGGGGGTGGGGGGACTTCCCCAGTGAGGAGAAAGCAGCTCTCATGTTCTTGGCGCCTTCCTATTACTAACCTCTGGCATCCCCACCCCCCAAATTCTGACTCGGTGGAGGGGAGAGCCCCACGTCTTGCACTGATGAAACCGGGACTCAGCATTCTACCACCACCCCCGGACAGAAGTCCCATTCCTATAAATCTCCCCAGTTCCCAATCCCTGGCTGGGGATTGGAAGCCGTGTTGGGGGACACCAGCCCTGCCTGCTGGCATGTTCAGGTCACTAAGTGTCTACTCTTCTGTACCTGCCCCTCCCTGCCCCCCTGCAAACTCAGTCTATCCTCAGATCCTACTGATTCTACTTCCTAAATGTCTCCAGAAGCCAGCTACCCTGGCCACACAATGGCCACACCAACTGCCATGACACTTGTTGCCACCATTCTTTCTTCTGGAATACTACAACAGCCTCCCAGGAAGCTTGAGCTTCCTACCTCCAGCCCTGCCCAGCGGATTATCCACACTGGCTGCAACAAGCTGATGCAAAGCTGATCTTAAAACTTGCCAAGGGCTCACTGGGGTGGGGGAGGGATGCTTTCAGGCCGAAACCTTGGTGGGGCTTATCAGGCCCTTCAGGAGCCCCCTTCAGCCTTCTCTCTTGACACTCCATGGCCCCTGTCCCACCCCGCTCCAACCTCCCCCACTCTCACCCCTGTGCTCTAAACTCCAACCAGAGTTAGCTGCATTCACTGGTCTAAATGAAGTCACCTCTGAGGGCCTACACATGCGGTTCACTCTGGAGAACGTTGCCCATCATCATTCTCCTTCTACAGGGCTAGCTGACCCTCTGCAAGGAGCTCAATTATTCATCACTTCCTAAAGATGCCTTTCCTGACCTTTCCAGACCACCTGTCAGTCTCCCCCACACCAGACTGCAAGCTTTGCACCAGGGACAAGGTCTGCCTCCTTACTTACTATATTCCAGGCACCAGGCAGCTGCTAGTCAAAGAGGGTGCTCAGTAAATATTTGTTGAATGAATGAATGACCCTGGTCCAGATCAGGATGGCTAGTCAGAACTCTAGAGGACTGTCCCCAGGCCTGTTAAGCTTTGCACACTCAGCGGGTTTGGGGGACTGAGGGCCAGTAGCCTTGTTGCTTTAGCCATGCACACTGCTGCCAAGGGAGCCCCAGCTCGGGCCCTGCCCCTGCCTTGCGCACTCAAAGGCAGGGAGAGGCCAGGTCTCTGAGGCAAACTGAGCCCCTTGCAGGAGGCCCCACCTATACTATGATAGAGCTCAGGTCCCAGCCCTCATCCCGCTAGGCTGGTGACCCCGAGCCCGTTCCTGGAGCTCCTGGAAGAGCATCAGAGGGTAGGCACAACTATTCCCTAATCCCCCGGGCTCCGGGAGGGCTGAGGCCTCTCCCTCACTTCCCCGCCCCCTTCACCTGACAATCCGAAGACCCGAGTAGGGGCTGGAGAGGGGCGTGTCTTTGTCTGGAGAGAAGGGGTCCGAGCATTTCCCCGCACTTTCCCACCCACTGTTTGGGTTTCCTGGAGATGGGCCTGGGGCCGGCCAGACGGAGGCTCCTTCCCCTCTCCGCCGTCCCTGCCTCCTTCCCACGTGGCCTGGCTGAGTCTCTCTGGAAAGCCGCAGCAGCTGGAGAGAAATCCCCCTCCCCACCCCCACCTCCAAGTCCCTCCCCAACTCGCCCCGGACACATCCTCAGCTCCCCCCTCGGCAGGGAAGGCAAGAACTAGACGAACAAAGCGGGCAGCCCATCCCCCTCCCCAGCCCTGCCACCTACCTTCCCTAAGGGCCGTCCCCCAAACGCACACAGCACGCAAAGCGAGAGGGCTCGGGTGGAAGGAGCCCTAGGACGGAGCACTGGGATTCCGTCACCCCAGCCCCAGCCCTTCCTCCAGAGTGGATAACTCTCTTACCCCCACCCCCACGCGGCACTGAGGTCGGGGGCTGGAAGGAGGCCTTGCTGACCCGGTCAACGCTTCCCTGACCTGCCCCTGGTGGGTGGGGCAGGAGTGACACGCGTC
The DNA here is from genome assembly GCF_003265705.2 of Callorhinus ursinus. NCBI lineage: Eukaryota > Metazoa > Chordata > Mammalia > Carnivora > Otariidae > Callorhinus > Callorhinus ursinus. The sequence goes on from NW_027397087.1 coordinate 30,398,334, forward strand.
CCATCCCGAGAGCGAGTGTTGGACAAGTCCACGAAAGCAACTGGTTCCCTGCCCCCTCCCCCAGCCCTCTCCGAGCCACGGGTTGGGGGAGCGATACTAACCACCCCCCCCTGCCCCAACCAGCCCCAGGGACCACACCCACTGGGCAAAGTTGAGTGTTTTATCACCTCTACCCCCAGTCAATCCTCAATCGCCTGCCCTGTCCCCCCCACCATGGGCAAGGACATTCCCCAAAAGCCAAGGCCAAATATTAACTCAGCCCCATAAACACAATTACACACGATCTTGACACAAATGGAGGTGCTGACACACACACCCCCACACACCCCTCCTCTTTCACGCACTCTCAACCCAGGGACACGCGCGGGCAAGACAGAGCCCGCCCGGTGCAAGCCACCAAACCCGCAGCCACAGCCCCACGATGCCACGCCGCGATCGTGACACGCACTGCGGACACGTACGCCCGCAGAAGCCCCCCGTCTCCACCCTCTGAGAACGCGCACACACACACACACACACACACACACACACACACACACACACACACACACACACACACACACACACACACACTCCAGACTCCGCAAACCAAGGACACACACCCCCTGCGGCCAAGTCCGCGCCGCAGCCGCCCCCCCGCCCCCCGGCCGCAGCTCGCAGACCCCCAAGCGCAGGCATCACAGGCACAGGAACCGGCCGCCCGCGCCCCGCGGCCCCGCACTCGCTCGGGACCCGGGACGCAAGCCAGCCCCACAGCCCGGCGCAGCCCCGGGTCGCGGGCGCACCGATTCGCCTTAGCCGCTCCCGCCACTACCGCGGCGCCCGCCCTTACCGCGCGCGGCCAGCAGGCAGAAGGTCAGAGCCACGAGCCCGCCGCCGCGGCCAGCGTCCCCCCGCGCCATGGGGCCCGGCTCGGGCCGCCGC